>NC_137051.1:2370000-2512500 GCF_032717465.1 Coenobita brevimanus
GAACACGTAAGTTTATAAATAGAAGAGTGAGATGGTAATAAGAGAGAGAGAAAAAAATAGAGAGAGAGGGAGAGAGAGAGAGAGAGAGAGCATTTGTACTGAAGCGGTGAAGAATAATTGAAAACTCTAGCCTGAAATAATTCCCCTCCTCTTTGTTGTTAGGGTAATCACATATAGTAATTACAGTTATGGCAATTTCTAGACGCTAATGATAAACTTGTGTAACAGTAAAGGGAGGAAATTGGATAATAAAGGGAGGAAATTGAACTATAAAGGGAGGAAATTTGGCAGATAAGAAGACGATTACATTCATGTAGCGTTTGGGGGGAACACTCAGACCATTAGTTGAGGATTTTTCAGGAAGAGATTACGTTAAATAAGAAAGGGATTTCGTTTATTCAGTGTCATTAGGGGATATTTATCGCTAATTTTTTAGGCGTTTCTGGGAAGTAATTACGAATAATGGAGGATAAAGTATTTAAGTAAGTTATGAAGGCATTTAGACTATTTAAGTAAGCGTTAAGTTTGTAGATATTTTAAGAGCTGTTAGAGGAAGTTGTATGGAATTTTTCTGGATAGTATATTCATTACCTCTGAAGATAAAAAGCTATATAGATAATATAGATAAAAATGGTTTAAAAGGAAAACATTTTTAAAGACATTATAGATAGTCCACTTAAAAGAGAAGATATTTAATATGGATAAGGTGATTTATAGTAAAAGGAAAACATTTTTAAAGACTATAGATAGTACATTAAAAAAAAAAAAAGAACATATTTTACGCACGTAACGTAATGTAAAAGAGAAATTAATTACACTGAATGAGACGGGAATATTTAAAGACACTAGATAGTAATTTAATGGGGTAGCAAGATAATTAAAGAGAAAACAGATAAGGTAATTAAATGGACAAGCAGGATATTTAAAGAGAAAACAGATGAGGTATTTAAATGGACAAGCAGGATATTTAAAGAGAAAACAGATGAGGTATTTAAATGGACAAGCAGGATATTTAAAGAGAAAACATATAAGGTATTTAAATGGACAAGCAGGATATTTAAAGAGAAAACAGATGAGGTATTTAAATGGACAAGCAGGATATTTAAAGGGAATATATTAGGCAGTTAGGGGAAGTAATTACATTGAAAGAGGGTCGCGTATTTGAACAGCTATAAATAAGGTAATTGCCCCGCCTCCACCCCGTTCATTTTCGCACCAACAAGCTAACATTTCCTCACACTCCACTGACTAAACCGACTTCCCGACCACCCGACTTATCGACCAAACCGACTTCCCGACCACCCGACTTCCCGACCACCCGACTTCCCCGAGCATCCCACCATCATTTTTCAAGCTACCCGAATTTACAACCAGCCGACTTCCCGACCAGCCGACCCTCCAAGCACCCGAATTCCCGACTTAGAGTGTCCCGACCACTGACCTCTCTTGAACCAATTTTCCAACCAGCCGACAAACCAATCAACCAAGCACCCTCCCGACCAACCACACTTCTACCATCCACTTTTCGACCAACCATTCGACCACCCGTCCCCCAAACAACCTTCCGCTCAACCAGCCACCCGACTTCCCGACCAGCCAACCGTCTACCAACTTCACTGACTAACCAGCCTTGACACCAAGCACACAACCTTCCACCCATTCCCTCTCCACCACCACCACCACCTTCACCACCACAGTCACTACTGTCACCACCATCACCACAACCTCTGCTATCACCACCACCACCCCTATCACCACCATAGCCACTACTGTCACCACCACCACCACCACCACTGCTGTCACCACCACCACCACCACCACCACAGTCCCTCCACCACCCCCACCACCACCATCACCACCACCAGTCCCTCTCCACCCCCCCCCCTCCTCCGGCCCGTGTGAAAATAGTGGAGTGGGTGGATGTGGAGCAACAGGGTGGACTGCCGCATTTGCATTCACACCCACATACCACGCACGCACCGGGAGAGCGGGGAGAGAGTACCGGGATGGGGTGAAGGTACTGGGATAGGGTGATGTTAGCGTGAAAACACCGGGATGTACGTGAAAATACTGGTATGTACGTGAAAACACTGATATGTACGTGAAAGTACCAGGTGTACGTGAAAATACCAGGATGTACGTGAAAATACTGGAATGTACGTGAAAATTGTAAAATATGCATTGAATACCGGGATGGGGTCACT
Organism: Coenobita brevimanus; assembly: GCF_032717465.1. NCBI lineage: Eukaryota > Metazoa > Arthropoda > Malacostraca > Decapoda > Coenobitidae > Coenobita > Coenobita brevimanus. The sequence continues at coordinate 2,372,205 of NC_137051.1, forward strand.
AGCTTACTAATCCTCACTTTCACTCACTATCTCAACTTCACACTGGCATTCTCTGTTTCGTTCTCACTCACTCTCTCACGCTATCTCACTCTCACACTGGCATTCTCTCACATTCTCTCACCCTGTCTCGCTTTCACACGGGCACTGTCTCACTTTCTTTCACACTCATTGTCTTTTCACCCACTCACTAACTCTCCCACTCAATCTCCTACGCCTAATGTATCTCCTTCCCCCCGAGCCATCCCTTGCTTTAATTCCACCCACGATCTCTCTCTCTCTCTCTCTCTCTCTCTCTCTGAAATTTTAATCTGGCCACGTCTCCCCCCCACATACGCGCAAATTTATTCTCAAAATTTACAAAGCCACGGTCAAGAATTTTTACGCTGGGCCTCAATCTGGACACAGAAAACCAGCCAACGAAATATTTGTTCGGGTATTAAAAGAGGGGGGACAATATATATATATATATATATATATATATATATATATATATATATATATACACAGACAGCGAATTATATGCTCCCTCTCAAAAAAAAAATGTTCCAATATAATGAAAGCACAGCCAGTGAATTCTTTGTTCCGGAGAAAATATGTTTGAGTTAGCAGCAAAATATTTCTTCGATTAAAAAAAAAAATACACAGCTAACAATATATTTATTTTATATGAAGACAACCAAAGAAATGTTTTTGTACAAAGACTGGCCAAAGAAATATTTGTTTTGGTAAAAAAAAAAAAAAAATAAGAAGCCTGCGAAATGAATGTAAAAAAAAAAGAAAAAAAAAAAAAAGGCTAAAGAAATTTTTGTTTTAAATAAGCTTCGCGTATACTAACACAATTACACAACTGCCACATATTTCGTAATTTTCACACTTCGTAATTTTCACCCTCCCAACTGCAACATCGCGACTCTACACTTACACCACAACTACCCCCACCTTACAACTCCACAGCTACAGGGTCTGACAGATGTAGTATGCTGTAGGGATTGGAATTTAGTGTGGGGGGCATAAAACGTTAAGGGTTAAACTAAATTCAGAATGAGTCATGAATATTTAGTTTTTTTTTTCTTGTTCAATCTGCATATTCCAAAGCCGTGTTGAAATTGATGTAGGTCTTTGTAACTCACGATATTGAAGTACCGGTACATACACTCTGCTCTTTTACAATTTCGAAGCTGTCAGTACCCCACGCCTGCAGCGTTCCACAACTGTCATCAGTCAGCATCTGTCACTACCGCATTCTTAAATCACTCCACAACTGCCACTACTTCATAACTCTATAACTGGAAAGTTACCACAATTACTCCACAACTACCACCCATAACACCACCACTCCACAACTGCCTCCACTTCATAACTCCACAACTATCCCCATCCCACAACTCCACAACTGCCGACACAGTTTCACAATTTCGCGACCCACGGCTACAAATGTGCAATAGACGCGAAGCCTTTAGGGCGAGGGGAATTGGGAGGGGAGAGGGGAGGGAGGGGGTGAGGGTTCAACTTACTCAGAGACAAATACCTCCCAATTTCTCTCTCTCTCTCTCTCTCTCTCTCTCTCTCTCTCTCTCTCTCTCTCTCTCTCTCTCTCTCTCTCTCTCTCAAAATTACCAAGTTCCAGTTACTTTATTATGAGTAGCTAGTAAACAGTAATATCGTGGGTCATTAGTGAGAAAAACACCCAATTAAATCGTTCGTGTAGTAATTAAGGGTTATGATAAGTAATATAGCCAGGCAGTAATGAGAGTAGTAGTAATTAAGGTCAAAATAAGGCAATATACGGTAACTGAGATGATTAGAGAGAGAGAGAGAGAGAGAGAGGGGATTTCAATGTGAAGAAAATTATATGGTATTAACGAGGATAAAAGTGCATCTATCACTGAGAGATAGATAGATAGATAGAGAGAGAGAGAGAGAGAGAGCGGAGAATTTGTTTGAGTTTTTATCAAAATTGAAACTCCCCAACCCCCCCCCAAAAAAAAAAAAAAATACATAACTTCCTGAATTACAGTTTCCCGTCCGCCTTTGTGACCTAGAGAGAGAGAGAGAGAGAGAGAGAGAAGGCTTTGTAATTAGAGGCCTTTCTGTACCGTAAACATTCTCTCTCTCTCTCTCTCTCTCTCTCTCTCCTTTTATCATCAGACCACTGGCTGTGTTTGAGTTATACCAATTTAATACCAATTCCTTCTTTAATTTTGAGTTGTGGTGTTACTGAATCATTGTAATACCAAAGCATTATCATACTACTACATTTCCAGCTATGCCACTCTTATACCAGTACTGTTCTTAATGTGGAGATGTGGTATTGTTAGATCATTATAATACCAAAGCGCAGTCATACCGTAGCCCATTTATTTCCAGGGTTATACTAGTCTCACACCAATTTTTTACCAGCCATACCAATTCTGTCGTTAATTTGGAGTTGGGGGTATTGTTGGGGGGTCATTTTTATTTATTTTTGGGGGTGGGTGGGGGTGGAAGTAAGTATGTATGTATGTATGTATTATTATTATTATTATTATTATTATTATTATTATTTTGGAGGGGGTGGAAGTCTGTAGTATTGTTGGGCCATTATTATTATTTTTTTGGGGGGTCACTTATTATTTTTTTATTTTGGAGGATCCTTTTTTCTTTTCTTTTTACTTTTTTTAGGGGGTTGGGGGGGTGGGGGTAGTCTGCGCCAATTCCGTGGGCTTGAACTCTGTGGAGCCTGAAATTACTGACAACAATATCAAGTTTCCTCTCAATCTGGGACGCTGGGGAGGGACTGAAGGGAGCAAAGTCTTCTAATTTCTCTCGCCATTTCTCCCTCATTTTCTACTTTTCCTTTCCTTTCTTCTTCTTCCCCCCTCTAGTGTTGCTTCCTCTCCCCTCCCCCCTCTCTTCCTCTACTCTCTCCTCTCCCTTTTTCCCCTTTTTCTGCCGCTTCCTCTCTGCTCTCTTTCCCCTCTCCTTCTTTCCCCAGTCTTCCTTTGCTCACTCTTCCTCTCGTCTCTCTTCCTCCCCCTTCTCTTGCTCTCCTCTCTCTTTCTCCTCTATTCCTCTCTCCTCCCGCCTGCAAGTGATCAAGGAGGTTTGAGGAAACAGGGAGCCTGGGAGATCAAAGGTACGAGAGAGAGAGAGAGAGAGAGAGAGAGAGAGAGAGAGAAGCACTGGCAACCCAAATAAAGACATTCTGAGTCTAGTGTTATGGGGAGAGGAAAGTGTCAAGTTTTTGTCTCACAGGATCTTTCTTTTTTTCTCACTTTCTCACTTTTTTTTTAATTTCACTAGCTCACTTATTTTCTCACAGTCTTACGTATTTTCTCACTTGCTCACTTATTTTTTTTTTACTTTCTCACTTATTGTCTTAGTATATTCGCGTTTTCTTTTATGCCTGCCATTTTTTAAGTGTATCTCTCTCTCTCTCTCTCTCTCTCTCTCTCTCTCTCTCTCTCTCTCTCTCCTGTGTAGCAGAAACTGAGACATGGCAGTAATTATTGGTTTTTCATTCCCCTTCCTCTCTCTCTCTCTCTCTCTCTCTCTCTCTCTCTCTCTCTCATGCACATCCGTGAATTTGCAGTGTGGATACGACAGTCATGAGGAATATATTAATATGTGGTGGGTCTGCTCTCTCTCTCTCTCTCTCTCTCTCTCTCTCTCTCTCTCTCTCTCTCTCCATTTTTTTAAATATTGACATACCGTAGTTTTTTCTTTCAGTAATAGGGTGGGCAAATTACAGAAAAATAAGGAAAATTTAATGGTGGAATATTATAATAAAAAAATCAGTCACTTATAATTCAAATTTTCGAAACTTTAATTTATTCCACATTTTTTTTCTAAATTCGGAAACATACAGGGAGGTTCATATATCTCTTCTGCTTCGGTTCAGTCAGCGTTATCAGTGTCTACCCCATCAGTTATTTTTTACCCCCATTGCCACACCCACGCCCACATCGGCAGACTGAGCCATCTCCATAACACGCAAGATTCCACTAGGAGAGTTATGTATGAGCCACACTGTTTAGAAATGGCAGATTAGGGATTTAACTTTGATATATGGCTGTTTGGAGGGGAAGGTTGATTATTTTTGGAGTGAAAGGCATTTTTGTTTGGTGGAAAATGTGTGGCAATTGTGAGGTAAATATCCATGTTGGGAGAGGTAAATATAGAAAAAAATAACACTTTAGCTGTAACAGTGGAAGTCGAGTCCTTGTGCTGGGAGTCGAGGTCTTTGGAGGTTCTTGTTGGTCCTGAGGTAATTGGAGGTTTTACGAGGTTCTTGGAGGTCTTTGAAGGTAGCGAGGTGTCCCGGGAGCCAGCCAGGACCACCCGTCAACCACCTCCAGTCCACCGTCAGCAGCGAGGACGTCAGCCACAGGGCGAGCCACCAAGGGGTTCTGTAACCCCCACTTAAGCCCCTCCCCTGCCAACCCCACCCCCCCTCCTGCCCGCATAGGGGCTTGGGTGAGGGGCGTGGTTCTGGGGGCTGTTAGTCCTCCAAACTCAACATGATTTGGTACCCTAATCCTTCTAATTTTACTTAATCTGGCTTCCTTATCCTCAAGCCTATCCTGCCTTAACCTTGTCTGATCATCCTCTATCATCATTTAATTCATCTCTCGATTTCTTTCACTTCAGCCTTCCTGATCTATTGGCTTAGTCTAATTTAGTCTAGCCTGTGTCATTTCACCTTACCTCACCCAACCAGTTCTATCCTAACCACCCTAACCAGTGTGACCTAAACAACTATCATCTTTCCAAACCCAGCCTCACTTACCCCCGTCTAACCTAACCTTACCTAATTTCATTTCGCCTAACCTTAGCTAAGCTCTCCAAACCAGACCAAATTTCAGCTAACCAACCTTAACCATTTACAAACAAACTGAGCAACCTAACCCAGCCTAGTATTCTTATATAGCCTTACCTAACCTGCCATAGCCTAATCTAACTTTGCCTTGCATTATATAAAGATTCTCTGCATTAATTCTAGTATGTAAGTTTAGGAGAGCCGAGTCAATAGATGGTAAGTACTTGTCTACCCCTGAGAACCACACGCCCTCACCCCAGCCCTTCATGATAGAGAGTGAGAGTGAGGCTTTGAGTCCCTCCATCAGATCCGCCAAAAACAACAACAAATGGGACAGTCACTTTTGGCGTGGGCTGATGCTGCGTCGCCTTATCACCCCCCACCTCCCCTTCCCTCCCCCCTCTTACACCCCAACTTCTCCCTTCTTTCTCCTCTTCCTCCCCCTTAATCCCCCCCCCTCACTCCTCCTCAATGTAGAGTGACTTAGCTGCCGCCGCCAAAGTACTTCGAAGTTTAGTTGGTGTCAGAGCTAAGTTGGACGCAAGCTAAATCGCGAGACGGTCAACACTGGGAGCTTCCGACCTTCTTTGACCTATGCTCTAAAGTTATCCCTGTTCAAGATTTCTACCCAGAGAAATCCTGAATGACAATTGGCATGTTTTCGTATCCAGTAATTCCTTAGTTTCCCCCTAAATTTTGGTTACTTTCACGTAAATTTTTGAGTTTCTGCCTTTCCAATAAAATTTCCACTTTCTTTTTAACTTCCCATAAAATTTCGAGGTTATTTTATGACTTCCTCACAGAATTATGCTTTGTTTTTTCTATTTTCATAAAATTTGCGATTTCTTTTTTCATTGATTTTAGTGATTCTCTTATGCACGACTTTTCGAGATTTCTGCTTGCCTCTGCCCGCCTTGACACCGGCTAGTACCTGTGTGATCAAGTGGCCTAGATTGTCTGTCTCGTGTAGTCTGGTGTTCCTAGTATCAGGTATGAACAAAAAATTATATATTAACAAAACAACCTATGATTTCCCTTCTTTGTATGGTCCGAGTTTTTTTTATTATTTTATTTTCGGTTGTATCTAAAACTTTACTGATAAAATGTTCTAGAATGTATTGGTCCTTTCACTTGCTTCTTGTCCTTTTTGGTGACGTAATGAATTGACTCCTTAGTCCTGTATTGGTGCTTCAAATTAAACAGTTTTTTGGTGAAGTACTAACACGCTTCTTGTACAGTTTTTTGGTGGAGTACTAAACATTTGCTGGAGCACTTAAAAATGCTTCTTGTAATACCCCTTTTTTAGAAGTACTTTTAAGTGCTGGAGTACCTGAGCGCAGTACTGTACTTTAAACGCTTGTAGTACTTTTGGTGAAGTACTATAAATGCTTCTAGTAATATCCTTGTAGGCGGAGTACTGTACACTTCCTCCCATACTCTATCTATGGTGAGGTACTTATAAGTGCTTCTGTACACTTGTGAAGTAATTTAAACTGCATCCTGTACTCCATACTGGTGAAGTACTTTAAACTGCTTCCCTTAATCCTTTATTGGTGAGGCTCTTTAACCCCTTCAGACCGAGAGGAGTCCTAAGATGAATAACAAATAGTCTGATGGTCCAAGAATTAAAAAAAAAAACAGATCCTCAGGGCGAAGGGGTTGAAAAATGTGCCTCCTGTACCTTGAGTGAAGTACTTTAAAATGCTTCCATGTACTCCATTTGGTGAAACTGCTTCCTGTAATCCTTTTGGTGAAGTACATATTTTAGCGGCTGTGTTCTGTACTGTACTGTATCCCGGTGCCCACCCCCCTCGTCCCCCCCACCCCTACCTCAGTGCCAGCAACACTCCCTAGGACAGAAGTGCCAGACGAGGTGCCAATCGCTGACCTCAATTGCATGGTGTACCGCCGCTTCATATATCATCATTTTTTTATTTAGTCGTATATATATATTTACTAAACACTGCTCATTTTTTATTATGTATACTAAACAATGCTCATTTTTTATTTTATTTACTAAACTCAAATTTCATTATATTTAATCAACACTTCATTATTATTATGTATTTTCACTAAACATGGCTCATTTTTAATTATGTATATTTACTAAACAGTGCTCAGTTCTTATTACATTTTTGTACATGTACTAAAAGTGAGAGTACACGTTACCGCTGATGTTATATTGTTACTTTTTTTATTTACATTTATGAGAAGACATTGTATATTATATGTAACAAAAGCAATACTTTTATTTAGACCTGAGGTATTATTGCAGTCGCCTATTATTTTTTTAATCTACACACAAATGCCAACATTGAGCTTAGATATTCAAGCATATTTTCTGAGCCAAGAAAAAGTACATGTAAAAATAAAGCTAAGAAAAGGCGTAATAAAAAAAAAAAAAAAAAGAGCCAATATTTGTTTTTGCAGATTTATTTAAAAAGCCAAAAGAAGGAGCCTGTATTTTTTCAAAATTATTATTATTATTATTATTATTATTATTATTATTATTATTATTTTTGTTTGCGCATTACACACACTCCCCCCAAGAGCGGGTTTGTTTATAGGCTCAGTGGCAAGGTTGAGTCGGGCGCTAACGAGTCTCTCTCTGCCCTCCCCCCGACAGGCCCGGAGACAACCCGTTCTACAGCAACATCGACAGCATGCCCGATATTCGACCCAGGAGGAAGTCCATACCACTCGTCTCGGAGTTGGTGAGTCCATGTCGAGTTTGTCCCTTGGTTATTGTTTATATTATTAGGAAAAGGATTAGTGTGTGTGTGTGTGTGTGTGTGTGTCGATTTAGTCCTTTGTTTACTGTTTGGTAGGATATATTATTAGGATAAGGAAAAGGATTATTGTGGGTGATATTTATTTTATTAGTTGGTCATTATGTTGTGTATTGTTAGTTATTGATTTTTTAAAGTTTTTTATTTTGATACGGCTCTTGGTAGTGTTTATTAAATTAGTCTTTTTTCAGCTGTTGTTTTTATTATTAGTAGTAGTAATAGTAGTAGTAGTAGTAGTAGTAGCAGCAGCAGTAGTAGTATATCAGTGAAATTTCTCGATTTTTTGTTCTAAACGTGAATGTTTCAAAAGATCTCTCTCTCTCTCTCTCTCTCTCTCTCTCTCTCTCTCTCTCTCTCTCTCTCTCTCTCTCTCGTAAATTCCACTCCATTTAAGACGAGAAACCACCATTAAGCATTAAAAATAATCGTCTGGCGGAAGCAGGAGGGAAATACTCAAGCTTCTTAGAATATTTGCATGTATTTTTTAACCATCAGATAACAAGAGGCGGCTTCGTCAGTTAAATAAAATCCTAAAGAGGATTACTTATCCTTAGCCAGGCGTCTTGATCACGGAAGGGGTGGCCACAAACAAATCGCCTCCACGTACACATGTCCACCCAATCTCTCCAACTCATTCTCGGTCTCCCTCTCCCTCTCTTGCATTGAAACAGGGTCCATTATCCCCGAGAGAGAGAGAGAGAGAGAGAGAGTAAAATGGTAAAGCGATGACAAGAAAAAATAAGCGAAAAATGCGCCCTCGTGGTGAAGAGATCAAATCCTCCTTAATCCTGCTTCCATCACCCATTAATCCCCTTCATAACACGGGCCGTAAATGGGTGTAAATCCTGGTGGCCTTTGGATTTATTGACTCTGTAAATTTAAAGCTAGCTCTCAATTTATAGATTTGATGCGGCTGATGGGTGCTCTCTCTCTCTCTCTCTCTCTCTCTCTCTCTCTCTCTCTCTCTCTCTCTCTCTCTCTCTCTCTCTCTCTCTCTCTCTCACTCACCTTGTATCTACTTATCTCTGTTTATCTGTATTCATTCTCTCTCTCTCTCTCTCTCTCTCTCTCTCTCTCTCTCACACACACACACACACACACACACACACACACACACACACACACACACAGCAATAATATTCCCACCATTGAATTACTGAATATAAAAAACTCCATTGCGTTCCCCCCATGGTTATTTTTGATGGAGCTATTATTTTTTTTGGGGGGGAGGGGGTAACTGCATCGGCCGAATTGGTATATATATGAAAAATTTGATGGGGTTTTGATTAATTTATATTCCTTGGTGATTTCCGAAAAGCATTATATTTGACTCCCATAAGCGGTGTTTGGTATATAAAATTTCAGATTATAGCAAACAATATAATTATAATATCTAGGACTATATTGTTACCTGCGGCGCGTGTTGATGTCGAAATCCGAATAATTTGCGTGATCTCAAACCCATCCATTCGACCCTTGACACAACTCGACTGGATACATGCTATTTTTTCTGTCCATGCTGTTTCATCTCCTTGACTCGAGTGGATATATGCGTTTTTTTTTTTTCTGCTGATTTTCATCCCGGTCGTTAGAATTAAATTTGGTAGTTTTGGTATAACGAAGGTTATAAGCGCGTTTCAAAGTTCCTAAAACTCTATGGTCCAACCCATCCACTTTTCACTTACTTTCTTCCTAGTCTTGTAACTCTTCCTTCTCGTATTATTATTGTTATTATTATTATTAGTAGTAGTAGTAGTAGTAGTAGTAGTAGTAGTAATCATAATGTTGCTGGTAATAGTAGTAGTTGTAGTAGTATTGTTACTATCGTTAAAAATGTTGGTATAATTACAGAATCATTGCACAGCAATTAGCTTGTAATTACTATATATATAATGAAAGTAGTCAGAAAATTAATTATAACAACACAAGCCTACATATTTATTCATATCGAGAGCACCAGTGGTTTTAATAAATAAGCTCACCATTTTACGTGAAGTATGATATTCCCACCGGCAGACGTGAATTATAATATTTACACGATATTCTTGGTTAGGGATATTATTAAATGATCTATAATTCTACCTTAATGGTGTTAGATTTAATAATGATATAGATTTATTTATTATAGATATTTAGGGGGATGTTTAAGGATGTTGATAATTTATATTTATTTTTAAGAGAGATTTAGTGATGTTACTGAAGGATGTTGACGATGTAGATGAATATTTATACGTAGATGGAAGAGTACGGAAAATGTGAAGTGTGTGTGTGTGTGTGTGTGTGTGTGTGTGTGTGTGTGTGTGTGTGTGTGTGTGTGTGTGTTTAATGCTGAGATGATACTAAAATTTTTCCCTGACAATTGTTAAGTAAAATTTCAGAAAGATTTATACAATACACATTTTCACTGGAGCAGGGAAAGTGTATGAATAATTCCTGTCAGCTTTAGAGTAGGATATACGTAACGACTGAGATATATGTATGTTGGTAATTCATATATGTGTTAATCTCTATGTACTGATGTATGTATAATGTCCGGATGTATGTGTATATTAATGTATGTCCCTCTTTCTTTCCATGCTGCAGGTGCTAAAGGTACTATCCCGTTTAATACATTTCTTTCACATTTAATACATCCTTCATACATTTTTTTTTTTTTCATACATTTAATACATCTTTTTCTTTATATGTTCTTGTTTTCTACATGGTCTATGCAAGTCTAGTCTAAGAATTTTGAGCTGCTTTCTTCGGGGTCCAAATTTTTTACTTAATTTCCTTGCCATAGATTTGGTTCTTGTCATGTCTGTGTAACCTCTTCAGTCCTATGGCTTATTATGTATTTATTTATTTATTTATTTATTGCTGCTTCCAGACGATTTTACTCAGCTTAAGGGATATTTTCTTAAACTGAAGGTGTTAATGAAGGCTGTATCTATCCCTTGCAGTTTATCTATCGTAAGTACAGTAGACTGGTGGCAGCAAGACCAAGCCACTTGATGCGCCATCGTAATGAAGGGGTTACAGTGTCAGTGTGGGCCATCAAACACTGCCTGAATTTGAGTCTTGAAATGATAGGAAATGAGAGGGACATGATAGTTGTTTGACAGTATAGAAGTTGAGTTTGACAGAAGTTGAATTTGACATGATAGTCTTAGTACAGTCCTAGAAACTGTCGATATACCTTCTGTCTTTTGCAAAATCTAGTACACCACCTTTTTGGAGTGATGAGATGTTGATTAATAGTAATGGTAGTAATCTTTATAGTATTAGTAATAGTAATAATAATGTTTTTCCTACTGTACAAATGCACATGTAAATATGCCACTTAGTATAGCCATTCCTTGCAAATCTACTTAACTTTTCGAAATTTTTAGCAGCATAGATAAATAGGAAAAACTTGTGGATGTTTTAAACTAGATGAATTTATATGAAAAATAAATCTTTTGTCTGCGTTTAGCTACGTGGGTTGTTATAATGTAAAGAAATGCTTATACTTAGCGACATAAAAAAAACATCGACATTGTTCCCTTCTGGCAGTGTTTGTGGCCTCTCTCTGAAGTATATATATTTTTCTTTCATATGTAAGTCTGTCTGTCTGTCTGTCTGAATTTTTGTCTTTGTGTGTGATATTTTTTCCTGTGTCTCGTATTTTTTTGTCTTTGTGTGTGTGTCTTTGTGTCTTTACCTTTTGTTTTCTCGATGGGTTTGTACTCATGTTTGTCTCTGGGAACTCTCTCCTCTCTCTTTCTCTCTCTCTCTCCCTCTCTCTCTCTCTCTCTCTCCCTCTCTCTCTCTCTCTCTCTCTCTCTCTCTCTCTCTCAACTTGGTGTGGAGTTGTTTGTATTTGGATCCTGTTTTTTTGTGTGATTGTGGTTGTATTGTTCACCAGTTCACTTTTTTTTTTTAAACAAGTGTACATGTTCATAATTCATCCACTTTCAGAACGGAGGTAAAGTTCATAAATTTCTGAGTAATTTTTAACCTTTTTTAGACGTTCAGCTTAATTTTGGAGTTCATCCTTTGTGTGTCTGTTCATTTTTTCTTGTTCATTATTTTTTTTCTCTAATTAATTCTCTTTTCAGGACACAGGTAAGGTTTAAGATTTATTAACTAATTTTTTTCAAGAATTTCCCAAAATTTATCGTTTTTTTTTTTTTAAGTGTATTGGTGTCATCGTATGTGTGTTTGTTCCGTTTTGTACTTGTTTGTGGTGGTCATGTGGTTGTTTGAATTTTTACTTGTTTGTGGTGCTGTGTATGTGTGTTTGTTTGATTTACTTGTTCGTCACATACCATCTGCTTTTGAGAGTGTAAAAGGGCTACTAACCAGACTGTAATTTCCCTGTTGGTCTTTCCTGTTGGTCTCTTTCCATCTGTTGCCTCCCGTGTACTTTCCCCGTTGGTCACTTCCTCCCGTGTACATTCCCTGTTAGTCATTTCCCCCTGTTTACTGTCCCTGTTGGTCATTTCCTCCCGTATACTTTCCCTGTTGGTCAGTTTCCACTTGTTATCTCCCATTTACTTTCTCTGTTGGTCATTTCCTCCCGTGTCCTTTCCCTGTTGGTCATTTCTCCCATTTCCTGTCCCCGTTGGTCATTTCTTCCTCCCCTTTGGTCAGTTCCCCCCTGTTATCTCCCGTGTACTTTCCTATTGGTCAGTTTCTTCCGTGTACTTTCCCTGTTGGTCGTTTCCCCCGTGTACTTTCCCTGTTGTCTGTTTTCCACCCGTTTTCTGCCCCGTTTGCATGTCAGGGGAAGTACCGGCCACGCAATTTTCCCGTGTACTCAGCCGTTTGCCTCTACCTGTCCATTAATCCAGGTTTTCAGGTAATTACAGGTGTACAGGTAATTACTGGCATGTCATTAGCCTCTGACAGGTGAATGGGGTTAATTAGCGGGAATATATATACCTCTGTCTAGCTTGAATTCTCTCTCTCTCTCTCTCTCTCTCTCTCTCTCTAACTTGAATTTTATGGCTATCTCTTTGTAAATCTATATCTATATTTATCCATGTATGTCTATCCATATCTGTCTACCTATCTGTATCTCTGGCTATCTATCTGTCTATCTATCTGTCTGTCAGTCTTTCCATCTATCTGTCTATGTATCCATCTGTCTATCTACCTATCTATCTATGTATGTATGCATGTAAGCTGATGGGGCTGCTACCCTGCAATGGCTGTGATATAAGCTTGTGACTTAAAGCTTAGGCATATTTAATTAAAGCTGTATGTACATAATAACTAGGCCTGGGTTAATTGGGTCATTATTGCACTTAATAGGAGAATAATGAGCACAGATGGGGTTGATAATTATGATACGGTGTTTTATGGCCACCTTATATATATGTACAGTTGGCCACATATGTACCTGGGACAGTGTGGGTGAAGTGCAGGTCTAGCTACAATTGCCAACGTTCATGCATCACGGTTACTTGGTCATGTCAGCATATATATGATACTTCCCTTCATTCATGTCAGTACCACCAACAAACATGTGATTATGTCGAGATTATCAGGTGTACCAAATGCTAGACCTGTGCTACCCATTGATGCTGTCCCAGGTTTATACGTCGCCAACTGTACATAGTGAATTTTTAGTCAGTTTGATATGTTGGCCTCAGATTTTTTGTATCCCTTCACTACAATGACGTATATTTGTTTTAATTTTTTTATATTTTATTTTATTTGGCTTAGGAATGGATAAATTAATACTGTATAACATGTACACTTTCATAAGTGTATATATATATATATATATATATATATATATATATATATATATATATATATATATATGCATTTTTTACCTGCTTTTTCGAAAACTCCATCCTAAACTGTGTAAATTTATTTAACGATAACAAGAATAAACTCCCCAAAGACGTCATCGCTGTGAAAGGGTTAATGTGCCCTGTGGAGAAATAAATTAGTAACGAGGAAGTGTTGTCGCCCCTGATGGTGGCTGAATTACTGGTGTCATGCAAACAAATGACTGCTATCATGCACTGCCGCTGCTGCCATGGCTTGTGGTGGACTAGGCTATTGTTAATGTGCTCGGATATTGTTATTTTGTGTGTGTTGTATATTTTGCTAAGTCTAAGTCCCCCCCTGCCCCTGCCCCTGCCCGCCTCCCATTTTCATTCACCCTTTGGTATTCCTTCCATCCATTATGTTCTCTCATAGCCTACTGTATCTTCCTCATTATCTCCCTCCCTCCTTCAAATATTCCATCTTAAATCTTCCACAAAAGATATATGTATTTTTTCCTAACATTACTTATTACCGATCCCCCCCCCCTCTCTAGCTGCCCTACTTCTACATTCCAGCTTTTCCTTAACCCATTAATACGCTAAGTTGCAGCGCTTGGGAATTTGTGAAAAGTACTAAGCACGTACTACCTTTCGCCTACCATCTCGTAGTTGAAGTTGGCAGTTTTTTTTTTTTTTTTCCTCGGAGGGAACGGTTTTCCGGCCTCCTGTGTAGTTCCTTTCCTGCATTAATAAAAAAAAATCTGCAGTTCAAGTTTCCGAGGCCCTCATTTGTAACTTCAGAAAATACCCAATGCCTCGCTGGCCTGGAGAGTTAATATCTAAAGCCTTCACCCGACCCACAGAAGTTACACAGAATTCCCAGAAGAGAGATATTTGCATTTTATCTCAACTCTAATTTTCTTTCCCATAATTTAAGCCTCAGACTAATTTCCCCATACGCTCTTACCCTCACAATGTACCCAGAAGTTACTGCCTTTTTCTTTTTTTATGTCCCACCTCATTTGCCCTCCCTCCCCTACTGCCATAACTTGCACTCCGTCTAATTTTCTCATACCCACCTTCTTCCCCATACTTTCCCCTTCCCCTTTCCCCTCACATGTCGTCCCTTCCCATCCATGTATTTATTTTTTGTCATACACCCCCACTGCCTCACTCGTTCCCCATTCATTCCCTCCTTTATTTTCCAGTCAACCTCCTTCCTTTTCCCTCATGTACCATCTCTCCCTCCCTCCCTTTTCCCCTGTCATACTCCTCCCCTTCATCTCTTATTCTCCCCCTCCCTTCCCTTTTTCCACCCCATATGTCCTCCGCTGTTCCTTTTCTCCCTTTTCTCCACCCATACTCTTTGCTTTTTTCGTCGACTCAACATGACATCTTTTTCCTCCAAACGTCCCCCTCCCTCCCATGAATACCATCATCCCCCCCCCCCCGTCCCTGCTAGAGGCCAGATATCTTTTTATTTTAATCTCTTATCTGTTGCCCTGTCTGCCTCGTGCCTTCGTGTGGTGTGTGTTATCTACTTTCCTCCACCTCGCTCCTGTGTTGCCAGTTCATTGTAAGTATATGGCCGTCAAAGGATCCGTGTGGTGTTGGCTTGGGGACATGGCATGGTACACTTTATTTCCATTTTACTGTATTGTATTATGTTTCCTGATATCTCAATTTTTTTTTTATCTAAAGTTAATCCTCATAAATTCTTGCATATTCATCCAAAACCAATACTGCTCGGAGTTTATTGCATGTGGATTTTTTCCCATAAGGGTACACTTGGCTTCCTCCCTTAATTAACTCAAGAAAAAGCCCAACACCGTCAATGAAGGATGGTGGTTACTAAAGGGTTACTTTAGCTCCTAAAACCACGGCCAATTTACGTAAAAGTTATTCCTCCAAATCCTTACTTGTTATCCTAATGTTACCCGTGAAAATCATGGCCAATTATCTTCAGTTACATACATTTTGATCTGTTGTTTTTGTTGCCGTGAAAACTATGACGAATTTCATATTTTATTGTTTCTAATGCTAACCGATTTTCTTTTGCATAGAAGAAACACCTTCTTGTGAAAAGAATAATAACAGTCTCCAGCCAATTCAGTACGGTGACACTTTTATTTATGCGACCAACAAGCTATTTTTTTTTGTATTAAGTTACTCCTCAAAATCTTTACCATTTTTTTGTCCCTGAGCTAACCATTGTTGTCGATGTTGTTGTTAGTTTGTATCGCTTTGTATCTGTGTCATCCTTTGTATTTTCATCTTCCATTAATATTACCATTATTATTACCCCCCTTGCCATGTCATTGGTGTCTTTATGGTTTTTTATTTTTCTTCTACAGTATTTATCCGCCTAGTCAATCCGTTTATCCAATCTGTTATCTGCTCTGTCTCTACCTGTCCATTTATTACTGTTTTCTTGATCTCTGTGCCTTCTCTTTGCTGTTCTGTATTTTCTTGATAAGTTTTATCGATCAGTCTCACCTGTCACAAATAATCAACCTCTTTGCCACCCTGAGATTGACTGAGTAGATTGTGAGCAGTCATTTAACCCTACCAACGAGCTTACAGTCAGCCTTGCAAATGTTAATGGTTGGCAGTTTACTGGGAGATTTATTAGTCACTTTTTTCCCTCACGATTTTACTGTGCGAGTTTTTAGGTCTGGTATTTCTGTACATTAGGTATTTTTTAGCTCCCTTTTACTTTACGGCGAGATTTGTTTTACTCGAATTAATGTAAGTTGTTTCATTTCGACTACATTTTGATTACGAGATATGCGGTTGGTATTTTTGGAATTAGTAAGTGGTTATCTTACATAATTGTGATATACATTGCGCCATCATCGGTTAGTTTTCTCTCACGTCATGGAGTTATCAGAACACATCAAATCAGTTTTAAGTCCTTCAATATTTTTCCGGGATTAAACAGCGGGCGGCCTTTAAACTTCAGTGCTTTTGAGCGATAACAGAGATAACAAACTGCCCTGTGGTGATAACAACTGGATTTAATAACCGACGTGATTGATGGTCGTGGAATTGGAATATACTGCACATAAACGCTTTTGAATGCCACAGTGCCAAGTGAGCGATTGTCATTTGTTTTTTTCCTTGTGCTGCATTTTTCCCCTTTGCTCTGGTTGACTTGCCGAGAAAATGATGGTTCCCTTATTTATTTTATTTTGCATTCATCTTAACCGTATAACACTCAACAGATGATTTGTAAATTGTTTTCCCTCTCTTTTACCTTAAAATACGTTTTGTGGTCGGGACATATTTGTGAAAAATTTTCTAGTATGAGATTTTAATTAATTATTTGCGATTTCGTTTCAGTATTTTTTGTCGTATTCCTCTTCTGACCTTTTCAAAATTCTGATTCTGCTGTAATTTTCCGATTCTGTCGTTTTTCATGACTCATTCTCTACTCTTTCTCCAAATTCCGAATATATTTTCTATAATTCAGATTCTGTACTCTTTTCAAAATTCCCATCCCGTACTCTGATGTCTTATTTCGACTCAAGCCTGCCGTTTGCTGTTGTACAATACTAAGTGTACATAGAAGTATTCAGGGTGTACATTATAGCTGGGCATTGTGACGATAGCACACTTGTAGTTAACCGAGAGCACGTTATTAGCCACCAGTAATCACGTTAGTTGAAACTGCTAATAGGGAACAGTCATCAGTAAGCACATTATGAGAAACCAGTTTTAGAGAGACTGTAACAGCACAGGCAAGAAAAACACACGTAGTATCAAGAATCATCAGAAATATGCGTCCTAAATGTTGTGTGTTTGTAGTGTGTCCTGGTTGTAGACTTTCAAAAATGGTAATATTCATTCAGTCATATAAAGAATGTAGGGAAAATTCCACTAGAAACTTGGAAAACGAAAAATACATATGCATTTTTTTCTCTCTTCGTGAGCTCGTTGACTTTCTAATCTTGTTACTTAATTATGTAAGCAAATGTAATATGAATACGCCGTTAAACAGTTCCAGGTTTTATTTTAATTTTACCTCCCCTGCTGCATTTTTATACTTCTCAATTTGTCCTTTCCATCTCCTAATACTCTCAAACTACAGTACCAATAATTTCATTTTATATATTTTAAACTCCCTTCTTCAAAGTATTCCCTCCAATTTGATAGCGTTGCCAGCGACCACGTGGCCATTGTTTGTTTACGTCTCTGTGTTTTGATGTTATGACTTTGACTTAGTTTTTATTATACCTTGCATGGGCTAGGCAAAAGGTGGAATGCTTGTTGGATATTAGCATGTAGTGTATTTAACGCATTGTGACGCCTTGCTTTGTGGATGTTCGTTGTAATTTTGTCATAAGTTGTGGTTTTGTGAATGTGTTGTGCCTAAGTCTCTTCCAGGGCCTCCGAACACCAGGAACAGCTGATTTGCAGACGACACCCCGGGGCCTCTGCTGTGGGACCCTGGTCTCTGTATAAGTGTTGATAATTAACATGTAATTTGTGTACCTGTGTACTGTACCATTATTTCTGTACTTATTCAACATGTACACCTCTTTCTTTGTACTAGGGATGAAATCTTGTTATTCTAGTTACTTCTGTACTCATTTAACACACCTATTTCTCTGTAGTCCAGTGTGCTATTTTACTACTATATCTATCCAACACGTAGACCCACTTCTTTGTACTACTGTTGTGCTGTATTAATTGTGTACTTCGCCAAATGTTCCTACTTTTCTCTTCTACAAATCTACAGTATCAGTACTTCTTTACTTAACACAGAAACCTACTTTTACCCTTACTATTTACATACTGTGTCTTTACTTCTTTATATACTCAACACTTGCACCTACTCTTTATTATTGGCGTGCATTATTGTTATTTTTTTTATTTTTTCAACATATCTACTTCACTGTACTACTACTGTACTTTTCCATTATATCTATACTTATCTAGCACATAGACCTAATTCTCTGCGTTATTATATTGATACATCTGTACCCATTCTTCTCAGAGACAAATATTCGTATACTAATGTGCATCACCATTACTTCTTCAGTGTACTACAGTACCAACATGCAAACCTACTTCTTTGTAATGCTGTTGTGTTCTATCTTTATTCCTTACTTCCTTGTACTTTATTACTGTACCCTACCCATACTTCTGTACTTAAACTGCATACCTACTTCTGTGTACTCCTAGAACTTTTACAGTATTTCATGTACTTGCACACACACACACACACACACACACACACACACACACACACACACACACACACACACACACTTACGGCGAATGGTATATAGAATTTTCTCTCCTATCTGTTTCCCTTCAGCCGTTTCCCTTCCATCTATATTTACATCCACCATCATTACCGCTTATCACTCACGTCCAGTCCTCAGCCCCATCGTCGTCACCATCGCTTCGCCCTCATTGTCCTGCCACCTCTACCATCATCATTATTATCACCTCATCATTTTCACTCCCTCCTTTAATACCACCATTGTTGTCACACCATCCTATATATTTTTTAGCAGCTGTACATCGCATTCATATTTTCTTTCGTGTATGATACCGATATCGCTTTTATTTTCATTGTCATTTCGTAAAATTTTCAAGTTTTTTCTTGAGTATGTAATGTGTTGTGTTTGCAGATTAAACCCTACGTTGCGTTTACATATTTTTTTAGTATTTTTGTGTTGATTATCGACTTTTTCCTGTAATGAACTCTTGTAGTGAAGGTAAATTATGATGCCAAGTGACACTAGCAGTAAATAAATAAATAAAAATAAATTAATCTTATTCAAATGGCCAGAATCGAGAAGTTCAGTTAGGTATCTCGTCATGTTAGGCGTTGTTATCAAGTTTAGAGTTTTTCGTAAAGTTTAAGTCTTGTTTGGTAATAGTTAGTCCTGTGGGTATCGTCAGGGTACACGCGCGATCCTCATTCGACCACTGCTCTCTCTCTCTCTCTCTCTCTCTCTCTCTCTCTCTCTCTCTCTCTCTCTCTCTCTCTCTCTCTCTCTCATGCGTGTTCCGGAGTCTGCTCTGGATTTTGCCAGCTGAGAGAGAACGGGGTAACTTTGCTCATTTTTCCTGATCTCAGGCTAACTTATGACCCTGGTAACTGAGAGAGAGACAGACAGACAGACAGAGACAGACAGACAGACAGACAGACAGAGACAGACAGACAGAGGCGGGAAGGTAAGGAAGAAAAGTAATGATGGATACTAGAAAGTGGGAGAAGGAAGGAAAAGCAAGAGAGAGAGAGAGAGAGACTAGTGATAAGGGAGACTTGTTATCAGTCATCGGGGCGCGACGCTCCCCCTCCCCAACTTCCTTCAAACTTCTTACACTTTTCAGACTCAATTTGGGTGTTCTAGATTATTCTTTTCTTTCTTTTTTTTTTTTTATACAGTATTATCTATGTTCCTTAGTGTTTGCTGTGGGATCTGCGTTTCTTTTAATTACTACTACTGCTATTACTACTACTACTACTACTACTACGAAATTGTGTAAGAGTTAATGAGTTACTGGTTTATCTAGCCTATTTATTGTTAACTTTTAGGAATACTTTTGTTTATCTTATATTTTCGGGGCCTTGAAGGCTTATTTTAGACTTATGAAGGTTTAATTTGGGTTTGTTTAAATTCTGGGTTTACTTAGGGGAAAAAAAGATAAGGAATAAGTGGTTGTGTGTCTCCTATCCCACAAGAGTACGACCTAAGGATTTTTTTTTTTTCCTTGTTCCTATATATATATATATATATATTTTTTTTAGTTTTGCGTAACCTGCGTAGTGTATTTGACTCATTTTTCTTGTCATTCATATTACCGATACTTTACGATCTTTTTTTTTTTTTTTAAATTCAACATATTCCCGTCGCCGCACCGATTTTTTTTTTTTTTCTTTATCCTAACATCATCTGTGCCCCTTTGTAAATTTTGTCATTTCATGCTCTTCCTCTTTATCTTCCTCTGTTCATCTTCCTCTATATTTATCTCCTTCCTCTTTATAGTTATCTTCATCCTCTTTATATTTTTCTTTCTCTTTATATTCTTCCTCTTCCTCTTTATATTTTATCATCCCTCCATATTTTTCTTCTTCCTCTCTATAATTATCTTCTTCCTCTTTATATTTATCTTCTTCCCTTTTTACATTTTTCTTTATCTTCTTTATATTTATCGTTTTTTATATTTATCGTTTTCCTCTTTATTTTTGTCTTCCCTGTTATATTTATCTTCTTCCTCTTTATATTTATCTTTTTCCTCTATTTTTATCTCTTTCTCTTCATATTATCTTCCTCCTCTTTATATTTATCCTCCTCTTTATGTTCTTTTGCTCTTTTTTGCATTTTCGCACTTGCTCTTTCTGTTTCTCATTCTTCTTTACCCCCTTTCACTTTCTTTTTTTTTCCCTTTTCCCCTTTTCTTCCTGTTGTTCCCCCCCCCCCTTATTTTCCTTCTCTCTAAACTGTTCACTTCATTCTTTTGCCTCTTCTATTTCCACTATCTTCATATCTTCTTTTTCTTCCGTTCCTCCTCCTCCTCCTTTCTTCATCATCCTTCTCCTTTTCATCCTCTTCTCACTTTCCTCCCTCCCTTCTTTAATTTTCCACATGCGTTGGTTCTCACTGATGGATTTAACTGCTCTCTCTCTCTCTCTCTCTCTCTCTCTCTCTCTCTCTCTCTCTCTCTCTCTCTCTCTCTCTCTCTCTCTCTCTCATTATTAACCCAAACCCCTGAGATATCCCCTGTAATTACCTTTCATTTTGCAGTCTTCGTTCTTTTACTGTTTTTATTTTTACCATTTTCGTTGTTTTTGGTTTCTTCAGTGAGTCCTCCTCCTCCTCCTCCTCCTTATCATCATCATCATCATCATCATTACTATTACTGTTATTCTCATTGTTATTTACCTTTTTCATCGCTTTTCACTTATTTTCATTACAGTCATCATCATTTGTCACTATCATTTTCGTTATCATTGTCATTATCATTGTCACTTTCAGTATCACCATTATTACTGTCATCATGGTCTTCTTCTGTATCTGTCATCATCATCATCATCATCATCATCATCATCATCATCATCATCGTTGGCAGCAGCAGCATTGTATTAACCTATCCTGTCAACCTAATTATCATCCCAATCGTCGTCATCATCATCATCATCATCGTCATCATCGTGATCATCATTATCATCATCATCATCATCATCATCATCATCATCATCATCAAGACTGTCATTATTGTCACTCTCCGCCATAGTTGTTATCATTTTCACTCTCCCTCCGTCATCAGTATCACCAGTTATAATCCACATTAATTTCCACCCAGACAATATTCCACCTCTCTCTCTCTCTCTCTCTCTCTCTCTCTCTCTCTCCACAACACACACTAGTATGAATCTCTCACTGACAAAGAAGTGCCTCTCCACTTCTTTCCCTCTCTCTCCGTAACAAATAAAATATCACAACCTCTCATTTCTCTCTCCGTCACAACTAACACCACCTTTCTTTCTCCGTAACAAATTAACTCAGCCACTCATTCTTATCCCGTCACAATTGAACTAACTCATCCTCTCTCTCCTTCTCCCTCCCCTGCACGACAGACGATGGCGGCTAAGAGGAATGCAGGTTTGACGTCCGCTGTTCCCCGTGCCTCACTCAACGACGAGGAGCTGGTGAGTATTGGCAACCCTCCCTCCATCCCCATCCTGTAGCCCACTTACACTACCTCACACTTATAGCACTCACACTACGTCACACTTATACCACTCGCACCCCGTCACACTTAGCTATACTGTCAATTGCTTAAACTACGTCACACTCGGCCATCTCTATAGCATACACTCCGTCACACTTACCTATAATTTACCTAAGCATACGCACATTACGTCACAGATAGTTATACTCTCAATTGCATACTTTCACTACTTACACTTACTTGTACTCTGTAGCATACTCACAGTACATCACACTTAACTGTACTCTGTCTCTAGCATACTCACACTACGTCTCTGTTGTACAATTTTGAGCACTTATCTCGGCGCAGACTTAGACATCATCTCAGTTACTTAATCCGAGTCCAGAAATAGTCATACTTATACGGCTTTACAACTACAGTAGTCACACTTGCAACAACTTTACTAGTCACACTGATATTAGACACACCACAAATTGACACAACCGAACGCATTTATATCCAGCTGTTTACATACTTACACCCCTTCACACATGGCTGCAGTTACCATTTTACAAGACACAATAATATCAAACATTACACCATTTTCACACCACTTTGTATAGCTGAGCATAATTACATCATCTGTTCTCTAATTACCTCTATACATTAACCCTGCCTAGTAAATTTAGGTTCAATTAGTTTTTTTTATAATATTAAGCTTTACACCTATACATTGCGATTTACATATATGACTGTATTTCACATTAAGATATTCAAATTTTAGGCCTATTGCAATTTACACTATATGTTTATTTACAGTTTACACTCTTACACAACGACGTAAAGCTTTTCACAATTCTGACACTTCGCTTAGTAATATAAAGCTCGTGATATTTACCCCACGGGACGCAGACGATGCGTGTTAAAAATTGCTGTTGTGTTAAAATTTGCTGTGTTAAATTAGGCACACACACACACACACACACACACACACACACACACACACACACACACACACACACACACACACACACACACACACACACACACACACACACAACGTAGCCATCCTAACATCGCTAATATTAAGTATCTTTCTTAACTAAGTCATAATTAAAGTTGCAATTTAATATCACATACTTTTAAAAAAAAAATCACAGAACTAATTTTGGCTTCATGTTTAAACTAGAAATAATCATTAATAAAAGAAACTGACTCTATTCCTCTTGGTCTTCTTAAAATCACTTTACTCTTACCTTCATTGGAGTAAGAGGCTCATACTGCTCCGTACCTTTCTTGTAAGTTTAACCCTTTCAGTACGATGACGCCTTGTTTATTTTTCATTGTTAAGCCGCTAGATTATTATTCATATTAATTGGGAGACGTCTGATAATGAATAAATAAATGGAGATGGTTATAAAATGAATGGAGATAATTTTTTTTACATTTATTTCTTCACTATCAGGTCTCCCAGGATGAATAAATTGGTCTGGTGGCGGGAAAATAAATAAAGAGGTTAAATAAAGAGGTTGTCTTGGTAGTGAAAGGGTTAAGCACGACTGTTGTGTTAAAGTGCTCTTCTTGCTCTCTTTTTATTCTCTCTTTTTTGACTCACTGCTGCCCTGGGACGGTATATATCATGTTAAAGTGCCCCGTAAACTTCGGCTGGTGTTAAAGATTACTTACTTGCCAGATAATAATAATAATAATAATAATATTATTGATAATGAGGATGGTGATGATGATGATGAGGAGGAGGAGGAGCATAAAAGTGATATGGTAATAACAGTAATAAATGATAATGATGATAATACTAATGATAATACTAACAATAATAATAATAAAAAAGAAAAAAATGAGTTTTTAACCTCAGATCGATGTTTATATATCATCTTGTATCACCACTTCATTAGATTTATGCTTACCAAAATTTTTATATATATTTAAGCATTGTATAACTGAATTTTTATTACCACTATTTCTTTATTGCATTATTAGATGTTAATGTTTTGTGTATATGAAAATAGTATATTGTATTTATGATTTTAATGTCATTCTTTTAGTTTTCCACGTTTCTTCATTTTTTTTTTAATCAATAGAATTACCTACATTATTATCTGCTTTTTCTTCATACCGGTACATATATATAAAAAAAAATCTTTCTAACTTTAAATAAATTCACTTAAATTTTTGGCGGGAAAACGAAAAAATGTAACAACAGCCGAAGTTTATTGGTTTACAAGAGCAGGCAAAGTTTGAATAGATCGGGTCAAGGTCAGTTCCATATGTGACCTGTCTTGACCTGGCGTGACACGGGTCAGGTCAGGATGTAGTTGACCTTGTGCTTTGATTGTGTGACCTGAAGAGCGAGAAAGCCGGAAGTAAAGGTCAGGTCAGGGAGGATAAGACTATGAATTAACCGGAGAAATTGGCGGTATTATTATTATTATTATTATTATTATTATTATTATTATTACTGTTATTATTATTATTATTATTATTATGTTGATGATGATGATTATGATTATTATTATCATTATTAGTATTAGAGGATAAGACTGCCTGAATTAACCGCAGAAATTGATGGTATTATTATTATTATTATTATTATCAAAACGGTGACATATTGGATACTTTGATCGGGGTTAGCCTGAAAAGTGAATATCTTTAAATAACAGTGCGATCTAAAACAAAGGTTATTGCTGACCTTATCATAATGACCTGAGCTGACCTGACATATCCTAGTGCAAGAATAGCCTGAAAAATGCAAGATTAGCTTAAATGTACTGTAACTACCGGATCTAAAAAAAATAATAATAATAATAAAAAATAAAAATAAGGAAGCAAAAATAAAATAAGGTGAGAGTGTCCATAGATATCAGGTCAATTTGAACTCAAAATATCTGACCTGACCTGACAAAAAAAAAAAACTAAAAATATAATAACTTTACATAACTTTAAAAAATATTAAATAAATGTTTCCAACGTATCAGAAATCAACATAAAAACAGTTGACCTGACCTGACCTGACCTAAAAAATACAGGGTCACTTGAGCCATGTTGTGACCTCGATGGAACCCTCTTCTCATTCTCTTCTCTTCTCTCCTCCCTCCCTCTCTTTCCTACCTTCCTTGGCTGTAGGTTCCTGTAAGTACCCTTTTTAAATCTCTCTTCCTCCTCTTTTTTTTTTTTTTTTATTCAGTATCCTCTTATCGTAATCGTTAACAGGATTTATCTCTACATATCTGCTGCCTCTGATAGATTTTCCTTATATAGAACTGTGAGATTTTTTTGGTTAATTTTCCTGGCCATGGTTGGATTTTTTGTCTATATATATGTCTTGGGTAGATATTTTTTACAGTTTTTTGGTAATTTTTTTCATCCATGGCGCTTTTTTCACTTTAATGCTGCCTTTTATAGTTGTGTCATAGTGTGTATATATAAATCATTTTTCATTTCATTTCGTTATGTCTTGTATGGTTCGATTTTGGTCGTGGTGTCGAATTCATGGTTTCGACTTAGCGTTCTCTCTCTCTCTGCGGTTTCCATGGTAACCAAATTATATCCAGCCTTTAAAAAGATATATAAAAATGCGTCTTTCCATTGGGCTTCCACGTCTAATTAAAACTCACTCCGCATAAAACTTGTCTGCCTATTAAATTCTCTGCAATTTAAAAGTTTGGGGTAAATTCGAGATGTGTAATTAACTTGATGATAGCCAATAAACTGGGTCTAATTAAGCATAGTTATCCATGGCTCTTGTTTCTCTCTCTCTCTCTCTCTCTCTCTCTCTCTCTCTCTCTCTCTCTATCTCTCTCTCTCTCTCAAGCTGTTAGGACTCGCCCCCAGCTAAATAAAATCTTCTAACGTTAGCTTTGAAGTACTGGATTTGTCCCAATTGTGAGAGAGTTACCCCTGACACCTTTTCCTAAGCGATTTATTTTGGTTCATTTTGCTCATTACACCCTACTGCCCATCTCCGTGGTACATAAATCGTTCTAATGTCGCCATACTCTGCATAGATGACGTGCAGAAGGATATAAACCAGCCATATCCAAAAATAAATCGCTAAGGAAGACGTATTAGGGAACCTCCTTAACCGACGAGAAGATGGTCCCAAGCAGTTTGCATATTCCGGACACGTAATATCGATCCACGAACGATGAATAAACAGACAGCGAACGATGACTTTTGAAACCCACTACGGAAACCAGCAGACTCTTTCAAAATATTCCGTACGCGTTTCATAATTCTTCGACCAAAATGTGAAACGATAATCCTTCCCGCACCTGTACATTTATTTCATTCAGTTTCATATCACGATAACCGCCTTTAGTACTCTCATTATTTTTATCCTAAGTACATTCTCAATATCATATGTACATTTTCATTACATTGCCTTAGTAGTATTTTTTTACAGTAGGCCTATATTAAGTACATGTTCCCTACATCTAAGTACTTTCTCCTCATATGTACGTTTTTTATTACATTACCTTAGTACTGTTTTATATTTAGTACATGCTCCTGTCACTTGTAGTTATTTAATACATTACCTCATTACTTTAGTTTCGCTATCCGATGTGCAGTGTCCGTACTAAACATAGTGTACTTATAACATGTACTTCACCTTTTCCCACAAGTACTATTCATAAGACCTTAGCACCCCTAATTTACATATCAAGTGTACATTTGCATATTTAGTACATTGATCTTTTGTTACATCGGCTTTTTTCCATTTTCATGTGTATAGTAAAGCCTTTTTTTTTTTTTTCGAACTCACGATTATTTAGGAAGATTTTTAGATTAAAATTTTATTTGATGTTATTTTTGAGAGAGAGGTGTGTGAGTTGGGGGGGAGGACAGCGTAATGGCAGGGGACAAGGCGACATGGAGGCGATTTGTTTATGGCCACTCCTTATGGGATTAAGGGATCTGGCTGTAGATCGATAGATAAATAGGTAGATTTATAGGATACATAAAAAATTGTATATGCTTTGGTGATGCTGGCATTTTTTTTTTTGCCGTTTTTTTCATGTTTTCATGGTCTAGAAGATGATAGTGCTGAAAATCAGGTATATATTGAAGGTTACAAGAGTGAATATGAAGGGTTATGTTTGGGTAGACTTCATTAACCTGTACACTAATTGGGAACTCACCTAAGCGAGGTAAAAACACCTGACCTTGGCAAAAACAAATTAGTGGTAGGATTAGGAGGGTTAAATAAGCACTAAGGTATTGAGTTTATGGGGCAAGTAATATTCCCCCAACACACACACACACACACACAGACACACACACACACACACACACACACACACACACACACACACACAGCACCAGGTGTATATAATATGAGCGGCACTGGTGTGATTGGAGCCCGGTGTTTTAATCAAGGTGTGTGGAAGTAATCACACCTGGCTGGCTCTTACCTGTAATAACGCCAGCACAGCATCTTACCTGTCAGGCCTTAGGCAGGTAGGTGGAGGGACAGGAGGGGATGGGGAGGAAAGCTGGGAAAGGGGTTCTCTCTCTCTCTCTCTCTCTCTCTCTCTCTCTCTCTCTCTCTCTCTCTCTCTCAAACAAACAAACAAAAATGTAAATAATACTCCCTTTCTCTTTCATCACTTTCTTCATCCTACCTCACTGCGACCTCATGTTCCTTCCTCTTCCTTCCTCCTTCCTTCTTTCCTTCCTTCCTTCCTTTCCTTTCTTTTCCTTCTTTCCTTTCCTTTCCTTCCCTTCCCTTCCCTTCCCTTCCCTTCCCTTTCCTTCCTTCCTTCCTTTCTTCCTTCCTTCTTCCCTTCCTTCCCTCCACACGCCGTCTACCCTCTCATGCCTTCCTCTTCGTTTTATGTGCAAAAAAAGAAAGAACTAAAAATGGGAAGACTCCAAAAGGTTGGCCTTACCAGGAAAAATTAAACAAAAGGGAGCCTCACTTTCTCCTTCCTCCCTCCTCCTCCTCTCTCCTTCCTCCTTCCCGTCTTCCCTTACTGCTTTCTTCCCTTACTGCTTTCCTCCTCTCTTCTTCCCCCCTTTGTCCTTCCCTTCTCCCTCCCTCCCTCCTTTCTTCTTCCTCCGTCTCTCATTCTCTTCTCTCTTCCTTCCTCTCTTCTTTCCACTCCCCCTCCTCCGTTTGTCCATCTCTCTCTCTCTCTCTCTCTCTCTCTTCCTCTTTCCTTCCTCCTTCATTTCCTATCTCCTTTCTCCCTTCTTCCTCCTCTCCCTCGCTTCCTTCTTCTCTCATTCCTCTCTTCCTTCTTCTCCACTTCCACCCTCTTACCCCCCCCCCCATGCTCATCCCGCCTCATCCATCTGACTGGAGTATTACCCTCCGGCCTCTTCCGCTTCCACGCTAATTACACTCGCCTCCTTGCTAGCTAGGTACGGCGGTAGGGGGTAGGGAGGTGGGGAGGTAGGTAGGAAAGGAGGTAGGTGGGTGGGTAGGTAGGTAGGAAAGGAGGTAGGTTGGTAGGTAGGTAGGTAGGTGAGTATTTATATAAGTAGGACGATATGAAAACGGTTTCTCATTTACAGTATATATATATATATATATATATATATATATATATATATATATATATATATATATATATATAATGTATGTATGTATGTATGTAAATGGGTGGGCGAGTAGTTATTTTCTCGACAGGTAGTTTTGTTAATGAGCTGGTAGGTAGGTATGTTGGTGAGATTGTAAGTGATTTAAATAATTGTGTAGACATGAAAAACTCAAGTCAGAGGTATTTCCGTCCACTTTTAGGTAGGTACGGTGGGTAAGTGCGTTAGAGTGCAGGAGAATTGGCATCTCACACACATTCGCACACCTGTTCCATCACTTTTCACTATTGTTACATTTCCCACCTCCCATCACCACTCATTCATAACATAAACCCTTCCGATAAATAATGATAATGCTTCTAAATAATAAATCAGTCGTTTGGGCAAATGCGAGTTTTGTCCGTAGACTTTATGATTTGCTTTTCATGGTTTAGGCTGGATCGAAACAGTTTGCCTATTTTGGTGCGACATTTGGTCTCCATAAAAAAGAGTGGACGCCAGGGATATTGAGAATGGTGCGCTCTCTCTCTCTCTCTCTCTCGGGCTCAAGAAAATCGCTTGGAGAGATAGGAAATTAAAACAGGAAAAGACGCCTCGGAGTGAAGGGGTTAACGTGATCATATGCAGAGATAAAATTCATAAGGTGATAAGGGAGTCTGCTGGGTCTACGAGATTGAGGCCAAGGGATTCCGCTAGGTCCACGAGATTGAGGATAAGAGCGTCCGCTAGGTCCACGAGATTGAGGATAAGGGAGTCTTCCAGGTCCACGAGATTGAGGATGAGGGAGTCTGCTAGGTCCACGAGGTTGAGTTCATGTAGTTTCTAGGCATTTTGTTTTTTTGCTTAATTTCTTAGATGGTCTCCTTGTTTCTTAGATAATTTCCTAAGTCGTTCGTTCGTTAGTTTCCTAGGCTCGTATTGATGTCAGTTACGGAAGCTCCCAAACACCTCTTCCTAAGCGATTTATTTTGCTTATGACTCCTTAATATTCCCATCTATCTCATTTACACTCATTTTTACTCGCCGTCAGAAATAAATCGCTAAGGAAGAGGTGTTAGGGAGTTTCCTTGACGGGCGAGAATACGGAACCTAGACATGATTTTCCTAGACCGTCATTTCCTAGATTGTGCTGTTTCTAGGTCGATAATTCTTGTATGGTTGATTTCCTAGATTGTGCTGTTCCTAGGTACGTAATTTCCTAGAGAGATGGTTTTCTAGACACGTGGTTTCCTAGACAATTCTTTTCCTAGATGCCCTACTTCTTAGACTTTATTTCCTAGTCAAGTACTTTCCTAGACTTGTTTCCTAGACGCCTCCTTCCCTAGACAGTTGGTTTTCTAGACGCCCAGTACCTAGACACAATTCTTTATATTTGTTTCCTTGACCATTTCCTAGAGTTTAATTTGTATATATATATAGCTTTTTCCTAGTTTTTATTTCCTACTTCCAAGAATTTCATATTTCGAGTGTTCCTTTCTAGTTTCATTCAAGGTTACATATTCAATGATTTCTGTCTGTTTCATTCCTAGTTTCAGTTTTATTCCTAGTTTGTTTCATTCTTAGTTTGCTTCGTTCCTGTTTGTTTCATTTGTAGTTTCGTTCATAGTTTGTTTCATTTCTAGTTTCATTCCTAATTTCATTTCTAATTTGTTTCATTCATAGTTTCACTCCTACACTGTTTCATTCCAAGTTTGTTTCATTCCTAGTTTCAGTTCTAGTCAATATCCAAGTTTGTTTCATTTCTAGTTTGTTTGATTCCTAGTTCCATTCCTACATTGCTTCATTCCAAGTTTGTTTCATTCCTACTTTCAGTTCTAGTAAAAAAAAAAAAATCTCGTTTCTTAAGAGTTCAGTCGCTGCAGTTTTATTCCTAAATTTAATAATCCGAGTTTCATTTCTGAATTGACTTTAAATTCTTTTTTTTTTTTTCGTCCATAGTTGTTGTGTTAAGCCTTTTTTTTTTTTTTCCTACTCGCATTTCCTAGATTAGTTCCTAGTTTCATCCCTAGTTTCAGTCCTAGATTCATCACTGCTCTTAAAGTTATGAGGCCAAGAGTTTTATTTTTAGGCCTTCTTTTCTAGGTAAGTTTAGGGATTTATTTCTGGTGTCAATCTTAGGGTCCTTTTAGGGTTATTTCTAAGGTCATTGTGGGGTAATTTTTAGGGTCATTTATAGTTTCATTTTTAGGGTCATTTATAGTTTCATTTTTAGGGTAATTTAAAGAGTCATTTCTTGTGTAATTTTGGGGGATCTTTTTAGGGTCATTTTAAGCTCATTTCTACGGTCATTTCTAAAGTCATTTTTAGTATCATTTAAAGGGTTGTTTATAATGTCATTTCTGCGGCCATTTATGGGGTCATTTCTAGTGTCATTTTAGGGTCATTAATAATGCCATTTTTAAAGTCATTAATAGGATCAATTTTAGGGTTATTTCTAGGGTCATTTTAGGGCAGTTTCTAGGGTAATTTTTGGTGTTTTTAGGGTCATTTATAGGGTCATTTATTGTGTCATTTATTTTGTCATTTCTAGGGTCATTTCCCATTGTTTCAGTTGTTGTGTTTTGAGTTTTCATTTCTTAGTTTCAGCTCGTTTGCTTTGTAATCTCATCCGGACTTTGGTTCTTTGTTTCATTTCCTAGTTTCCTTTCCTAGAGAGTTTAAGTGAATTTATTATTATTATTATTATTATTATTATTATTATTATTATTAAGCTATAGTATTTGGTCTCCCGTTATCCATTTGTGTGTGTCTCTCCCTTGCTTTATTCCCCCGCCACCCCCCCCTCTCTCTCTCTCAGTGTTATCATCGTTTTCTCTCTTTTCTCCTACATTCGTACTTTTCCATACTTATTTGTGCTTGTTTGCCCCCCCCCCCTGCACTCATTATCATATTTATCATCTCTTTAGCCTCTTTATCTTCTTCATCCTTGTCATTTTTATTAGTTTGTCGTGTGCGCCCATTTTCTTTAATATTTTTTTTTTAAGCGTCTCATTTCATTGTGTTCTACTTTCTCTTAGTTCTTATTTCCTGCGTTTCTTTGCGTTCGTAACCGTTATTATTATTATTATTATTATTATTATTATTATTTTTATTTTTACCTTTACTGACAATACGTAGATTTAATATTTTTTGTAGATGGCCTCCAATCAGAATAGTACATAGCAGCCTTCAGATACAAAGAGTTACAGCTTTACATGTACTCCAGCGTAACATCCACACCCTGTACCCCTTCTGCATGGTCCAGTTTGTAACCTTTTGTACCCTCCTGTATTCCCAGTGTCTTGAGAGATGTTGCATGTCTTGTATTTCCTTGTATTTCCTTGTACCTATTTATGCATTTTCCTTGTAACCATTGTGTATATTCTGCATCATCTTAGACCACGATTTACCTAAGATCACAATTTTTCGTAACTAAGATTAATTGTTAGTTGCGAATAGATGTTGGTCGGGAGTGAGTCTGTGGATCTGTAGGTTATTCGAAGTGGCCCTGGGGATCCCTTAACACCCCTGCCCTAACGATTTATCTTGTACCTTACACTCCACTATCCTTGTCTGTGATTGTGATGAAAACTGTCGGTGTAAAATAGGATAATAAACAGCGTAAATAAATCGCTTGAGAAGGGGTGTCAAGGAGCATCCAGTGCCACTTAGAATACAGCATCCAGACCATGTAATGTTCTGTATTGTAATACCGTGTTCCCCTTTTTGTAACTGATCCTTCTCTCTGTAACAGGTCTCTGAATATGTGGCCCAGGTCTATGTAACAACTTTTGAGTCACCCTGTTTTCTGTAACGTGGCATGCGTTACGGGTGTCTCTCTGTAACGCGGCTTGTGTTACAGGTCCCCCTCTCTGTAACGCGACGTCCTTGTCTCTAACATTTTGTAACTTACTCCCCAATCTCTCAGGTTTATGTAACAACTTCTGACTCACCTTTTCTCTGTAATGCGGCTTTGTAACGGGTCCCTCACTATCTCTGTAACATTTTGTAATTTATCCCCCTCCCATCTCTCTGTAATAGCTTAGAGCCTCTCTCTGTAACGGGGTCATCTTTATGTAATAGCCTGTAACTTGCCCATATCCAACCGTGGCATCTCTTTGTAACGGATTGTAACGTACCCTTCCTCAGTAACAGGGATTTTCTTTGTAACTACTGTAACTTGCCTTTTCTGTAACTTTTTTTTAAATTGACCCCTCTCTTAATTAACAAAAAAGAGCTTTAAATAGACCCAGGGCGCTGTAATATTTTGTAACATTCCTCTACGTCTTTGTAACAGCTTTGATTGCTTACCCCTTCTCTGTAACGAACCCTCCCCTCTCTCTCACTTTATCTCTGCAACTGAGCCCCACTTATTTGTAATTCTTTGTAATCATACCCTTTCTTAGTCATCCTCTTTATAACCAAGCCTCAGATCTCTGTAACACCTTCGATTGACCACCTGCCCTCTGTAATCACCCCCCTTTTTCTCTGTAACCGAGCTTTTAACATTACCCCACGTCTTTGTAACAGCTTGCAATCGACCCTGTACCTCTGTAACCCTATTTTCACTGTACCCGACCCCCATTTTCTTTGTAACCAACCCCCATTTTCTGTACCCGTGCCAGATTTCTTTGTAGTCCAGCCCTGTTTGTGGTTTAGTTCTCTGTAACTCAATCCCTCCTCTGTAACCGCTTCTGATTGCCCACCATTTCTCAGTAACTGTACCCCGACATCTTTGTAATTCAGCTCAGTCCTTGTTTGTCTTCTCTGTATCCTTCCTTGATCTCTGTAACCTGTTTAGTTCTCTCTGTAACCCTCTGATTTTGTAGTCTAAGCTCATCGTTACAAGACCCATCTTTTTATGTATTTTTCCTGGCATGTGTAACGTCACCTCATTATTATTATTATTATTATTGATCGCTTTCAGAATAATTTCATCCTCATTTTCAAACCATCATCATTAACTCCCTCACTTTTTTTTTTTTTTTTCTTATCTTGCTTCCTCTTCCCATTTTCTTCCTTTTCCTACCCATTTTCTTCTCCCCGTTCGCACTGAGCTCGTTGTTTGGGAAGATTTTTTTTTTTTTCAATACTTTTTTCAACAGAATTTGTCCAGTTTTCTCGCGTATAATTTTCTTCCCAATTCCCATATATTCCGCCGTAATTTTTTCTTATATTTTTTCTCATTTCGGTTTTCTTTCCCACACTCCCCCCCGTTTTATTTTTTTTGCTTCTCTCTCTCTCTCTCTCTCTCTCTCTCTCTCTCTCTCTCTCTCTCTCTCTCTCTCTCTCTCTCATGCCAATTACACCTCATTACCCCGCCGTCATTCACTCAATTATCCGCCTTTACACAGTTATCTCCCTCTTAATTACGGATAGGCCAGTTAACGACTCTTCATTATCTAACTACCTCGTTCGACTGTTAGGAGAGATAGTGGTAGCTTAAAATAAATGTTAATGCGAATCTAATTTATCGATTTTAAAACATAATTAATACCAATAATTTCTTTTGTTGCCCCGATTTTTAAAAGTAAGAGTGATAAAGATAATTTTTAGTACAGTAAAATGATGCTGTTGTATATGGCATTGTTTACTTTAGGTTTTCCTCTCTCTCTCTCTCTCTCTCTCTCTCTCTCTCTCTCTCTCTCTCTGGGTCTTTTTCATTTATTTCCAGATTTTTTTTCCCGTTGATTAGGTTTTCGATCTTTGTACCGGGATCAACACTTTAAACATTAATTTATTTTATTATTTATTTATTTATTTATTTATTTTTAGTATCGAAAGGCTTGCTTCTAAAATGCTAAATTGAATTCAACCTCATTATATTTTCCCCTTCATTTTGTAACCTGTTGTATCGGCCTTACCACTTTAAGTATTGGGGTGTTGTGTTGCGTAAAGGTTAGTCTCATAAAGGGTAACTCTCTCTCTCTCTCTCTCTCTCTCTCTCTCTCTCTCTCTCTCTCTCTCTCTCTCTCTCTCATATTTCTGGAAGTCGTGTAATCAGGATACTTTTGAAAAGAATTTGTTTTCATCTTTTTATTTTGTGTTCTTTGCTTTACACCGTCATTGGAAAAAAAAATTACAAAGTATTTACCATTTAAAATAGATAGTTCGTAATATCCAAAGTTACGTAATAATGGATAAAACGATAATTGCGTTACCTTTATCCACGCACGCCTTCATCCCACCTTTAGTCCCTCCTAACCATGGATGCCCGTTTTCTTTACTCGTAGAAAACAGGTAGCACAGTATACAGTAGGACCTTTATAGCATTTTTTTTTTTTTTCTGGGTGTGCGCTAATTTTCGTTTTTTATAGGGTCAAAAAATTGTGTAAATGTGTTTAATAATTTTCTGTCAGTCTGAAAATTCAAAATATTTCTATATAATTGAAGATTTGAAATATTAATCTTTTAGTTGTGTACGTCAAGCTGAACATTGTAGTTTTTTAACTTTTTTTTTTCGTTTCATCGTGTTTTGGAATATTAAGAGATTTAAAAAATTATATATGCTCTGTGATTCTTTTATATACATTTTTTTTCTCATTTCATCGTGGTTTTGAATATTAAAAAAGAAAAATAGTTTACATGCCAAAATAAATATGAGGGCATTATAGGGTCGCCATTTTGAAAACGAGACCACAATTTTGGATTTCATAAGATTTTGGTCCGTGCGGTTTAGTTTACATGTAGAAATAAAAATAAATTGCGTGGCTTTTTTTCCCATTAAATACGAGTTATATTTTAGTGTTGTATATTTTATGCATTGCCTGATTTGCTCATTTGTGTTACTGCATTTTTCGTCCATTCATGTTTTTCGATTTTAGTGTTGCGCGTAGATGAGTTAAGTTTGTGTGGTATTTCGTCCATCCGTCCATCCATCCGTCAGTAGACCTACCAGTCCATTCATCCATCTATCCATCCTTTTATCCATCTATCTGTAGACTTACTAATCCATCCAGTCTACCAGTCCATCCATCCATCCATCCACCTCCATCTCTGCCATCCATCTATCCACCTCCATCTCTGCCATCCATCTATCCATCAATTCCTCTTTCGATGTCCTCGCGTATCTATATTTTTTTACGTTTTTTCGATTTACATGTATAATAAGTTACTAATTAAACTTTCTTCTCTTTTTGTTCCACGTGGTTCAGATTACACCGTTTGTGGTATGTTTATTTTCGTTTAGTTTCGCCATTTATTTCTTTTCGATTCCCTTTGTTCATCTTGTTATATTTTCCATCATTTGAACTCTGATTCTTGTGTAATTTTGTGTAATTAGTTTGTTGACTGTTTTGTATATTTTATTCACTGTTCTTTTTTTTAGTGTGAATTTAGTTTTTTTTTCCGTCATCAGTGACCCTTATTTATTTATTTATTTATTCCTTTAGTTTTGAAGTATTAATCGTTCTTTTAGAAATATCGGTCTTTTAGTATATTTAGTTTTTTTTTCTTTTTTAGTTCTGTTTCATTTTTATTAGTTGTATAGTTCCTTCACGTATACTTTTACTATATCATGTACATTTATCTTTTATTAATCTTATTTGACTTTCTTTACTTGTTTACTTTTAAGGTATTTACTGTACCATTCACTGATTTACCTTTTTTTTTTTTTTTTTTTTTTAATCAATTTTCATCTGCCGAAAACCATTATGTGTTCCCCATTTTCCAATTTTTTAATTTTCATAAGGGTTTCTTTATCATTTCCGCTTTCTGTTTTTCATGATTTTCCGTTTCATTTTTTGTCTTTTCCACGTCAGTCTAATATGTTTTTACTGGTGTTCTTCCTCTCCAGTGCGGTTGTTATTTTGATGTTTTAATTGTTCTTCCATCTTTATCTCTTCTTCCATGTTTACTTCTTCCTGTGCTTTACTTCCTTGATCTTTACTTTTCTCCTTTACTTCCATTGTCTTTACTTCTTCCTTTTCATTACCCAAGTTCTTTCATTTTCTTCTTTATCATATATTTTTTCTCCTCCGTATGCACATCTGCCTTAAGCTAATCCACTCTTTCTTTCTCCTTTTTCATCATTTGTCACTTTCTTCATTACCTTTCTTTGTTATTTTACATCATTTGCTCAACTTCCATCAATTAATCTACTCACACGTACATCCTTTCCTTCCATCGTCTTTACTTCGCCCTTTTCATTACCTTTCTTTCATTTTCTTCATTGTTTTTATTATTTTACTCCATTTTCTTAGCTAATTCTCTCTCTCTCTCTCTCTCTCTCTCTCTCTCTCTCTCTCTCTCTCTCTCTCTCTCTCTCTCTCTCTCACGTACCAGGTCTCACAAATCTTTCATTTATGATCCCCTATTACCCCCCAGCTTCTTATTAACTACCACCATCTTACCCACCCTCACCATAACCTCCCTAATTCTCCCATTCTTCTATTCCCCATCATCCCCCAAATCCCTAACCACAAACCCACAATCCCTCCCTCATCTCCCCCATTCTGCATTTTTCAATTTTTTTTTTCCACCACATCCCAGCAGCTTATTATAATACTCATTTTTCTCTACTCTCATTTTTCTCGTAACTTCCAGCCATATCTCACCATATTATTCTTATTTTAGACATTTTTTTTCTCTGGCTATTCTAATTTTTCGTTATTTTTCTCCAACCAGCGACTTTCCAGTTTTATACATCTTCCTTTACCTCTTTTGTGCTTTGTTATTTTATTTTTTTTCATCAGGTATATACCCATCAACCCTTTGTGTTCCTGCATCATGTCAAACTTTTATTATTATTATTATTATTATTATTATTGATTTGGGTCTGTCATTTCCCTACATTCACCATTAGCTGTAAATTATCAGCAACAGACCCACACTATCTCCCATCCTGAACGTCCTTTTGTTTCTATACTCGTTCATATGTGTTAGTTTTCTTGCCCGAGTGATTTAATTCACTTTTTGTCTCAGTTTAAGCATCCCTCTTATATTTTATCCCCCTCACAATTTTCAGCATCTTTAAGGCATACTAATCCTCTCTCTCTCTCTCTCTCTCTCTCTCTCTCTCTCTCTCTCATCTTGAATTTTTACCTCTACCTTGAAACTAAACTGACTTTGCCAAACTTCAGCAATTATTCTTTTATTTTCACCTGTTGTTCATAATTCTCACAGCCCACAGTAATTTCTTTCAGCTAACTTGTTCACTCTTCTACCGTAAATTTTGTTGTATCATTTTTGTCATTTTTTTTCCCACTTTCTTTCAACTGGGTCATCTCCTTTTCCTTTTGTCCCCTCAAATTGTTCAACAGCTTAGGCAGACAACTTCCCCCCCTCCCTTTCTCTTCGCGTCAACTCAGCCATCCCTCTTCTCACAGTCCATAGCAATTTCTATCAACTAATCGACTCTCTCGTCCTAAATACTTTGTCATTTTAAATTGATTTTTCCACCTTTCTCTTGCCTTCAGTTAAACTCCTTCTCACAGTCCCCAACAATTTCTTATCAACTAACCATCCTTCTCACTGGAAATATTTTTATCATTTAAAATTAACCTCCCCCCTCCCGACCTTTCTCTTGCCGTCAGCTAAATCGTCCCTCTTTCAATTATATCTCATTGTCCAGCAACTTCCATCAACTAACCTACTCTTTCTCTCCTACCCTCACCCTGCCCCTCCTTGTCAGAAAATGCACGTGTACAAGAAGACCCTGCAGGCGCTCATCTACCCCATCTCGTCCACAACGCCCCACAGCTTCGTCATGTGGACCGCGACATCACCCACCTACTGCTACGAGTGTGAGGGCCTCCTGTGGGGCATCGCCAGGCAGGGGGTCAGGTGCCAGGAGTGTGGGGTCAAGTGCCACGAAAAGTGCAAGGATCTGCTCAACGCCGACTGTTTGCAAAGTAAGTTGCGATGGTCTGTTTGGGGGGAAGAGGTTGTGGAGTTTGTTTGTGTGGGTTGTGAAGCCTATTTGAGCTTGTTTGCGTGAAGTTGTTTAGCCTGTTAGTGTGGAGTTGTGACACCTATTTGTGTGAAGTAAGTTGTGAAACCTTTTTGTGTGATTAAGAGTTGTAGATGTTATCTTAATTAGTACTTTCATTATAGTTATTATGTGTTGGAAGAGTATTATCCTTTTATAGTTTCTCCCCATTGGATAGTAAGATATTAAAGGGCTGTAGAAGTAAGGTGTGGAGATTGTCTTGAAGAATGTTTTAGGTCTAGTTAATTCCACTTTTCTCTCTTTCTTTTCCTTTTTTAAGTTGTGAATGGTGTTTTGAAGCAGATAGTTATTTTTGGTTTCGTCATCGTTATTGCGCATCTCAAAAGTTCACTTCCTTACTATCAGTTAATATAATATGAGGGTTATTTTGGCGGAGTTATGGAGGATGAGAAATTAGTTGTGTTGGTGTGGGTGATTTATTTATTTATTTATTTTTATTTCTCTTAATTGCTGACTGTTTGCAAATAAGTACACCACTGTGGGTCATTTATTTCTGTTTTGTTTTATTACTTATTTGCATTTATTCCCTCATTGTTAAGTGTTTGCAAGTAGGTGCATCAAGTTTTCTGTTAAGTGTCTGTGAAGAGTGTTTGGTTAGTTACTTAAGTTTGGTGTCTATTTTCAGCATGTTTTCTTTCTTTTCTTTTTCTTTTTCTTTTCGTTAATCTGTGAGGGCTCTGTTTTTTCCACTTCATTTCTCCTTTATTTTAGAATGTATAGTAAGTTGTGGTGGCCTTTGTGGTAGAGGACAAGTGTGGATTTTGATTTGAAAGGTTGATGTGCAGTTACGCATTTTTTTTTTTTTTTCTCGTGGTCGTTTGAAGAATGGTGTGATATCGATTTTGGTAATGTAAACGCTAGTATTATTTTTCAAAGGTAATAATGTAGGCGATTTATTATTATTTTTATCATTATTTTTTTGTGATTCTGGGGGATTGGTTCGGTAAATTCACCCCTCCACTGACGTATTATATCTCAGTCCTGTCACCTACTCATAGTCAGTGGAATTTTTATTATTTTTTCATAATTCTCGCTGTTGACTGCTTGGATTGAGGGTGTTGGAACAGTTCTTTATTTTCATTTACTTTATCGTTTTCTATTAGGGCTTTTTAGAGAGAGAGAGAGAGAGAGAGAGAGGCAGGAAGAAATGGGGTGTAGGTTAGCTTTTCATGAGGCAGGGTTAGATTTACATAGCTATCAACTGTACAGCGTCATTTTTTTTTCTCCTTTTCCAGTTTTTTGAGTCTTAGTTTTCCCCTAGCATACGAGCAGCAATAGTAATTTTCCAACCCAGGCCCCCAACTTGTACTACTGAGTGCTGAGTGAACAAGGACAGGGGGGAAATGAATTGTCTAACAGTCTGACCGGCGGAATCAAACTCGGGTTCTCTCAGTTGCAAGTTGAACCAGCTAACCAAAATTATCTCCCCATTAACGTAATGAATTCCTCTCCGTTATTTATATCTT
This sequence comes from Coenobita brevimanus, assembly GCF_032717465.1. Classification (NCBI taxonomy): domain Eukaryota; kingdom Metazoa; phylum Arthropoda; class Malacostraca; order Decapoda; family Coenobitidae; genus Coenobita; species Coenobita brevimanus. Next base: position 2,412,161 of record NC_137051.1, read on the forward strand.
TTGTTGGTAATACGTCAAGCAGTATAGCTAGTCCTTAAATATTTACACCCGTCAGTACGTCAGATAAAACATGAATATTCCAGCCATATTTTATTGTTTTGACCCGGAAATGTGAAAAGGAGGGTAGGGAGGGGGGATGGATGGGGGTAGGGAGGGTGAGGGGTGGTTGGGGCAGGAAGGGGAGGGGTGGTTAAGGGCAGGGAGCAGGGTAAGGGTGGTCGCATGTAGGGAGGGGGTGAGGGTGAATGGAGGGTAGGGACTGGGTGAGGGTTGGTTGGGGGTAGGGAGGGGGATAGAGGTGGATGGGGGTAGGGAGGCGATGAGGGAAGGTTAGGAATAGGGAGAGGATGAGGGATGGTTAGGGGTAGGAATGGGGTTAGGGGTAGTAGAGAGTGGGTGGGGGATGGTTGGGGGGTAAGGAAGGGATAACGGGATCTGGTGTGTTATGAAAACGTCAGAGTGTAAGCCGACTTTAAGCCCGATGCTAATGTACCGTTGGCTAGAGCGGGGAGGGGATGTCGGGGGTAGGGGGGGTGGGGGAAGAGTGTTAGGGGTTACGAGCGTACATGTTATTAATGTAGGATGAACATAAATGGGGATGAGCGCGGCATAACCCTGAGATTTAATATAATTTAGTGTTCGTTTTCATGGACATAATACTGAACTGAGAACAACAAAGTGCGTACGGTAGATAAATGAAAAATATAATACAATAACCGACTCTGTAATTAGTCCATTTCTGGGACGAACATGGTGAGATTTAAGAAAATGTAGTGTACCGGCGTTGTTTAATTAACGTAATACAACGATGGAAAGAATAGAATACTTAAATAATCTTGGAAAAATAGTACTGTATTTATTTTCACGACATTGATCGTTAATATATGTCCCTTTGTCTTTTCCTCCATGAAATACTAAACTCAAGTGACATGCCAGCCGTCGCGCACATCAAACTGTTTGTTAATTGGCCATTTGCTGACAATTCACTAATTGGACCTGGTACACTGTTCATTAATGTTAACTTCTGTCTTCGTCATAATTGCCATGGCGATTTTTTTGCAATATTGGTGATGCAAGAAGTTGTAAGCATCATTTGTAGCTTGTTTCCAGTTTACTTTGGGTTACATGTGTAAAACAGGATGCAGGGGTCGTGCGAAATGGTGATGAGTTAAGCTGGATTGGGAAGCTTTAAATAAGGCTAATTATTGTTGCTTTAGATGTAGTGAGGTAGTTGACTTTAATCTGGTTTCATTTCAACAAAATCAAGTTAGGTGAAGTTAGGTCAGGGTATTTTCTTCATGAACAGTTTTTGTCTATCAATCTATCTATCTATAGCCAAACGCCATAATCCCATAAGGGGTGGCCGTTTGTCTTTGAATTACCGTAGTTGTTTTACGGGGAGGGGCACTAACCCTCCGCCAACCCGCTTGCTGACACGTGCGGAACATGTATGGGTTGGTTATGTGGTTGCCACCCAGCGTTGTAAATGGTTTCCTAGCTTACAGGAAACCATGAGGCTTGTCACTCAATGTAAAGCCACCTGAAAAGGAAAGAAGAGTAATAAAAAGTGACAGGAAAGATAGGAGAAACAGGAAGAGAGGAGGGCAGACAGAAAAAGAATGATAAAGGTGAAGGAACAAGCAGGCAGCACTACATCAAGTGAGTGGATGATGGTGAGAAATAGAAAGATAGGAGGACAGACAGAAAAAGAATGATAAAGGTGAAGCAAGGACTAGGCAACACTACTTCAAGTGAGTGGCTGATGAGAAATAGGAATAGAGGAGGCCTGACACAAAAAAAGAATGATAGAGGTGAAGGAAGAAGTAGGCAGCACTACATCAAGTGAGTGGGTGATGGTCGCCACCACCTACCACAGTTTCTGCTGTTAGTAATACATACATTACCCCTAAATCTCTTTGGTATTGGCATTATACTCCTATCTTATATAACAGTTGAATTGTCGAGTGAATAACTGTAGTTTAAAGTTTTATGCAGACCAAAGTCCCTAAGGTGTTGATGCAGATGTCGTCTCTGGTCATGCCACTGACGTTACAGACTCACTTGCAGAGAAAGATGACAGTGGTGATGCTTAGTGGGCAGTATTTTGTCTTTGGAATAATTTTGGCTAATTCCTTTTGGAAGCAAATATGGTACTGCTAGTAAACTGAAGCAGATATGGGACTGCTAGTAAACTGCCACTTTTTGAGAGCTCAGGTAGTATATTGAAGATGTAAAAAGACTTATATTTAATATGTATTATGTCCATGGAAAAAACAAAACATACTTGGCCATTTCATCATCACCACGGTCATTAAAACTTAAGGTATATAATTGTTGATGCAAATTGTTGGTTACTTGGGTTTTTTGTATACTTTGTTATTATTTTTTATGTACAGTCTGTGGTATATATGTATAGACAGTTTGGCAAGCACAAATGGTACATTCATTTTGATGGCCTGGCTGTTGACATTGTTGTTTTTTTATTTCTCTTTCGATTGTTTCTGTTAGGAATTGAGGAAGAAATTAATGTAGACCAATGGCGAATATGTCTTCTACTGAGTTCATGCCGGATCCCCCGGCCAGACATAATAGCAGCCAAACCAAGCCAAACTTTACAATGCCATAATTATGTTATAGAGAAACTGGGAGAATCTTAGGCGAAACAGACTCTATATATATATATATATATATATATATATATATATATATATATATATATACAGTATATACAATACGTATACTTTTTTTACAAGTACAGCAATTGTTAATTTTTATAAATTTGTTGTAATTTTTGCATTATTCTTCTGTATACCTGTATTATACTTATTTACACATTTCATTTTAGTGTTTTTTCATGTTGGTTGAATTTTCCTTTTTTTCCTTTAATATGTTTGTCTTATACAGTATGTGCTTTTTTTCACCCTGTATGTCATTTGTGTTTTGTCCCACCCTGTCCTACCTGACATACACCCTGTATGTTGCCCTGGTATATGGCCAAACCACCACCAGCTGCCTACAGTCTGACACTCCACCACTCCTGGCTCCCCAATGTAGAGATAGTGCACGTCATAGCCCAACGTATGTGCAGAATAATGCATAGGATGAGTATCTGCTGTATAAATAAACTGCTTACTAAGGCTGCATATATCGTGTAAAACTTTGAGGACAGCAGTGTTTAGAGAATTTGGTCTATTGAGACCTTGTGCTTTTGCATTCATTCTTTATTTTTCCTTGCATAAAGCTCATCAAAGCTGCAGACAGTAGTGCTTACATTTACCTGTGTTGGGAGAATAATTAATACCGGTACAGGCAAGTTATTTGTTCATTAATTTTGAGAGCCCTTACTGTACTATTATTTATTGTGTGGTGTTCAGACAAAAAAAGGAAAATAAGTATTGAGTTACTTGGAGGCAAATGGAGAGTAATGGGCATACAAACTACAGTCATGTATATAAGCAGGTGGGTCAGTCACAGCTGTTATTTGCCATCCTTGATTTTTTTTTTTTTTTCTCCCCATCAGGTGTTCAAACTGCATAAAGCACCCCCCCCCCTCTCTCTCTCTCTTTCATTTTACCCAACTTTGATTTCCAAGGATCTTCACCACTTCTGTATTTAATTCATTTTGATTGTATTTGCAGTATTTTTGTCCAACAGCCCCCTCTTGTTCTCCACGCTCTCCACACCAGTCCAACTGTCACCCACTCCTGATCTCATTCCCATCCCCCACATAGTGACATCCTACTAAATGTTTTCTTTTTTCTCAACCTATTGTCTCCTGATCTTTCTTTTGCAGCCCACATAATCCACTTTGCTGTCCAGTTCTGTTTGTCTTCTGCTTCTCCAGCTCACCCATTTTTGATCCACTCTTTTTTTCCCATAACCAGTACACTGCATTGATGTAGTAGCTGTTTTCTTTTTTGTTATCTTCAAAAGACTGGCCTGTCACACTGCCATATTGCAGAACTTCTGCCTATCAGAATTCTTTTATTTCTTGAACTGCATCTCTTTGGAACTCGCTTCCCCAGAATGGTTTTCCCCCAGAACTACAGCCTATGGCTGTTCAAGTCTATCTGTTACAGATTTTTTATGGAGGACACCTGTAATCAGGTGTATAGATTATTTTTTTTTAATCTGTTTTTTCTTCCTCCGTTCTGTTATTAAAAAAATATATATATATTCAGCTTTGCAGAAAGTTTTCAATCCAGAGAGTTAGGTATGGTATTGGCTTCGTTATCCAGTTCAGAAGCAAGGGCCTTTCTATAGTTAAATGTGTCTGGAAGCAACAGAATTAATCAAGATAATGCATCACCAGATTCAAGGGGTTAATTGAAACCTATGTCTCTGTTCCCCTCTTCAAGGCCTTCAATGCCAGAGGTTTTTGTAGTCCATCTCCAGTTCATTTTTATTATTCTCATTTCCTACACCCATCATCATTGTTCCTCTCCCCTTTTTCTTTTATGCTGTTCCCCATATTAATCAAGCCTCCATCTTCACTATGTCTATTTCTTATCCACTTCACTTCCTCGTTTTCTGTCATCCAATGGCTTCATCTCCCCCAAAGTATATTGATATAATTAATTTTAAGTGCAGTTCAGCTTTTGCCCGTTTTATTGCTTGAGAGGGCTCTGTATGGCCTAGCTAAGCAGCCAGTGTTTATCTTTCTGTTAGCTGTAATATTTTGTTAGGGAGGGTGTTGGACAGTTCATTGTTTGGATTTTGGAACAGTGCCAAGTTTTAAAGCTAATACTGTACGGTATTTTACTTGTTTGGCCATATTCATACATATAAGCTTTTGATAAATGATTTTTGAGTTACTTTGGTATACTGTTGAGTTTGAAAACTCAGTGCTAATTAAGCTTCATCTGCTCAGTCATTACTCTTCCTAACTTTCATAACTCCATCTCTCCACCACCACCTCAGGAGCAGCTGAGAAGAGCAGTAAACATGGTGCGGAAGACAAAACCAACACGATCATAACAGCCATGAAGGAGAGAATGAAGAAGAGGGAAATGGAAACTCCTGAGATCTTTGAACTTATTAGGTATGTCTTCAGTTGATTGTTTTTTTACCTTTCACATAACAGTCAGAGGAGGTTGTTGTTATCACTGGGATCAATAAGTGTCCGTCCATAGAGTTGGGTGGCAGGGCAGCTGGTCAGGCATAGAGCTTTTGTTTCTGGGCCAGAATTCAGAAAGTTTTCTCTACAGAGTCATGAAATTTCACACAGCAATGTGTCATATTGTGAACTGGTGCCTTTTTATAGGTAGAGTGCTGTGTCTTAAGTTTTTTTGTTTTTTTTTTATGAAAAAGTAAAAAAGAAAGAAAACAATTATATCAATGCAACCTGCACAAGGAATCTGAAGGACCCAGGTTATGTTTCCTCAAGGCATTTTCCTTATACCCACCTTTAAAAGAAAAGATTGGGAGGGGAGGAGGGCCATTTTGCACTTGGTTAGGCATGCAGGGAGGTGGTGGGGTATGTTCTTGGTTAGCTGGAGGGTAGCAACAGTGTAGCATTGCCTATATTTTTATTTAACTTCATTTGAATGATTTGTGTTACCTGAGGACTGGATAGAATGTACCTTGAGCAGCAGAAGCTCACTTAGTAAATTGCACTTTGTTGCAACAGTTTTTTTCTTTACCCAAACAACTGCACAAGCACATCATGCATTACCGTTGACAGTGATCCTTTGCTTATTGTGGATAATTCGTACTGAGCAAGGTGTATGGTAAGGAAATTGCATGATAATGAAAGCACAGAATCTGTGGGATTTACCGGTATCCCAGATGTACTGGGCATCCCAAGTACAAACCCAAATTTTCTCTTTTACAACAATTTAGACCCAGTATGTGTATACTAAAGTTATGGTAAGTCCCAGAAACACACATAGGCATGGTTAGGTTAATAGAAAGAGGTGAAAAGGCACAATAAGGAAGAAACATGTCCCACAGAGAGACCTGAAATGGACTTCAGGTAAGGTATTCTGAGGCTAGGGATGGAGATTTAGTGGTCTCCACCACCTGAGATTAACTTCTCGAGTAGGCCTCATCTTTGAATTCTGCAAAGCTGTCGGAAAGCACAGACACTGCACCATCATTGTTGGCAGAAACCAGCTGAAGTGTGTGGTAACAACGTTTTTGTGCAAAAAATGCAGTGATAACAGAAACCACTGTGACCAAGTGTGTGATAACCAAGAGATCACTGTCTACTCCATGAAATTAAAGACGTGGAAATTACATCCACAGGCAACTTCTTGGAACATACTGTTTTAATCCTACTGCCTGGGGATGCATTTCTTGAGTTGAATACAGTGCAGCCATCAGATGTAAGCCAGAGTATACAGTTATAGTAACAAAAATGTTTCCAGGTTGAAAGGGTTAAATAACTGAATGCCTTTTATAAGACAGTTAGTAACACAGCATCACATATTGAATGAAGAGATTTACATAACCTATTGTTAAGTACTGTGTGGTTGACTTCTGTCCATTTGGCAAGTCATTTCAGCAAAGTGGATGTTAGATCAATATTGATTTTATTTTTCTGAGTAATTAAAAAGTTGATGTTACATTACTACACAATAAGATATTAAAATACATTTATTGCTGAGTATAGGGTTACATTACTGTGTTTAATTCAGTTTAACTTCAAATTGAGAGCTTTGATAACTGGGATACCATCAATCATTTTCAGTTACATTAATTACAAGAGTTCACCTTCTTAGTCTGGAGTGTGACCATCACTATGCTCTGCTTGATACCAGTAAAAATTGTAATTCAACAATAACCTAGTTTACACTCACTCTTATGCTACAACTCACATTACAGCATACAAGGGATGAGGCTATGGCACACCTAATGTCTGACTTGGCTCGTATCTCTGACTGGGGTAAAAATAATCTGGTTGTCTTTAATGCATCAAAGACTCAGTTTTTGCACCTATCAACCCGACAAAATCTTCCACAGGTATACCCACTCATGTTTAATAATATTCAGCTTAATCCTGCATCATCGTTGAACATCCTTGGGGTTTCATTTACTCGGGACTTATCTTGGAAAGATCGTATTACATCCATCCATCCATCAGCCAATCCTACATTGCCCCACGAGGAGCGTAGAAGCCCGGGGCTAGGCCGTTGGTCCTGACATTTAAGATGAGAGTGACCAGCCTCACTCATCCCTGAGTGGCATTACGTGAGCAGTAAACCCCAACCACCCCTTGGATATAAACCTTCACTGGCTCAATCCGATTGGGGTGCAGTACCCACTAAACCACCAGGCTCCAAAATTTGGCTATATGGTTACCACCCAGCATAGTAAATGGTTTCCTGGTGTACAGGAAACCATTTGGCATGTCATTCAGTGTAGAGTCACCCACAGGCAGAAGGACGAGGAAAGAAAGACAGAAGAGGGAGTGTAAAGTCACCCGTAGGCAGAAGGACGAAGAAAGACTGAAGGAAAGAAAGACAGAGGAGGGTGGAAGGAAAGAAGGATGGAGGAGAGGAAAGGACAGACACCCGAGAGCAGCACTACATTGAGTGAGTGGATGGTGAGCGCCCCCACCTACCACATATCATGTGTTTTAAAATCTGCTTCCAAGAGATTGGATGTGCTAAGCCGACTCCATTCCTTCTTTACCCCTGCACAATTGTTGACTCTATACAGGAGTTTTATCCGCCCGTGCTTGGAGTACAACTCTTACGTGTGGGGAGGCTCCCCACATACAGCTCTTCTCAATAGGGTGGAGTCAAAGGCTTTTCGTCTCATTAACTCTCCCCCTCTTACTGACTCCTTCAACCTCTGTCTCTTTGCCACACTGTTGCATCTTTATCTCTTTTCTATCTCTACTTCAGTGGTCACTGTTCCTCTGAACTGTCTGCATGCATTCCTCCACCTCTACGACGGGCGCATAGCACCTGTCTAGCAGCAAACTCTCACCCCTTTTCTGTCCAACTCTCTAATGCAAGAGTTAACCGTTACTTGCAGTCCTCCATTTATGCAACAGGTCAACTCTGGAATTGTCTCCCTCTGTCTGTATTTCCTGCTTCACATGATCTCCAGTCTTTCAAATCCAGTGTGTCCAGGCATCTCGAAATGAATGGATCTTGAATTTGGCCCTCTCTTGTATTTTGTTTTTCTCTTGGAAGGAACAGTCATTGCAGCTTATTGCCTTTGGTTCCTTCTTCCTCACATTAAAAAAAAAAAAATACACACCTTGTGCATCTCACAACATACAACAATCCATAAGCGTGGGGAAATCAGTAACTTAGTCTGTAGAGTGGTGGTCTTCTGTCCTAGTGGATGTGGGTTTTAATCCCTGCTGGGACAAGGAACAGTTTAAAGAATTTGAATTTTGTTATAGTAGACTACTGATCTACCAAGATCTGCCCACACATTGTAAAAACACCCTCACTAATACTAGTACATCGGTCCTGTATGAGGCAGCCCGAGCATGTATTCAGTGTGGATAGTGGGTGTTAGTGCCAAATTGATGACATGTAGAGGTGTATAGTATGTACTCAACGGTATGCTGGGCCACAGGAATGAGCTGTTGAGCCTGTGCTCATAAGTAAAAGTCTCTGGAAGTGTTGAGTAGAAGTGGCTGTGTTTCGTAAGTCCATTGGTTTTATGTGCAAATGAGGCAGGGGCCACAACAGCAACAGTTTTTCCAGATTTTGCTAATCATTTTTCACTTCCTCATAAAATACTAATTATACAGAGATATGTGCAATTCATCATGTGTAACTAAATTAAGTGACTTGCTCCACAGATCAACATCTTATTTCATTGTAGAGTAGCAATAGAATACATTATAGGTACAGTATTCAGAAACTGGATTCATGTTGATTATTAAACCCCAGATTATATATATATATATAAAATCATCATCATCATCAGCCATTACAAGTCCACTGCTGCAGGCCTTCCCCAACCTTCTCCATGATTTCCTTGACTGAGCCAATCTCTGCCATGTTTTCCCTGCAAATTTCTCTATCTCATCTCTCCACCTCATGTCTGGCCCCTTTCTGCTACACTTACAATCTCTTGGTGTCCAGTCAGTCAGCCTCTTGCTCCATTGGTTATCCCTTATTCGTATATATATATATATATATATATATATATATATACTGTACAGGGTGGGCCCAAAGTTACTTTACCATGATATTTTATTAACAGTTTTATTTCAAGTAAATAAATTGTACACCAATTATATTTCAAGTAAATGAAGTGTACATGGAGTAACCATTCCGGGCTGATATCACACCGACACGTCATGTGTTGGCCAACCAATTACAGGCCGATGACATACCAATGCATCATTTGTTGGCCAGTTGATTCTGGGCTGATGATGCGCTGGTGCAACTTTTGTTGGAGCGATTTTTCATGGCTCAAATACATGGCACAACAATTTGGTGAACAGAGGCAACAAATCTTCATTTTGTTGGAAACTCACCTTTGGCCTGGGAACGGAGTAGAAAAGTTACGCAAGACTGGCCTGGAGTAGTGATAAAAATCATGTTAAATCAAATGTTCAAAAAGACCTCCTTCTTCCCCTAGACAGAATTGGTACATCTTAGATACAGAGTGGGAAATCCTTCTTCACAACTCATGATCATTTTTCAAGTTGTCAAATTCTGCTGTTCTTTCTTTCAGTTCTTGAACACTTTTAGGGTTTGTCTTGCAGACTTTCTGTGTTATCATCCCCCAAACTATGAAGTCACATGGTATTAGGTCAGGTGACCTTGGAGGCCACTCAACAGTACCCCTTCCTGCAACTCACATGTTGAAAGCGTTACCAAGAAATTCTCGCACATTCCAACCAGAGTGAGGAGGTGCACCATCTTACATCCAAGTTAATTTGGAAGCTGAAATATAAATGTGTATTAGTTGTAATATAACTGTGTTAATCAAATAATTATTATAGTAAAGTAGCTTTTGTCCCACCCTGTATATATACTGCACACACACACACACACACACACACACACACACACATATATATACAGTATATATATATATATATATATATATATATATATATATATATATATATATATATATATATATGCTGTACTGTATATAGTGCACTGTAGTACATATATCATTCTCAGATGTCTGATGTTTGAATTGTTATGAAACATTCATGCCATATCATGGTGATTTTTTAACACCAGGTACAACCTTTGTTCAGTACTGGCTACTATGGTACTTTTTGTGCATATATATAGATAATATATATAAATGTTTGATTGATGTGCTGAATATATTTCCAGAATATGCATTTTATTTTATTCAGTATTATACAAAAAATATATATTTTTAGACATAAATCCTTTAAGTGTATGGGAGTATTTTTTTGCTCAGTGCTCTACTGCTGTGTACTGTTGTTGAATGATGCTGAACTTTGTGTTGTCAAGGGATAGGAACTGTTGTGATTATCCTTGAAGAACCCCAGGTAAGATCATGATTTTTGTCTCCGCATCAGCTTCAGGACATGATAACATCATATAATAGGGCCATGTTCAATCATCCATGATGAAAAGAGCAGATTTCATGATAGAATACTTTGAAAGTGTAGTCATGCAAGAGTACCCAGTATGTTCCAGTATGATGAGTTTGTTCCTGAGGACATTATTTTGGAAAAGATTATCTTTTATTAGTGAAAAAAAAAATCACTCTTCAGACACATACAATTGTTGGTTATAAGCAGTATTCCATAACACAAGGATGATGAATGTGAATCATTTTGTTCAGTATGGAGCAATTTTAGTAACATCCTAATTATTGCTTTTTTTTACCACTTTTTATTTTGGTATGCTGTAAGCTATTAATGTCCAATTGTATTCAACTACCATATACAGTATTCCCATGCCATCATGCCAAGTACTTGAAGAGAAATTGTTTGCCATAGTCGGTCACTGGTTTGGTATAATTAGGTACCGTTTGTGATGGAACCAGTAAGCTGCAAAGCAATGCACCTTCCTTTCAAGTAACTACAACATTAATGAAAGTACAGTATTGCCAGTTTTTTATTATTTGCATATTGTATCTCCTCAGGCTTTCAAAAACATTTTCCTTATCAATGGATTTCCGATATATTTTGATAGTCCTTAAAAAATTTTGGGTACTGCATTGGTCAGTACTTTTTAATATTACTGGTATGGTATATATACTAGTTGTAAGAATGCTTTTTAATCTGCAACATTACAGTATAGTATATCAGTTATTTTAGTGAATGAAAATTGATATCTTTACAATGAACTTGCCCTTTGTATAAATATTATCAATGTCTTTGCAAGAAATGCAGAGCTGTGTTCAGTGCCATGTTTTGCAACATGTTGCAGCTTTTGACAAAAGTTTTTATTGTATTGGCTGACTTCATTGTACACAGCAACATTTCTGTGTAGTGCACATATTACCAGTCAGACTTGTCATTGTATGAATACAGTATTTATAGGACTGGACTGGACATGTACTTGCATACTGTATGCAATATTGTCTTATTATATGTCAGAGAGTACTCTTATTGCAGAGTAATGTCAAATAATTCGTTGAGTCTGGCATGTTGGTTGCTTCAATTTCAGGAGCATGATGAGAATAAAAAAGATTATGAGTGTGTGCTGCCAGAGTTACTTGTCTTTTTTATATACAGATTTTTATAAAGGGCTTTTCCTGTTAATATTTTAACACAGTCTCGGGACATTATCTCTTGTTGCTGTGAGTCCAGATGTCTTTCCTTCTTTAAATCACTTTCCTTATATAATAATACCCTGGATTTATAATTTCTATGGGTTGCTGTGATGGGCCCAAGCCTCTCCTTCCCTAGTGAGCAGAGATGAACCTTATTTCTCCAATGAATAGGGATGTCTTTGGCGTGGAGGACAAGAGCCACGTTGGCCACATGATGTCAGTGAACCAGTCGGTCTTAGACGGGACTAGCAAGTGGTCTGCTAAGATTGCCATCACAGGTTTGTTGGAGTCTCCCCCTCCGCTTGTGTCTCAGCTTCTCTACATGTCTCTGAATTTACTTTTAATTTCATTCCTTTAGCCCCATATTATCATTCATCCCCATTTCTTTCCTTATTTTTTTCCTCTCTTTGTCTTCGATGTTGTCCCGTGTCTGCTTCAGCCGATCACCAGTGGAGACAAGAAGTGGAAGGTCATGGCTGCAGGAACAAAAATTCACTATCCTGATGAACTCCCACATGTTTTGATCAAAGGATACTGTGTGAGTTCCTGGCCTTGAATGCTGTGTTTAGAATGCAGAAAATTATTGCTGCTTAATCTCTTAGCAGTGCTTTATTTGAGCTGCAAAGTAATTACATTTTGAGGTATATAAGCACAATTCTCAGTCATGTTCAGTGTTTGTAGTTGAACAGCCATATCTTCCCTCTCCTTTTCTCCTTCAAATTGACGTATTTATGTTGGGCCTCACAGAAGCTGTCTGTCTATTAACAAAATTATTTTTTTTTTTATCAGAAGTAGTCCTTGACCTGATCATGCCTGTATCCTACAGTCATCCCACATAAATACAGCCCTTTAATTTTGTATGCATATGCACTGTAGTTTTTTGCTTCTGTAAGGCCCATTCTCCCACAGGAAACCGCTGCGATGCCACCACGAGAGGGCAGGAGCTTACCATGTCCGTGTCCGTGTTCAAGTCTTGTGTTCTTTTGTGAGAGTGTTTAATTTCCTGTCTTGAGTTGTGGTGTTGTGGTACCTCTCTTGTGTTAACGGATGTTGGATGTGCTTCTTCTTCCACAGGATGACTTTCAAGGTGGATCCAGATACCCATATAGATTCACTTGAGAAAGCTGAGGATAACGTATTAGAGGGGACCTCCCATTGGTCTTGCAAGATTGCGACGACAGGTCAGGCAAAACATGTACATAGCATGGAGGATGGAAGTATGGAGGTGGGGGGGTGTGCCTTCATCCCCCACCTTATAGCCTTGTGCTCCACTACTTGCGGCTTGCTGTTCTCCACTGTACTTCCACCCTCCCTGTATCCATCCACCCAAGCAATGCAACTACTACCACTACTACTACTATGAGACTGTAGTATAAGAAATGGGACAACTCCATCTTGGAACTAAACTCTTCTAACTCAGTGACCGGGGGCTGTGTACTGTATCTGTTTGTTTGTGCAGTGATGACATTGGGTTAGACTGTTGATACTTTCAGTGATCTAAACCTGCTGATGGACTTTCAGACAGTTCACACCATTATGAGTTGGATATGTTTACAACCAAAATGGCAGACCTGTTCACTTTCCTATACTAAGAGTCTGTACTCCTACTGTACTACTGCTATTACTACCACTGTACTTCTGTCTCGCCATATAGATGCTGACAGTGTGTGCCACCTCCTGTACTATCTGGCAAGCGTCAGCACTAAAGTAGAAGCATCCGAAGGGCCAGCAGGTGGATGGCACCTCTAGTAGCATTCAGACTGACTCGATTTATACTAATAATATTTTTATTATTTTTCTTACTTTCTCATCCTGATTGTCACCTGCCTCAGTTGGTCATCACAAGTAGAAAACAATCCCATTAGACCACCCTGGAGGAGTAGTATGCATTATGATAATTATGAGGTACTTCCATTTAGTATGTAGATGAGATCAGATAGTAGCATCAATACTGTAACTGATTTTTACAAAATTATGGTCTATTCAGAATTGCTATGTTCTGAATTTGCCATTATTACAAAAGTAAGGATTAACACTGGTATGTATTTATGAATCATTTTACTGGAATCTCTTTGGTAATTACATAGTTTTTCAAGGGACAGCTCTTGGGCTTTAGGAGAGTACTGTACAGTATAACTCTTATACCAGCCTAGTTTGAAGTTTATTTTAACAAGTTTTTGCAGGTGATATTATTGTATACTTCTAACGTTTTTATTTCTTAATTCACAATAGTGAATACTAGTACCTTTATTACGTTATCAAAATTACCCTTTCCTCTAGCATTTACTTGTTATTTGTACACTTCTTACTTCCTCATGTAAAGTTGAAACATGATCACTGAGGCAGCCAATAGACAACCAGGAACATAAACACCCTGTTTTGATTGGTCCTCTTGCTGGGCACCTTCTTGATAGAAATTTTGCCCCAGTTTTTAAAACATGAAGTTAACCTGCCTGATTCTTACTCCTCATAGTAAGAAACTAAACAAATATGATTCACTGAGCGTATACAGATTCAAGAATATTTTTGTCTACAATTAAAATTTTTAAAGACTATATAACTGTTGAGATAAAAATGAGCCTGAAAAGGGTTTTGTGACCAGCATCCTTCTTTCCCACCCTCTCTTGTTAGAAAGGGGCTGATTTGTAGCTAATTAATTGATTCCTTGCCCAAGACCCTTACTTGTAAAGCTAAATTATTATTGGCTTGGTACTGTATTAGCACATTTGAGCTTAAAACTACGAGCATGATCGCATGTTAACTTCATGAGTGAACGATTGAGGGTTTGGTGCTCCGGTCTAGACAATAGATATCCATCCCAGTGTCCTGCAGGAGTTTGAGAGGATGTAAACTAGCAGAAGAAAATCATTCTGAAGTAAACTCATAACATCATGGTTTACTTAGAGGTCATGAAATGTAGGAAAGGTAAACTGATGATGCTATAGCTTACTGGTGCCTCTTAAAATCCACAAACAAACTGGCAATGTTATTGTTTACCTGAAAAGTTATGGGTTAACTCATAACATTGCAGTGTTTTGTGAGCAGATTAGGTTAGGTTGACAGCAACTACTTTCAGTAGTTCAGTTTTGTACTCGAGGAGTAAAGTATACAGGATAGGAAACTAAGGAGGATTGTATGGTAGACTGCTTTTATTTGGCTTTGATATCTGCCGTCATTATTCCCAACATTTCACTTGAAAAGCAGATCATGTTGTTTAAACACCATAATATTTTAGCTGACAATTACCTTTTGTAAGTAATTCAGTTGCTGTATATGAAACATGCTACAGAATGTACAGTAGTTAGAAAATTCGGTAGTTGATTCAGAAGTATCAGAACAGTGTGCAGACTGGCTAGGAGAATAAAGAAACAGGCTTGCCTGGGATATTGAAGTACTGAAGGTAGAATGAAGCCTTGTGGTTATATCAGTTTAGAAGATAATGCTGTTTTAAAGCAGTACAGTATTAGGAAGTAGTTGGGGGCTTTAGATAGTCATTGACTCCTGCTAAGTATCCAAGGCATCAGAGGTTAATGAGGCATGCCAGTTATGTAGTATTCAAGGTGATCCATAAAACTGCAATTAATACTGTAGTTATTAAGACATTACTATAGCTGCTAATGGTGTATATTAAAAAAAAAAAAAAAAAAAAAAAAATGTAAGGCATGAAAATCTAGTATGGCAGAGGACCCATCTCAAACATGTATCTATTATCTAGACCAGGGATGCATGACAGATTTTGAACACAACTGTTTGGTGGTTAGGAGCAAGTGGGCAGGTGACAAGCCTGCCTACACCCACCCACTGACCACACCTGCTGCTCTGACTTGTCCCCTCGTGCCCTTGTTCAGCAACCTCTCCTCCAAGCCCCATCGAGTTTGCCTGCAAGGATACACTAGTTTGCATCTTACAAGCCCTTTAACTGCCTGGATTTCTCTCGGCAGAACTAAACAGTCAGGTGTTAGCCTGTGTAAATTACCTAAGAGCATCAGTACCAGTGAAATTTATTAAGAGTAATTTTATACCCCTTCACCATGATTTTTTTTTTTTTAAGCCAGATAATTTTACTCATCTGAAGGAAGACCTCTTGTAGCGTAGGGGTAGTGAGAGCCATATCTAACCCCTCCAATTCAAGAAGTTTCTCCCAAGCTGAATATTATTGTCTGGAGATAGCAAGAATAGAAATGTATGTTGATATATTGACAAATATTGCAAGTTGCATCCATAGCAGCAAAAGGGTTAACAAGGAAGTTATGAATGAAAAAATATAGTTATGAATAAAATGTATATGCATGCATATACATTTTATTCATAACTAAATTTTTTCATAGTATGTTTTTGCTCCTCAATATGTAGATTTTGTTATACCATATTACACATGAGATATCTTTCCAGTTTTGGAGTTGCGATCATGGCACACACTTATCTACAGAATCCTCTAATGTAGCACAAACTCATGATATTTGCTTGAGTCTTTCAACACATTTGCACACTGTGCATCAGTTTATGCTCATATCTTCAATTCTGCTGGGTTTTTTTGGAAATCATTTTGGTTTTAGTCTTTACTGAAAAGTTAATTGATATAACACACATTTGTTTATTTTCATGTACATTATTATTGTTGATAAAAGGTAACATTGATATATTCAAGCCACATATTAACTATTTCACTACAGTGGGTGCCCTAAGCTGCAGAGTATTGTCTGGTGCTAGCAGGTATATTACAAGTAAGGCTGTCATACCAAAGTGGTTAATAGAAATTTGTTGGCCCAGTAGTCAGTGAAGGGCTCTCTAACCTGCTAGACCACAACAAAAATAGTGTCATTGTACAGTAGTGGTCTCTGACTTCCCTATGCAAGGCCTCACCATAGCCATTTAAAATTGTTTGGCAGTAGTGAGAAAAAAAAAATTGATCCCATCTTACTGAAAGGGTTAAGGTAGGAATTTTAACCATAGAACTCTTTGTAGGCATTCAGACTAGTTCCATCCTTGCAGTGCCTTTGAACAGTGTGGGGATTGGTCAGGGCAGCACCACACTACTTCCATTACTGTCACTACCACTGTTACTACCACTAACATTTACTACTGTTTTTTTCCACCATGACCACTACTACTCACTGTTGTACTTTTTCCACCACTGCAGTTACTGCCACTTCACCACCACTATATTGTTCCCACTTTGATTGCTGCCACTGTAAACCTTACCACACCATTACAGTTGTAACTACCACCCCAGTGACAATGTAAATGATTGTTTTCATGGCTTCAGGACCTTATGCGCGCTTAGTTTTTACAGATTGGTATTGTTGTACAAATTACTATTTCTATCCTGTCTGTCTGTATCTGTCAGTCTATCTGTCTATCTGTCTCCATCCATCTGTCTCTCTGTCAGTGTCTTTGTGTATCTAAAATTACATCTGCATCATTTTTCCACATTGATATTCTTTTAATGCCATTTTCATCATAATTTTTCCCATTAGTTTCTCATCACTTCTGTGAAGGTCAGTTTCAGAACCTGAAGGGACTGCAGCACAGGTATATCTTAAATGACCTTACCAGAGTTGTACATCTGATCATGTAAGATATGATGACCCATCTCTTGTTGATTAGTTTTGAATAGAAAAGAGCCATGTTGCTCATTCTTTACAGAAAGAGCAAAACTTCTCTCATTGTGATCTTAAGGTTAATGAGGATGAGTCTCCAAAATAGGAACATTGTTACTCATGGGTATTTGTTATCTAAGTGAGACTGTCCAGCTCAGCATTTTGAATCAGCAGTATATTGGCACTGTAGTGTCATGGTGTGTTTAGTTTTGTGTTTTTGTAAAGTTCTGGCCATTTTAATAGCCAGAGTTACTTCCTGTATTTTGAATATACATGGTACATATTGTGTACTGTAAGGCAAGTTGCTATCTTAGCCTGTAACCATGAGAAATCCCAACTTTTGCTTAGGTTGGGCTTGCAGGTGCAGAAAATTGAATGGGGGAAGGGGAGCATGAAATCTTCAAAACAGTTCTCTTGCGAGGGGATGGCTGAACCCCAACTCCACAATTCCACCACTTCTCCCATGGAACAAGGGTACAGCAGCATGGGGAACTGGTATTGAGCAATATTATACTATATTAGGAGACATAGGGATGAGGAACACTGTTTCTGATCTTGGGACTATCATCTTTGTTGGCAATAGTAATACCAGATGCCAGTGATATTCCTCACACCTTAAGAATAGTGGAGTTAGATCCTATCTCTTCAATTTAAGCTGCTTGTCAGTCCCTTCAGGTGCTGGTAGGGCTTTGTTTTTAAAGGAAATTAGGCAACAAAAATTTGTTACACATTTCTAGAATGACCATCCTAAATGTACAATTTTGTTTTTCATTTTTTTTTTTCCCCCATTCACATAGATCCTTGTATGTATTCCTCCATCAACCTTTTCTGCTACTTCCATTTTCTTTTTTTTTTTTTCTTTTTTTTTTTTTTCTTTTTTTTTTTTTTTAACACACTGACATGTTCAGGTCCACCCATCTCCAAAATTACTGTTTCACAGCACATTTATGACAAATCTTTGCATATTTTCTCTGTTACTTCTGAAAAATAAACCTAACATTCACTACCATCCGCCAACAAAATTTGATGACATGACTGACAAAAAATATAACCTTTTACCTGCTGTGATGCCTTTCCTATGTTATTTCCAGTACGTTGCCCCTGTGGTGATTTGGGGTAGCATAAGGTCCTGGCTTATAAAATACGAATGGAGTAAGCGACATCCCCACTCTGACACCTTGTATTTATAAACATTGTGTACATAACCCTGTACAGTCGCTGCGGTTTGTGTCAAGATATGTCCATATTAATAAGCCATTGTTGTCGGCTTCCATAACCATCACTGTGTTATGACCTTGCAGCTAAACGTGTACAGTTTTTGATAATATAGAATATAGGTAACAAGTCACTACAAGGTCTCTGGTCATCATTTATGATGCATACATGATGATGGACTTGTATAGAGTTCATGAAGGATTCCATAAATACTGTTCAGCCCAGTTGCATTATCTGGTTCTTAATTTGTATATGACCTGTGCATTAGCCATTCTGTCTCATACAGCCTTTCTGGGTTTATGAGTGCACAGCCTTTGGTCATACTTTTGAGGATAGAATTTGCACTGAGTATACACCTTATGATTTCTGATGCAAAGAGGATGAAGCATTGTAGTTTTGAGATCTCTGGATGTATTCAAAGGAATGGAAATTTTATATTGCACAGCAGAATCAGCATTATTATCCAGTGTTTATCGTTTTTTTCAGAAATAGAGAATATGACAAGGGTCTTGAGTGTGAGGGCACCAGACCTGTATAGTCTTGTCAGCACTGGTTCAAGGTACAACCTCTGATAGACCGTAAAGATACTAAATACAGTAGCTATTTCTGTTCATCCTAGATATTTATTGTAGTGCAGTGAACTATAATTTTCCTCCAGTTGTTGCGAATTCAGTACTTAAAGCAATGTGATTCCCATGTAAGTGGAAGGTATCTCTTACAAAGTCTGTATTTTTAGATACCTTGAATTATAAATCAAGCACCGCAAATTATCTGTACTGCAGTTTAGTCTATGATTATATGACAAAAATTACAGATGGGGATATTGTTACCTTTTTTTCAAGACTGGTAAGAAAATTCTTGCTGTGAAAACTTGAAGATGTTGTGTTGCAAAGGTCATAGCACTTCCACAGCAGTGTGTTATGGAATGGAAGAAGTTTGGAGGAGAGTTTGTGAAGCAGCAGACTCATGGGATATGACAGGTTTAATAATATGGGTCATATAAATCAGCATTGCCAGCCAGCCAGCGCAGTTGCTTTTAGTGAGTGACGGTGATGGCATGCCAAAGGCTGGTGTTGTAAGGTTAAGTATTTGTGATTCTAAACATCACAGGGTGTATACAGAATACTTAATGTATCTAAATTTTATAAATAATGTAGTCTGTAGATGTACTGATACAGTGTGTAAATTCAAAATTCGTAGAAAAGATAAAATCAGAAGGAAAAACACCTATCTTTTAAACAGTATTTTGACATAATTTATTGTTTAGATTGATCATAACCACCAGAATTTTAAAACATCTTAGCACACAGTATTGTCAGATATATCTAGGATATTACATAAGTGAATGATTCACTGTAAAAATAATCGGCCCCACAACCAAATGACATAGCTGGTCACCACTCTGATATCTGGCATCCTCATTCACAGTCATCTGCGCTCAGGGCCTGATTGCCAAGGATAAGGGTGGTACGTCAGATCCATACGTGACAGTACAGGTGGGCAAGGTGAAGAAGCGCACCCACACTGTACCCCAGGAGCTCAACCCAGTGTGGAATGAGAAGTTTTACTTGTGAGTCTTAATGTGGATTTTGTTGTGGTTAAGTTTAGGATTAAAAATTAGACACAGAATACAAGCATGAGGGGTTGAACTCGAGTGTAAGGTATGGGATTGAAAACATAAAAGGATAAGAGGGTTTGATTTAAGGAAGGAATTGCATAGAAGTTATTGGGGAAGGATAATTGAAAGAACATTGTGGAGGAGGGACTGCATGGGAAAAGTGATAGGTTATGATACTTGAAAGAGGTTGTCTATCTGTCTGTCTATCTTTTGCCAGATGCCTTAATCCTGTAAGGGATGGTCACAAACAAATAGCCTCCATGTCGTCCAGTCCTCTGCCATTTCACTGCCCTGTTCCCAGCTCACACCCCCTTCTCTCATTTACCTTTCCACTACCCCCCCTCCACCTCATTCACATACACTCTCCTTGTTAGTCTCTCATTCTCCATCCTCTCCATGTGGCCAAACCACCTCAATGTATTTCTCCCAATGTTTTGTATCACGTCCACATCCACACTACTCACTACAATGCTCCTTCACTTCCTCATTTGTCAATCTGTCTCTCTGTGTAACTCCACATGCTCCTTTCAAATACTGTAACTTATTTCCACTGCTCTCACCCTGGACTTGCATCCTTCCAACAAGGTCCAAGCTTTACGTCCATATATTAGAGTTGATGTCACAATAATGGCATGCAACGACCTGTTTACTTCCATGCCTACTTCCCTGTTTCATATCGCTGCTTTCAAAGAATGAGCAACCTTCCTTCCTTGTTGTACCAAGCACATCACCCTCCAAACTTCCATCCTTATTCATCACACCTCCCAAGTACTTAAATGCAGTACACTCACATTTTCAGTTTCCTCACCATCCAACCTCACTACTCCAGGGGTAGGGGGGTTTTCAAGAATACTCCCCTAGTATCCCTGCTTGTCGTATGAGGCGACTAAAAGGGTTGGCGGAGGGTTAGTGCCCCTCCCTGGAAAACAGCTAACTAAAAAGATGAACAAGAAGCCTCAGACAAGGACTAACCAAAAGATGACGACCAAGGACTGGACAAAGGACATGGTACAGATCGCGATGTGGAATGTAAGGGGTGCGAATGATGAGATGAAAAAGAAAGAGATTGTCCAGGTGCCTGAGGGTGCAAAAGTAGATGGATGTGGAGTAACTGAAACTAAATGGAGAGGAGAGAGTGTGAGAGAATGGGAGTATGGATGGGGTATATGTGCAGGAGTAGGTGAGAATGAGAAGGCAAAAGAAGGTGTTTGTATTGTTGTGAGTAAAAGATGGAAGAGGAACATAAAAGAGTATGGATCATTTGGCTCAAGGATTGTGTGGGTAAGATTGTTGAATGCTGTGAAGAGTATGTATGATGGTGCTAAGGCTGCAGTGCGTGTGGATGGTGAACTGAGTGAATTTTTCTCTCTGAAGGTTGAGTTGAAACAGTGATGTGTCGTGTCTCCATGGTTGTTCATTCTGTACATGGATGGGGTAATAAAAGAGGTACAAGGTAGGGCAGTGGATGTTGGAGTGGCCCTAGTGAGAGAGGGTAGTGTTTGGAAACTCCCTGTACTGTTGTTTGCAGATGATACTGTGTTGTTAAGTGAAGACGAAGGGGAGCTGCAATGCTTGGTGGATAAGTTTGGGAGAGTGTGTAAGAATTGGAATCTAAAGGTGAATGTAGGGAAGAGTAAAGTGATGATCTTTGAGAGAGGTGAAGTCAGTGAGGTTGGATGGTGAGGAAATGGAAAATGTGAGTACATTTAAGTACTTGGGGAGTGTGAAGAGTAAGGATGGAAGTTTGGAGGGTGAAGTGCTTGAAAGGGTACAACAGGGAAGAAAGGTTGCTGGTTCCTTGAAAGCAGTGATAAGAAGCAGGGAAGTTTGCATGGAAGTGAAAAAGTTACTACATGACAGTATTGTGATACCAACTTTAACTTATGGAAGTGAAGCTTGGACGTTGTTGGAGGGACACAAGTCAAGAGTGAGAGCAGTGGAAATGAGTTATTTAAGTGGAGCCTGTGGAGTCACATGGAGAGACAGGCTGACAAATGATGATATAAAGGAGCATTGTGGTGTGGATGCGGATGTGATAGGAAGCATGAGGAGGAGCATACTGAGGTGGTTTGGCCATGTGGAGAGGATAGAGGGTGAGAGACTACAAGGAGAGTGTATGTGAGTGAGGTGGAGGGGGGGAGAGGGTGGGGGAGGCCGAGGATGAGATGGAGGGATGGAGTGGAGAGGTATATGAGAGAGGGGGGTTTGAGTTGGAAGCAAGGCCGTGAAATGGCGGGGGACAGGGTGACGTGGAGGCGATTTGTTTGTGGCCACCCCGTATGGGATTAAGGCATCTGGCAATAGATAGATAGATAGACTTCATTTCTCTCGGAGACCATAACTTTACTTTTCCCTAGATTTACCTTTATATTCCATTTTTTACACACTTCCAAACTCATTCACCAAGCCTTGCAGTTTCCTTTCATCTTCACTTAACAATACAGTATCATCTGCAAACAACAGTATAGGACCCTTTTTCATTAGGGCTACTTCATCATCTACTGCCCTACCTTGTATCTCTTTTATAACCCCATCCATATACAGATTAAACAACCGTAGAGACATGACACATCCTTTTTTCAATCCAACATTCATCCATCCATCCATTATCATCAGTTCACTATCCACACACACTGCAGTCTTAGTCCCCTCATAGCTACTCTTCACAGCACTCAGCAACTTCCCATCTGCTCCAGATATTTTTAAAATTTTCCACATTCCTTGTCTCTCCACCCTGTCATATGCTTTCTCCAAATCCATGAAGGCCACTGACAACTTCTTTCCCTTCTCTAGAAACTTTTCCACTGAAGACCTAAGAATGAGTATCTGATCTATGCAACCTCTTCCATTCCTTAAACCTCCCTGTTCTTCTCCAACTAATTCCTCTGTTATTTCCCTAATTCTGTCAGTAAGTGTCCTACCTTATACTCTTCCTATTACACTAAAAATATGAATGCCACTATGATTATCACACACTTCATTTTCCCCTTTTCCTTTGTACAGGAGAATACTTATACCTGATTTCTAATCCTCCAGGACTCTACCTTCCTCCCAGGCCAGTCTGCACATCTATATCCATTCTCCTACTATCTCTTCCCTAGGCTTCAGCATTTCATCACACTCTCCATCAGTTCCTGGGGCATTCCCCATTTTGACTCTTCATTGTTTCCACCACTTCCATTCTACTGATATCTTCCTCTCTTCTCACTTCCCTTCTTCTCCCAGTCATTCCCCAGCAACTAATACTCACATTATTTTCATTCTCTATGTTTAACAGATCCTTAAAGTGTTCTTTCCATCTGCTCACTTTTTCTACCTTCTCAACTATTAGTCTACCATATTTATCTTTCACTCCTTGACTAACTTCTTTATCACCATGTTTAGCTCGCAGTACCTCTTTCCAGATATTTTCTTACATTCCCACCACTTTACACTCAGATTCCTTCCAAATTCCTCACCCACTTTCTTCGTACTCTCTCTTAATCATCTTTTCACCTCTCACTTCCTCTTTTCATATAACTCTTTCTTTCATCTCCACGCCCCTGCTTCCCATCCACTCGTCATATGCGATCTTCCTTTGCACCACGTCTTGTCTCACCTCTTCATTCCACCATGCTGTTCCTTGCACCCCCTTTCATCTTCTCTTCACCCCACACACCACCTCACATGCCGCACAGACTTCTTCGATGAATATCTTGCACACACCTTACACCTCCCCCATCTGCTCCAAGTCATAATTACCCAATCACTTCACATCTCTTTTATATGCTGCCTTTTTTTTCCATCTTCTTGCAGCTTTTCTACCCTTCTTATATGGACTACTTCCTCCTGTCCTTCCCTACTTCTGTTTCTGCATTGCATTTGAACCTTGCCTTTCACCATCACCACGTGGTGGTCAGGAAACCCATTCCCCCAATCTCTGTGCCCTTGCATCCATTACACACCATCTCATTCTGTCATCCATACACGCATAATCAATCATTTCCTTCCATTCAATCAATTCACCACTCACCCTTCTCAACATTCATCACATATACCTATGGATCATTTTGTGCCTAAAGAGGGTATTTGTAAATTAGATAAATGTTTATTTATTTATTTTTTTCTCAATATATGAAGTTCTTAAGCTAAAATTGCTGGATTCTTCTTTCAGTATTTTTTTCCTCTCCTCTCTAAAACTGTGTGAGTTCTTCTCTTCAGCAAGTCATTGAGTTTTCCTTTCAGCGAGTGTCACAACTCCAGTGACAGAATCAAGGTGCGAGTGTGGGATGAAGATAATGACATCAAATCCAAATTACGGCAGAAGCTCACTAGAGAGAGTGATGACTTCTTGGGACAGACCATCATCGAGGTGAGCTCTAATCACTAATCTGTGTTTCCTTTTATTTAAGTGATGTAAATTTAGAAGAATTAATTATGTTGGCCATCACTCAGGAGAAGATGTTGACCAGTTTGTAATGTGAGGTTTATGATATTGTGTAACAGTTAATTGGACATAAGAAGGCTGAAAGTGTAGCCTTTTCTGGAAATTTAAAGTACTAGTATGGAGAAGGTAAGTGAAATAAGTAGGGGATTTGGAGTTATAGTGTTAAGTGTATAGAAAAAAGTAATTGAAGGAAAATAAATCAGCACTGTGATAGAAAAGTAGGTGCAGTGAATATTAAGACTCCCTAGAAATCATACATGAAAACCAGTTTCCCATGTTACCCCATTTGGGGCAAGGGAGACTTGAGGTTAGGGTAGAGTGTTTTTTGCCAGATTGTTTAACCCGCCCCTTACCCACAACATACGATACATGTTGCAACTTTTTTTCACACTCAATCCCCGCAACATACAATGAACATTTTGCTATTGCAAGATCTATTGTTTGCACATTTTTCAAATTTCGCATGTGATTTTTGGTATGTATACACGGAACACCTTCCTCTACCCAGTGCCAGGCAGGGAAATGTCTTACCCCACGTTACCTCCCCCCCCCCCTCGCTGCACGCCATTGTCTTGGCAACTCACCTGTTACCAGTGACCTGGCCAGTAAAGACATGTCGAGCCACGATACAAAATTCATGGCCAGAATGATTCCCCAATCGATGACAATGTGGAGGACAAAGTTTACGTAGTGTTAGAGGAAGAAACGGTCAGAAATGATGATCAGGTAATGTCGCCAAAAAGGTGCGATATGTTGATGTGTTTAGTGAGTGAAACAATGCTTATATCGCCTCTATTACTGTATGAAAATCAATATTCTCTTGTACTTCGTATAAATTCCCACCAAATAAAAAAATAAATACCAAATATGAGTGGTTTGGAATAGTTACCCCTCCCGTAGAACACGTTTTCTCTGGACCCAGCCTCCATTGAAAACAGAGCCAGGTGAGGGTATTGTTACCTGTAGCAGGATTTTAAACCTCAGGTTTCGATGTTTCTCATATAAAGCAGAGGTTTGGACCAAAAAAAAAAAAAAAAAAAAAAAAAAAAACAGTCGAAAATTTAGGGTTTTGGGGGTGGGTTTGGTAATAAATTAGCCGATACAGGGCAGGTTAAGGAGAGGAGATTATTTTAAAATAAAGGAATCCTCTGATTGCCAAATTTATAAATATGAACTGACAATGTCATGATGAAGAGAGGATGATAGAGAGGAGTAGCAGTCTGTACTGGTGATGATAAAATGATGATAGGTGATGTTAAGTGAAACTGGTAGAAACATTTGTACTATACACAGTGACATGAAAAGATAGATAGTAGTAGCTGAAGAATATCTGTAACATAAAGCAAGAGTACTTGACGCAAATGGCACGAAAAAGAAGAGTTGTATATAGTACAGTGTACAGTATACATGTTAAAAGTTGCTTCTTTTTATGCTCTGTGTTTTTAAGTCCTTGGTGTTTTGCCCATGAAGCCAATTTCCTGGTTGCGTTTTTGCACAGTGCTAGTTGTATGGAAAAAAAGGGTGATGTACTGAAACATCCCTGACTGTGAGGATCACATGTAGAGATATTAGGTACACTAGTGAGATGCAGTGGAAGAAGCAAGAGGAGTGAGACGTAGAGGCCACGGGTGCTGTTGAGGAGATGAAGAGAGTAGTAAAATATATGTTATAGCTCCCAGGGTGGAACTTTTACTGATGGAACTAGGGATGTGGTTGGCTGCCTATGACTGCCAGAGAGATAGTGGAAGAGAATGAAAATTTGTGGGTTTGAGGTGTCTTGAAAGAGAGAGAGAGAGAGAGAATCAAGTGTAGTAGCTGTACGATAGAGCTGAGAATTATTTGAAGGCATGAATGCTAAATCTGTATGTTCTGCTTATTTTTTCCCTTGGGAACTTGTCTAGCTGAAATGTTTGCAGAAACATATCTTCACACGTAATACTTATGCCCAAGTTTCTTAATTTTAGGTAAATAAAAATTGTGAAAGTCAGAAACATGTTTGTTCTAGATGTCCTACATGAACTTAGGATGGAAATGTGCCAGTTTTAGATAAGTTAAGATAAAAAGGTTTGTCACAGATGATTTAAAACTGGAAGAGAGAATGAGTGTTTGAGTGAGTGAGAGAGTGAGTGACGGAATGAGAGAGAGTAGGGGTGGGTGGGTGCTAGAGTAAGGAGGTTACCCAGGCTCTTGTTTCCCTGACAGTTTTGATCAAAGTTTACTCATGTCTGAGGCAAAGTTTAGAGAGAGATTGGTTTGTATGGGTCGTGATGGTTGGCTGAGAGTTGGTCAGAGAGTGGGCCAGGAGGAGGCTTGTCCATTGTTGTGTTGTATGTCATTCCCAGCCAGAGTGGTAAAGTTTATGTGGTGGGTATGGTTGGCAAGTGTGTTGGAATGCTTAATCTTTGTAAGTATTATGCTATAGATTTCCTACAATAGGTGTTATAATAAACCACAAAAGTAAGCCATTAGTGTAGTGGCTTTATCCCCAAAATGAAAGCTATGTATGGTTGGTATATATAACTTGTGTGATGAAATTGAAAATTTCAGTTAAGTAACTTGTTGACCTCAGTAGCTCTTCATACAGTTTTGTTTCCATTTTCCATTGTATGGATGTTACCCACCCTATTCAAATTCAGAAATAGGTTGTGATGATCAGTGATATGTGAAGATGTATCACACTACAGTAATTTCCTTTTCATAGCATTCACCATATGATGTGACTCTTGTAACTCTTCAGAATGATGTTTATACATATACGTCCTATTTGCACCCCAGGTACGAACACTGTCAGGTGAGATGGATGTGTGGTACAACCTGGAGAAACGTACCGACAAGTCCGCTGTCTCTGGTGCCATCAGACTCCATATCTCTGTTGAAATCAAAGGAGAAGAGAAGGTGGCCCCCTATCACGTCCAGTACACATGCCTTCATGAAAACCTTTTCCACTATCTGTGTGAAGTGGAGGGAGGAGTGGTCAAGCTTCCACAGGCCAAGGGAGATGATGCATGGAAAGTCTACTTTGATGACCATGCTCAAGACATTGTGGATGAGTTTGCCATGAGATACGGAATTGAGAGTATCTACCAGGCAATGACGTAAGTGATGGGATATTGGTAGGCTTGTTATTCTAGGATACTGCAGTCCTAAGCTACCGTGATTGTTAGGATATTGGAGAGAGAAGAGTGAGAAAGAATGATCTTCATTGTAATCAATGGAAGACACTGAAATTTTGTCATATTTTTGTTAATTCCTTGATAGACCTTAGAAAGATCTTTGCCTTTGTTAGGTTAGCTCTCCCTGATCATTCCATTGTTTACCATATCAGTCCTATCCTTCTCTACTGACATCATCTGTTATAGTATGTACTGTATGACTTCTTATCTTCATTTATCTTACCTTTCTGTTGAACTGTAACTAACCATGTCTCTTCATTTTTATTTTGTCACACTTCCTTGTGGTAATATCTTTGTCAACCAGTATCAGCTGTTAACCCCTTAAGTATAGCGACATTTTTGTAGTTTATTGTTGCACTCTCTAGACAGTATTTTTCATTTGGGGGGAATTTCTTTAAACAGATGATAGATAAAACTTTAATAAACCCCATCACTACTACAGGTTCTTCCTAAGTTGAACAAATCTCATCTGGCGATAGCATAAATGAAATAAAGTAACAAGTCATGAGACTGAAGAGGTTATTCATGTTTTTCTCCTGTAAGTTCCTCATGTCCATCCATTTTGTTACAGCCTTTATCACACTTTCCCCTGATTCCATTCCTATCTGCCTACAGCCACTTCCACTGCTTGTCAACCAAATACCTGTGTCCAGGAGTGCCAGCAGTAATGTCCACTCTCCTGGCAAACATCAATGCCTTCTATGCTCACACCACAGCTTCCTCCGCAGTCTCTGCCTCAGACAGATTTGCAGCTTCCAATTTCGGGGTAATTATTTCCTTTTTCCCTTTAAATTTGGAGTTGGACATATATTAACTTTTTTATTAGATTTCACATCTGCCTCTTTTTTTTCCCTCTGCTGACTCCAAAGTGGTAGTAGTTGTTCCCTAGGCAGTCTGGCCAAACATCCCCGAGTCCCTAAGGAAGGCCACGGCTGAGACTGCGCTTTCCCTCAGAGCTCTTAAGGAGTGTATATTGTGTTGTTGGCACAGGTGATTGTGTGCAGTGCAGTCTTCCATAATATGCGTAATAGTATGGGGTGCTGTGTTGCATCCTGGACAGGCATCAGTGATGGAGTCATCCAGCTTCTTCTGACAACTCAAGAGGGCTGGATGATTCCCACATCTCAACCTGGCTAGGTGGATCCTGTCCTCACAAGGGAGGTAGGATTCAGAAGGGTGGATATCAGAAGGCCATGTATGCAGCTGTGTGTTGCCTTTGAGTGACTGAATGGGGCAGTCAATTATTTGAGCATAGATATGCTTCCAGAAGCTGGTTTGAGGTGGGCAAGGGGGGAGGGATGACAGTATTTGTGTATGATATCATGTGCTGGTTGTTGTTTTGATGTTCCTTGGTGTGTGTGGATGTGCTGCCATGTAGTGTAGTGGATGATGTGGGTTTGTGGAGGCTGTGGCAAGAGTTTGTGTGCCTCTCATGTCTAGGTGATCCTTGACTTTGAGGACTTTGGTTTTTTGGTGTAGGTGGTCTGTAGGTGTAGTAGCTGTGCAGCCTGTGATTATTTTTAGGACCTTGTTCTGTATGGTCTGCAGGTGTTGTAGTGTGTTTCAGTGAGGTTAGAAGCCTAAGCAGGGCTTGCATAATTCATCACTTTACATATATATTGTTTGTATACTGTGGTGGTGGTTTCTTGTGGTAGGTGGGGGCACTCACCATTCACTCTCTTGATGTAGTGCTGCTCTCAGGTGTCTGCCCTTTCCTTTCCTCCATCCTTCTTTCCATCCATCCTCTTCTATCTTTTTTTTCCTTCATTCTTTCCTCTTTCTTCTGCCTACAGGTGCCTTTACACTCCCTCTTGTGTCTTTCTTTGCTTCATTCTTTCCTCTTCCTTCTGCCTGTGGGTGACTCTACACTGAGTGACAAGCCAAATGGTTTCCTGTACACCAGGAAACCATTTACTACACTGGGTGGTAACCTTATAACCAAATTTTGGCACCTGGTGGTTTAGTGGGTAATAATGGTGCTCCAGTTGGATTGATCCGGTGAAGGTTTATGTCCAAGGGGTGGTTGGGGTTTATTGCTCACGTAATGCCACTCAGGGATGAGTGAGGCTGGTCACTCCCATCTTAAATGCCAGGACCAACTTGCCTAGCCCCGGGCTCCAACGCTCCTCATGGGTCAACATAGGATTGGATGATGGATGGATGGATGGATGGTGGTGGTTTCTTTGTTGTGTCTGAATGTTGTATGGGCAAGTGACCTTTGGGTGCTGAGTTTTGAGTTGAGAGGTTTGGTGTATATCTGTCAGAGAAATATTCACTTGTTTGGTTATATTTCGCTTCGGCTTCCTCCCTCTGCTTGGTCCAGAGTTGAGAGTTTTGATGTATTTTTGTGCCTGAAGATGATATTCTGTGATAATTGGGAGGAAAGTGACTGATATGCTCTGTGTGAATTAGATATGGGTAGTAGGTGAACTCTTGCCCTTGAGTCTGCTTTACAGGCAGTTTTCAAGGAGAGGAAATAACTTTGTTATATGATATAACTAAAGTTGTCAAAAATTATAGGAAGTTTATTTGTGACAGGAATGTTTTTTGTTAATATTTATTAGCAGTGGTTTAATATGTAATGTTGCACATTGCAGTAGGATAATTGCAAGAAATGTTACTCATTTAGTGAAGATACCATAATCTAGACTTCTTGCAAAGACTGCTTTAGTATCTTTTATATTATCAAGAAAGTTTGGATAAAGCTAACTATATGCACTTGAACATGGTTTAAATACTGTACATTCCTCAGGGCATATATTATATGAAAAGAAGGGAAACTGAGGCATTGTACAGAGCTGTCAACTTGCATCTTACACTCACATGAAACTTTTGCTATCCTCATGCAGAAAGAGAAGTTTGTGAAGCTGCTGGACCAACTACACAACTCCCTGAGAATTGACCTCTCCATGTACCGCAATAACTTCCCTGCCTCATCCAATGAAAAGCTTCAGGACCTCAAAAGCACTGTTGATCTTCTCACTTCCATCACATTCTTCAGGATGAAAGTGAGTCAGGGAAATGAGTTGGTCAAAAAGGAGTAATAAGGTAGATAGAATGGGAGCAGCCAGTCCCCTGTTGCCCCAGCGACTTGAAGATAAAAGGAGTTTCATTTCATTTGATTTCCAAAGGCCCGAACATTCTTGCATGTGTCAGTCTTGGTCACCTAATGACAGCTCTCCGTGCTGCACGATATCTGACACCCTCCCTATTCAGTCCCTTATCCCTGAGGTCACACTCTATGACCTTGTCCCAGGTCTTTTTTGGTCTGCCTCTTGCTACCCAGCGTTTACACTTCTCACTTTCTGCAGCCAATTGTCATCCCCTATCCTCTCCACATGCCTAAACCATCTGTCTACCTCTCATCACAGTACCAATACACTCCAGTCCCATCCTTCCTCTTAACTTTTCCATCATAAACCTAGCCCCCCAGTTCAGTCATTAAAAGTATTTAGATATACAGAGTTGTAATGATAGTGGAATAGAGATTGTAGGTTGAGTATATTAGATGGAGTGGGGTGCATGAATGAGAAAAAATAATAATGTATCAAACAGAAAATAGTTGTATGAATGAATTGCAATGTGGCCCTTGTTTATGTCAGGTTCAAGAGCTATCATCGCCACCCCGAGCCAGTGTGGTGGTGAAGGACTGTGCCATTGCCTGTCTCCGCTCAACATACCAGTTCCTCTTTGAAAATTGTTATGAACTCTACAACAGAGAATTCCAGGTAGGAGAATATGCTTTTGCCATTCCTGCATCTCTCATGTATTAGGAATGCCTGTATTGGAGTGGTGATGGTTTACCTTTGTGCTATAACATTTATGTTCAGTAATCACCAATATTAGCTAGTAAAGCACTGAGAAGTGTAGGGTTTAGATGTTTACATATACATTTGTCTGTGATTATTTAGTAATCTGAAAAAAGGTTAGAGGTTAACATATGCATTTACTTTGATTCTTTATGTTTAGTAAAAGTTCTAGAAAGTATTTGGAAGCCATTTTTCAGATTGTCTCAAACCCTGTTTGAGGTCTCCAGGATGGTGAAGGTTACCATCAGAAATGTTTTTTGTATTTTTTAGTTACTAGATATTTGATTGCAATGCATTTATTTTTGAAACAAAAACTGCTTATTTGATACCTGGTCCTCCAGCTAAGGAAGTCTGTTAATTAGAGCATTGAATAAGAAGAATTTTGAATGCTTAGCTATCCAGCATGCATTTTTTTTCCTCCATTTGGGATACAGTGAACCACAGGGTGATGTGGAGGTGATTCATTTGTGGCCAACCCTTACAGGAATAAGGCATCTAGTAATATAGATATGATACAAATGAGGGGAGAAAGGAGGCCTCAGGAACAGTCTCTTCTCCTTCTCTTTCCGTGGGAAATAAGAAGGTGTACAGATTTATAAGCTTTTATAGCAGGTCATCTTATCATTACATTTTTTTTTTTTTTTTGTCACCTTCCCATCCCTGTTAGTTCGTTTTTTAGGATGCAAGAAATATGTTGGCAGTATTAGATCTTCCCATTTCCAGTGGTCATTTGTATTTTTGCTGTGTTTGTCTGTGCAGGTGGACCCCTCAGAGAAGAAGGAGGGAGGGGAGCAGGGGCCAAGACTGGAGAGTGTGGACTTCTGGCACAAGCTGATAGCCCTCATCGTGTCCGTCATTGAGGAGGACAAGAACAGTTACGCTCCCGTCCTTAACCAGTTCCCTCAGGAGTTCAACATTGGTCAGGTATAATTTGTCCACATTAACTTAGCAAGACTTTTTTTTTCTTTAATCCTTTGGCAGCCTATTTCCTGTAGCTTAATGAGAGAAAAAGAAAATACTACAGCTGCACTTTTTCACCCATTCCAATGATATCTTTCAGAGATGGTATTTCTAGGTTAGGTACTGCTTCAGAATGGTCAGAATATGTAATACTGCAGACTAAATGGTCTAGAGAGTGACAGGAAATAATTTAAGACTAGATTGAGTGGGAATTTTAGGTTAGGACCTCATCCTTACAACAAATCTTTCTGCTTACGCTTTAAGTCATTCCTTTCCGTTGGGTTCCTCCGATCACAACCTTATCACTTTAACCTGTCCTATTGCACCAGTACGGCCTGTGACCCTCCAAAGAAACATCGGTTGCGGCACTTTGGAGCTGCTGATTGGGAGGCCCTCAGGCAGGACTTCTTTGATTTTCCCAGGAATGATTATTACTTCCATGTGTGAGAGCTATCTGAGTGTGCCTTGCACATTACGGAGGTCATTCCCTTGGGCATGGAATCATACATTCCTTTCTCATATCCTTTGACTATTGCAAAAATCCTTGGCTTAATCACGCTTGTTCTAATGCTGTCCACAACAAGGAGAAGGCCTACCAAAGGTACTGGAGCCAACCCTCCCCTAAATCTCACTCTTTTTTATGTTTCTGCTTGGAATCGTGCTAAGTCCATTCTTCGCTCTGCTAAAAATAATTTCATCCATACTAAATGCTCTGAACCCTCCAACTCGAATTCTTCCCGTTCCTTCTAGCATCTTGCCAAAAACGTTTCTAACACATTTACCTCATCATCCTTCCCTCCTCTTTTCCACACTGATGGCTCTGTAACTGATAAAACAGAACTCTTCGCTCAGACTTCCTCCTCCAATTCCACCTTGGAAGTTTCCCCCTTCTGACTTCCTCATGGCTGAGATTAAAATTTCTTCAAATGATGTATTTTCTGCCATCACTGACCTCAGTACTAACAAGGCATATGGTCCTGAAGAAGTTCCTCCTATTGTTCTCAAGAACTGTGCTTCTGTGCTTACACCCTGCCTAGGTTAACTCTTTCGTCGTTTTGTGCTAACTTGTGCCTTTCCTTCTTGCTGGAAGTTTGCTCACATTCATCCTGTCCCAAAGAAGGGTGACCATTCCCACCCCTCTAACTCTTGCCCAGTTCCATTAACATTATGTATTTCAAAAGTTTTCGAGTCTGTTCTTAATATATATATATATATATATATATATATATATATATATATATATATACACACATAAGCATCTTTCCTATCACAACCTTCTTTCTGACCATCAGTATGGGTTCTGCCAGGGATGCTCCACTGGTGATCTCACTTACCTTTCAGACTCCTGGTCATCCTCCTTTCAGGACTTTGGCAAAAGCTTTGCCATTGCACTTAACATTTCAAAGGCTTTCGATCGAGTCTGGCATAAATCTTTAATTTCCAAACCACCCTCTAATGGTTTCAATCCTTCTATCTGTGCCTTCATCTCTAGCTTCTTTCCTGGTCATTCTATAGCTGCTTTTGTAGATGGCCACTGTTCTTCTCCTAGAGCTATTAATAGTGGTGTTCCTCACCAACTCTCTGCCTTATCAATGACCTTCTAAGCCGTACATCATACCCTATCCACTCATACGCTGATGACTCCTCCCTTCACCATCCAATTTGCTTTTCGCCGCATCCATCTCAGCAGTTGCTTCAACAAACAAGGGATGAGGCAGTGGCTCACCTAATGTCTGACTTGGCTTATATCTCTGACTGGGGTAAAAATAATCTTGTTTTTAATGCATCAAAAACTCAGTTCTTTCATCTATTAACCTGACAGAGTCTTCCACAGGAGTACTCTCTAATTTTTAACAATATCCAGCACAATCCTGCATCATCTTTAAACATACTTGGGATTTCATTCTCTTGGGTTTTATCATGGAAAGAACATATTACCTCTCTTGTAAAATCTGCTTCCAAGAGATTGAGTATGCTGCGGCGACTCCATACTTTCTTTACCCCTACACAGTTGTTTAATTTATACATGGGTTTTATTTGCCTTTGTATAGAGTACAACTCTTGTGTGGAGAGGCTCACCACACACAGCTCTTCTCAACAGGATGGAGCCAAAGGCTTTTCGTCTCATTAACTCTCCTCCTCTTACTGGCTTCCTTCTACCTGTTTCTTAGCCACACTGTTACATCTTTATCTCTTTTCTATTGCTATGTCAATAGTCACTGCTTCTCTGAACTGTCTGCTTGCATCCCTCCACCACTACGGCAGGCATGCGTAGCACCCGTCTAGCAACAAACTCTCATCCTTTTTCTGCCCACTCTCCAGTGCAAGAGTTAACCACTACTCCCAGTCCTTCATGTATGCTAGAAGTCAACTCTGGAACTGTCTCCCTCTGTCTATTTTTCCTACTGCCTACAATCTTCAGTCTTTCAAACACAGTGTGTCCAGGCGTCTCGAAATGAATAGATCTTAAATTTGGCCCTTTGTTATCTTGTTTTTGTTTTTTCTTGGAGGGAGCAGTTTGCAGGCCCCTGTCCTTTGGTTCCTTCTTCCATGCATAAAAAAATATATATGTATATATTACACTGCCCCGTTTAAAATTTCAAATCATCATCATCATCATCATCATCATCATCATCATCATCGTTGTCGTCATCAAGTTAACCCTGTTTTCCTCAGAAATATTCTTAATGTTAACCTTCCTCCTCAGCTCTCTGCGGCAACAATGTGGAGTATGTTTGCAGTGGACATCAAATATGCCCTGGAAGAACACGAGCAACACCGCCTATGTAAAAGCTCTGAGTACATGAACCTTCACTTCAAAGTCAAGTGGCTCTACAACAACTACGTAACGGATGTGCCTCCCTACAAAGACCAAGTGCCTGAATACCCAGCGTGAGTACTTTTATGAGGCAGAAAATGTGGGTAATGAAAATTCACTTTATTGAGGTTATTGTTGAGTTACCCTGATCTGTCTGCCTGAGCAGACCTATCAGCTGCATGCAAGTATCTGCCCTTACAGGGCCATCCTGTGGAATGAGCCAGTGTTCCCTTGTAGCAGATGGTGCCTAGCCTCACCTAGACATTGGATGGAGTGTGGAACTTTGAGTCCTGGTTGGATGCTACATTTGTATCTCAACCCAGTTAATAGGGGCACTGTAGTAGGCTCCTTTTCACTCAGAGTTTGGTTGTATGGTTACCACCCAGCATTGTAAATGGTTTCCTGGGTTACAGGAAGCCATTAGACGTGTCACTCGGTATGAGCTCCCTGAAGTGGAAAAAAATAATAATAAAAAAGTGACAGGAAGGATGGGGGAAATAGGAAGAGAGGAGAGCAGATATGGAATATGAATAGTGAAGGTGGAGGAAGAGATAGGCAGCACTACATCAAGTGCATGGATAATAGTTGCCACCACCTACCACTTTTGTGGGAAAAAAAAAAAAAATGCACAGAAAGGAAGTTCATGGTAGGGTAATGAGAGAAAACGAGCAACAGTGTTGAAAGATAAAAATGAAAGGACTCCTTGAAAATGGGCAGAATGGAGTGATAAAGGGAGCTTTGCTAAGGACATGGAAACATTTTGTTATGGGCAGCCATTTTTTTTTACCATTGATAGATAATAAAAAAGAGGATCAATTTTAGTCTTGCGAAATGAGGGGTGAGATAGGAGAAATTCCATAGTAATCCATAACTCCTGAGTGTAAGTGTAATTATTGTTTTAAAAATATGTCTTTTGTGTTAGCACACACTCTTCTCTGACTCAAGAACATTATCAGCCCTCTTATATATATCCTGCCTGCGGGTGATTTTGCACTCCCTCTTGTGTCTTTCTTTCCTTCATTCTTTCCTCTTCCTTCTGCCTATGGGTGACTCTACACTGAGTGACAAGCCTTATGGTTTCCAGTACACCAGGAAACCATTTACTACACTGGGTGGTAACCATATAACCAAATTTTGGCGCCTGGTGGTTTAGTGGGTAATAACGGTGCTCCAATCGGATTGAGCCGGTGAAGGTTTATATCCAAGGGATGGTTGGGGTTTATAGCTGACATAATGCCACTCAGGGATGAGTGAGGCTGGTCACTATCATCTTAAATCCCAGGACCAACTGCCTTGCCCCGGGTTCCTACGCTCCTCATGGGGCAACGTAGGATTAGATGATGAATGAATGGATATATATATGCAGGTGCTGGTGCATATTGAATCATTTTTAGGTCTCACTTCATCCATAGGTGGGATAAAAAGTTAGGAAGATAATTTTTAGTGATGCTAATACAAGGTTCCGTGGGCAGGTGGTTTGAGCCGTTTGTAATGCAGTGGCTGAACGAGAATGACGACGTCTCACTCGAGTACCTCAATGGTGCCTTCCAAAGGGACAAGAAGGACGAGGTGAGTCATACAGTCTTTCATGTTAAGGAATTTCTTTTGCGTATGTTAATAACGTATTAAGGACCTTGTCACACATAGGTCAGAAATGGACACCTCGATGCAAAACATACTGTACAGTACTTCCATTTGATCATTATTTGAGCATTCCATTTTTCAGTGTCAGACATAATGCGCGTGATAGCCAGACGCAGAATGCCTATAATGTGCCCATATGGAATGGGATGTTCTTCCAACTTTTATCATGGCAACACAGTCAGTTTAGATCAGTGTCAGGTTCCAACCTCAGTGTAATAAAGCTGTAAAACTACAGTACATTTGTAGGTGTAGATGAAGAATAGTCTGCAAAAGTAAAACAGTCCCTTAATTTGTTCAGTATAATGACATGTTTCATATTTTTTGTTACTGTTAGACTGTTTTACTCAACTTGCATTTGTTTTTGAAACAGGAGAGGTCATATTTAACCTTCATTTACCCTTTCACTTCAAGCCATGTCCTCAGAGATGTTTATGTCCAGTGGTACTGTAGCAAGAATAAACTGCAAAGTATGTTCTTGAACTGGAGTTAACAGTAAAACTTATAATTTCCTGGTATCAGTAGTACCCCTTTAGTTTTCCCGTGTTGTTATGTCTACCCTTAGTTTGCACTGTTCCGTCCTCATTCATGATAGTGGTCCATTTCACCTAATTATCATCCTTGATTTCCCTCCATATTCCCACACCATCTTTGTTAACTCATAAAAATATATTTTTAAATTTATATTTCTCCACAATTTTACAGTTCCCACCCAGCTCAGAAAACTCGCTCTTCTCGAACTCGGTGGTTGATGTGTTCACTCAACTGACCCAGTGCTTCGGCGTAGTGTCCAAACTGGAGTGTCCTGACCCAGAGATCTGGAAACGGTTCATGAAGCGGTTTGCCAAGACTATAGTTAAGGTTCTGCTAGCCTATGCTGACATCTGCAAAGAGGAGTTCCCCAATTATGTTGGTGATGAGAAGAAAGTGAGTAATATTGGGTAACCAGAAGGTAGAATTACAGGCATACCCTGCTATATGATCAACCACTATATGATACCCCGCCATAGCAATGTAAAAAACTTAACACCCTTCCCCACTTATTGATGGCCAGTCCCCATTTATCTGGCGTCTTTTTTTTTTTTTTTTTTTTTTTCTGATGGTTTCTTTTATAACCAATTTTTTTTATATTTTAGACTTAAGTTTTGTGTGTAGGTTGATTTATGAACTGTTTTTAGGCTTAGATTAATGTGTTTAAGTCATAGGTGGGACAAACACTGTCATTTTTGGGTACAGTTTACTAAGTTTGATTTTTTCCAGACATTTTTGATGATTTTCCGATATTATTTTGGGGTTTAGGTGAGTTACAAACTGTTCATAGGCTTAGTTTAGCTTGTTTTAAAGCTATTTGAGGGTTTAGGTGAGCTAGAAACTCGTTTTTGAATTTATTTGGATGGGTTTTGGACTTGATTGGGGGGGGGGGATCCCAAGGCTCTCCAACACATCCCTGTACTTTCTTTGTTATAACATTCCCGATTAGCAATCCCCTGGCTCAATGATGAGTTTTCCCAAATGCATCCCGTTGTTATCATGAGGATGGCCTGTCATGACATTCTATGGAAGGTCAGTTTTGGGTACTGCATGTCAGTGATTCAGGCAGTATTGTAGCCTTTTACATGATTTAAATAATAAAATCAATAAAATTTCCTCAGATTACTGTACTAAAAACTGGTAATGCTCATAAGTATACATACATTTGTAACTTAAGAATTCAAGAGATTATGCAGGGGCATTATTTTTGTTTGTTGGGGTGCGTAAAATGGCACTCATATCTTACGGAATACAGTTTGCACAGTTGGAAGTGAAAATTATGGTAGGTCCTGAGTGGTGTGCCATGGCACCTCCCCAAGGCCCTTTTTGCAGCACATGGCTCCATGGCTGTGTGATGTGGAATGGTCTGCATTTAGAACTGCTGCTGTATATTATCCAACAAAATTGTATTTCTCAAGCCTTACTGATGTTCTTCAGTTGCAAACATTCTATAGTCTTAGCAGTCCAAGTCATAATTTAGAAGATACTGTATTTTGGAACTGACCATATTTTATTATCTGTTTACTGACATGCATACAGACCATGCCAGAGAGGGGAGATGAATGAGTACATAAAGTAGTCATTCTAACCATTCATTCTTCCATTGTCATTCATAATGAGAAGGGTAATATTCATAAGTGAATAAGAAAACTTGTTTTACTGTTCCTTCCTTTATTTTTAGGCATGCATCTTAATGAATAACATCCAGCAACTAAGAGTACAGCTGGAGAAGATGTATGAGAAGATGGGTGGAGAGAAGCTGGAGGAGGATGTTGCAACGATCCTAAATGACCTTCAGGGCTCGCTCAACACTGTACTGGATGAACTGGCATGCAAGTTTGCCAAGAGGTGAGTTGCAGATGGTTACAGTCAGCACATTAGTGGTTAGAATATGTTATTTGCAACAGTAGATTAGTTCTATAATATGATGTTAATAATGAAGTTTTATGGAAAGACTGTAAAGTCAAAGAAATTATTTGTGTCACTGAGCATGCTGGATATCTAGGGTTGGTGGTGGTACTGTCGAAGAAGAGGGAGAGTGGCCTTGTGCAATTTACCACAAGGGTGTGGGAAGTAATTCCATCTTGTGCAGTGTTTGTGATAAGTGAGTGCATAAGAGATGTAGTGGTATTAGAGGCAGACTGCGAGATAATGCTGATTTTATGTGTGCGGCATGTCAGCGAGAGCAGATGGAGATTGTCAGGCATGAAAGGATTGAACTTACTGGTGAGTCTCTTGAGTGTATGGAAGGGGATTTTTTATTCAGGAGACATGTTATCTGCCGGAGGTGTGGCTTAGGTGAGAAGTGACTGGAAGAAGTTCAGGGAGCTGTTGCCTCTCCTGACATTGAGAGGACTCTTCCTTTGCACGAAGGGGTCGTTGTATGCAGCATGCGTTAGGAGTGTGATGCTGTATAAGAGTAAGAGCAGTGGAAATGGGACTTGAGGAATGTGTGTGGAGTGCAGAGGTGGTAGGACAAGGGACATAGTGATTCATGAAAAAGGTGGAGCAAGGAAGTATATTGATAATAGGATAGTAGAATGTATGCTTTGATGAGACAGTCTTAGGGAGAGAAAGGATGGCCCATTTCTCCAGGCATTCTGTTAAGCTTGCCCTCTTTCATCTTCATCCAGACCTCCTTTCCCACCCTTGTGCAAGATGAGGAGTAACAATGTCTAGACAGCCAAAATTTGTCCAGTTCAATGGGCCACGCTTCCATTCTCTCATCATTCAGGCCCACGGAATCCAGGCTCCAGATAGGTCAAAAAGATTTTACCACATTCTGTAGCTTCACACATACCTATCTGATAGAGCCAGTCTGAAATTGTCACATTAAAAAGGGGTGTCAGATCCCTGGTTATGCACATTGCACAAAATTCATCCATCCAGCTCGGTCTCTTGTCAGTCCCTTAGCCTCATCAACTTCCATACGTCTTTTCCTCACACACTCATCCACCATATCCTTCCACCTTTTTGGCCAACCTTACCTCCCCACTCCTTCAGATTTGTTCAGATATACTTTTTTCACCACTCTATTGTCATCCATTCTCTCCACATGACCAAACCATCTCAGTACACTCTCTTCCATTCTGGTGTCCACAGTCTTCCGCACTCCACATCTTTCATGTATCACATTAGTCAGGATCCTATCCACTCTCTGTACTCCACGTACTTTCCTCAGCAGTCCCATCTCTACACTCTTACTTATGATTTTTCATTTTCATGCCATGCCATAGTCTCACATCCATGTGTCAAAGTTGGCACTAACACTCATTCATGTAAGCCTTGCGCAGCTGCATCACTTGATCCTCTGTTTCTTATCAAGGCCTTCATAGCACCAACTACTTTCCTTCGATGTGTCACTCATCTTTCCACTTCTTTTGCACATTTTCCTCTCTTTTCTGTCACTGTACCCAGGTATTTGAACTCTCTCACCAATTCCAGTCTCATTCCATTCATTGTAACGTCACATTGGGAATCAGCTTTGCTCTCAGTAACCATCACTTCATTCTTTTCTACATTTTCTCTCAAGACACGATGCTCACAGACATCTACAAGACTCTCCACTAGTCTACTAAGCTCTTGTCCAGTATTTTAAAGTAACACTGCATCATCAGCATACAACAAATTTGAGATTTTCCATCCATCACCATTCATTACCAACGCCATCCCTCTCTCCATTACCCGTATTTTTACTTCTCTCATCACCCCATCCATATATTGAACAACCATATATATTGAACAACCATGGGAACATCACACAGCCTTGTCGCACGCTTACATTGATTGTGATCCATTCACTCAGATGCCCATTTACCATTACATTCCTCACTACCGTCATAAAAATTCTTGACGGCACCTGGCAGCTTACCATCTACACCATACATGTGCTAAACCTTCCACAATCCTTTTTGTCTACTTTGTTGTATACTTTTTCCAGATTCATAAATTCCATAAACACATTATCGTCATTCTCACATGCCCGCTCTGCTATCTGTCACACTGGAAATATTTGATCCACACATCCTCTACCATTCCTAAAGCCACCATGTTATTCATTCACTAGGACTTCTGATATCTCTCTTACTTTCTCTGTAATAATTATTCCATATACCTTCCCTACAACACTCACAAGATGAATGCCATGATAATTCTTGCACTGTCTTTGCTCACCTTTATTTTTGTGCAAGGGTACAGTCACTGCCTTTTTCTACTCTTCTGGCACAGTTTCACTCATCCATGCCTTCTTACATATCTCCAACAAGCACTTGATCTCTGCATACAGTTCATCAACCCCAGCTGCTTTCCCATTTTTCAGCCACTTCACAGCATTCTTCACTTCTGCGAGTGTCATGTTTCCTGGCACTGCATTCCTTCTCTGTACACCTCCAAAACCAATCATGTTAATGGTCGCTTTGGGCTCTCCATCCCCATTCATCAGACTTCCAAAATATTCTTTCCATCTAGTTCTTACTTCATCCCCATGGGTTAATAATCTACCACTTTCATCCTTCACACTTTCTCATTTCTTTCCACTGTCACTTCTGCATTTCCGCACCTCTTTCCAAAATAATTTCCTATTTTCAGAGCAGGTTTCATTCATTTTTCTTCCAAGATCATCATGTACCTCCTTCTTTTTCCTCTTTATTAGTCACTTTACGTCCTTCTTGTTCTCAGTATATTCAGTTATTTCAACTGAACCCCTGTCCTGTATCGAGTTCAAGTTCTTCTCTGCAGTAGATACAGTGTGGCATTTTGATGTTTTGTTTTTTGTCATCATTGTCCCTTTGATCCTTTTGTGCCTCTATTTCTTGCGCTTCAGTTGTGTTGGCCACAAGACTTTTTACTCGTTGCCTAGAGGTAAAGCAGGGGATCCTCTCATTGGCTTAGTGGTAAAGTGTGTGCATGTGGAGCATGAGTGCCTGCAATTGAATCCTGCCCAGACCAGTGTGATTGATTTGTTAATTTTTAGCTTGGTTATTGCATTGGTCGGCATCAGTGTGGGATGTGAGATGAGGCTTGGAGGGCAATGATGTTGTTGGTTAGCTGACAGCGTCTTAGTCCTTACATCCCGGGGAGTAACTGTTTGGTGTGGTCTGCAGCATCCCCAATGGTGGCCTCCAGTGCCATGCTACCATGTGTGTTCGAAACTCACCAAATTAATCACCAAGGGGAGAAAAGAGTGATGTAATGGGGTCTATAAAAGCCCATGTTGCCTAGAGGCAAAGCAGGGGATCCTCTCTTTGACTCAGTGGTAACGTGCACATGTGTGGAGCGCGAGGGCCTGCAGTCAAAGCTCAGTCTGACCAGTGATTAATTTGTTAAATGTCAGTTCGGTTATTACAGTCTTCTTCCTCTCTTCCTCCACTGCTCTCTTTGTCTCTTCATCCCACCTTGTCATACTTTTTTTCTTTGTTATTACTCTTGCCACACTGCACACCACTATTCCTAACTAAGCAATCTCTATATGTATTCTACAGGCCGTCCAGATCCATTTCATTCCAATTCACTGATTCTAACTCCTCCCCTACTTTGGCCCTATATTATTCTGCCATTTCTTTGATCCTCAGTTTCTTGACTTTCAGTCTCTCTCCCTGACTGCTCTTCCCTCTCTTGGTCCATCTCACTCCTCTCAGCTTGATCAGTCATACCACACTCATATGATCTGACAGACCTGCACGTCGTCTTCTCACTGCCCTCGTATCAGCAACACTACCCAGCATCGTCTTCTCTACGTTCCCACTTTCATACTTTCTCTTTATACTTGTAGGGCCTACCTTTCCTCATTGCCATGTGGGAGAAAGGGCCAGGATGTTGACTTGTTTTTATGGAAACTAAAAGATGTTTATGCAGAGAATGAAATGGGATCAGTTTTTGTGGTGGATGAGGACACTTACCATCCACCCACTCGATGTAGTGCTGCTCTCGGGTTCCTGCCGTTCCCTCTCTTCCTTTCTTCTTTCCTTCCTTCCTCTTCTGTCTATCTTTCCGTCATTCTTTCCTCTTCGTTCTGTCAATGAGTGACTCTACACTTAGTGACAAGAAACCATTTACTGTCCTGGGTGGTAACCATATAACCAAATTATGGTGCCTGGTGGTTTAGTGAGTAATTAAGGCACTCCAGTCGGATTGAGCCGATGCAGGTTAATACCCAAGGGGTGGTTGAGGTTTATAGTTCATGTATTGCCACAGAGGAATGAGTGAGGCTGGTCACTCTCATATTAAATATCAGGACTAACTTGCCTAGCCCTGGGCTCCTACACTCCTCATGAGGCAACCCAGGAATAGATGATGAATGAATGAGTGAATAAAAGGTATTTGAGAAGGAGGCTTCTGGGAACGTTCTTTGATCAGCATATTAATAAATGTGTTTTTTATGAACAGCCTGGAGTGTCGTATAGCAGTAAAGGTGAAGGAGATGGGAGACAAACTAGCAGCAGTGAAGGGCAGCGGTCAAGTGCAGCCATCTCAACGTAATGCTGTGGCAATTGAAGCTGACGAGGTGCTTGTTCCACTTATGGACCTACTAGAAGACTCTCTATCCCTATATGCCCAGTCCTGTGAGAAGACCGTACTGAAAAGACTCCTCAAGGAACTGTGGAAGATCGTTATGACCACCATGGAGAAAACAGTTGTACTGCCACCTATGACTGACAAGGCTGTAAGTTTATATGGCTGTTATTTCCATTATAAGAATGCAGTGCCAACTTGCAAAGTGAAATACAGAATACAGAGTACAGTATATTGCACTGAAGTGGTTCGTGCTATAGAATGATTAATTGTATTATTATTCTAGGGAGAGACTGGGACTTGACAAAAATGTCTGCCATAATGACTCATGCAGTTGACAGGCATTAATATAAGCCTTCTTCATTCCTCCCTCAGATGATGTTGAAAAACTTGACAGACAGTGCAAAGAACATGGCTGCCAATGCCAAGATTGAGGACATGTCACGTATCTTCAAGAATCAGCTAGGCGGCAAGGATGTCAAGAATGCCATGTCTAATATTATGGTCAGTGTGGCAGTATTTGTTAATTATTATTATTATTTTTTTTAAGCTGACCAAGTATCATTTGACAGCCTGACTCAAGTTTTACAATCCGTATTGAGGCCAAAGATGATTAAACACAATATGTGAATTCTTAGGGAAGGATA
This sequence comes from Coenobita brevimanus, assembly GCF_032717465.1. Taxonomy (NCBI): domain Eukaryota; kingdom Metazoa; phylum Arthropoda; class Malacostraca; order Decapoda; family Coenobitidae; genus Coenobita; species Coenobita brevimanus. The sequence continues at coordinate 2,456,797 of NC_137051.1, forward strand.
TTGCATCTAACAGGCTGGGAGAGGTATATGATGAATTTGGATTTGTATATTATGATTTTCAGACATTAGAATCATTGACTTAATGATCCAACCAATAACATTAGAGGATTGATCATTTAGCTAGATGCAGAGATGTAGGTTTTCTTCACTGTACTTAATTTGTTACCTCCTTCATGTGAATCCTGCAGCATCCCAGATACTGGCTACTGTGTGGGGCTCATCCCAGAGTTAATTCTGTGAGGTTATGTTTTTGATGCATATTGAGTGAAGTTTGGACATTGGAGTAATAGAGGTTGAGTGTTGTGCGTGTATAGTACAGGCATGCTGGGTTGGGTATATGGTGTTTTTTTTTTTTTTTTTCCTTCATTTAACTTTTTGGCTGCAACGAACCAGCTTAGTTTTATATCAGCAAGCATCAGGTTATTTTCTATGTTCATGAGTAACCAGGGAGACCAAAAATGTTAAAATTATCATGCCCAATATTTTAACTGAGAATAAAAACTTGTTTTACTTCAGTTTGTGATGAATTGTTTTATTCAGTTCATTTAAACTTACTGCTGCCAAAGAGTTAAGGAAGGAAACAGATTGATCTTAACCAAGTCTTGCCAAGAATACTCATGTTGTTCTTGTAGGATAATTTCATATTACAGGATTGAGTCAGGTTTGTGCTGATACCATTTTATCATTTTTATACGATATGCATTTTTATGCATCTTTATTATGCAGGCTTTTGGGGGTCTGGTTTGTAATATTTGTCTCGTAACACTATATCACACATTTCCTCACATTTATGAAGGGTTTTGGCACACAACTGATCTGGTAACTGTTTCCAAGAATTGCTTGCTCTTGAGAAAACTGTTCATCCTAATTTTTTTATCCCTTCTTTTATTTCATCCAATATTAATCCTTTGCAGGTACTGTATTATATAGTTTCATCAGTTTCCTTTCTTTGTGTTTTATGTAAACAATTATTGTATCCTATTTTTCTTCCATATCCACATCTATACACCCAAATGCCACTTTTGTATTGGCTAGGTGTATGTATGGTATGTATTCTTTTATTTTTTCATTTGTATGGTTTTCAGATGACACTTCTGGATTAGCACTTGCCCCAAAATATTTTTCTTTATCTTATTTTTTTAGACTTACATTTCCTGTTTGTACTCCCATTTTGATCTCTCTTCTTCAAATGCCATTATCCACCTGCAAGATCATTTTATAGTGATTGGCTGTACCAGATAGATACATGCAAAGCTACAGAATGTGGTGAATCACTGGGCTACGAGGTGGCCCAGCCCCCCCCACCTTCTCTAACAGGGGGAGGGGAAATCAGTTACTACTACTACTACGTGGTGAAATTTTTTTTTGGTCTATTTGGTGGAGCCAGGATTTTGAGGGCTTGAATGATGAGTGAATGGAAGCATGGCCCATTGAATTGGGCAGACTTTGGCTGTCTGGACGTTGCTACTTCTCACCCTGCCCTTTGGTGGGAAAGGAGGTCCAGATGATGATGATGATGATGATGATAGTGATACCTCAGTGTGGTTAATGGAAGCTATATCTAACTCTTGCAAGTTGAACAACAGTTTGGAGGTAGAAAGAATAAAATATTGAATACTAGTAAGACCTCATATTGAAGGTTTTATCCCTTTCATCTGAAGGACATAATTTCCATTTTATTCTTACCATCACGAGACTGTTACTCAGATTAGGATTAACTTTTTGAAATGGAGGGGTTAGATATAGCTTTAATTTACCCATTCAGTACTGGAGGTCCTTTCAGAGTTCATTATAATCATTTACTGGTAGCAGGAAAGAAATATGATGCATATCACAAGATCAGACGTTTTCAGAATGAAAGCCACAGATCTGAATGAGATCCTTTTCCGCAGGATATATCCAAGGACTTTGAGAGGAATCTGACCCCCAAGCAGTGTGCTGTTCTTGAGTATGCACTGGACACCATAAAGCAATACTTCCATGCTGGGGGCAATGGGCTCAAGAAGAATTTCCTTGATAAGTCTCCTGAACTCAAGTCGCTCAACTACGCACTCTCACTCTACACACAAACGACTGACACACTCATCAAGACCTTCATAACCACACAGACCAACCAGGGTGAGTTCTCATATTGGTTAGATTTAGTGAGTGCAAGGGAGGAGGCTCTGCTTTCTATTATGTCCTCCAGAAGGGGAGTGAGGGATTGTCTACTATCTGCAGTTTTAATTTTTTGTTTTTTGTGGATGAGAGAGAGAGAGAGAGAGGCGATATATATGTTTGTATGTGTTTAAGTGTTCGTTTTAGTTATACTCTTGTTCACTTTATTTTAAGGAGATGAAGTGGGGCTTGTTTTTTCGTTCTTTGACATGGAAGTCATTGAAGTCCTCTTTCTGGTGGTCTTTAAAAGATGGAGAGGAATCTGTTTGCATTCAAAGTTTCCTCAGTATTGGACATGGAGAAGTGATAGTTGTAAAGGGATCCTTTAAACACCATAGGTTTATTATATTGCATATATTTTGTAAATTTGTGTGTTTCACTGTGCATGAGTGGACCCAGTACATTATAGTAATGTCTCATCACTTTTTCAGGTTTTATTTTATACTCATGTCAGTATTGTCTGTTGTTGCCTTTCATGCATTCTTAAAGGTTCATAGAAATACCCCCCCCCCCCCTTTTTTTTTTTTTTTTTTTTTTTTTTTTTTTTTTTTTTTAAGTATCTTCTCCAAGTACTTAGTGCGGAAGGCAAAACATCATTATTTAACTGCAGGGAGAAATGTCATGTACACACCTAAACATTTTGTCATTTCTTTGCATCTGACCTAAGTATGGAAACACAGCATGTCTTATTTTCTGTCATTTTTCTAAGGCACCTTCTTGCTTCTTCTCACTGCTTTGTTCTTGAGTCTCAGTGGTATAGGAAACTAGTTAATGTCATCAAATTGGGTATAGACACATTTACTTCTGAAGCTTATTGTCTGTGTTTGAATATTGGTTATAGACACATTTACTTCGGAAGCTTGTTGTCTATGTTTGAATGTTTGCAACACCAGTGTTCAATTAATTTAGGTTTCTACTCTGCAGCCAGATCTACTATTAAGCATTCATACATATGACATAGGCTTCGAAATTAAGTGGACTGATCTAGAATCAAAATGGATGAGCTGTTAAGTTTCTGCACCTCAGGGTCTCAAGTACATTATTTGTCTTAAATGGTTTCTGGCTTTCCTTTGCGGCACACTTGGATGGCTCCGCCCAACAATAAGTCATCAGATCCAGATTTGTTTACCTTTGTAATCTTTGAATCCTTATTAAAGGGGAGGATATAGAGGAAAATAATTCATGAATGTTTGTTTCTACTGAATTTCGTAGTCTTGGGCTGTCCAGGAAGAAATTCAGGATATCATTTGATCATATTTATTGCAGTAATTGTTGCTGTTCTAATCATCCAACACTCAGCTTTGCCTTACTGTGATGGCCAGAAGTATAAAGTGTTAGGCACTGACTTCTGTTGTTAATCAGCACCATGATCTTAACCATCATTCCATTAACCAGAAGATCGCCATATGTACAGTAAAAATAGGTTATTTAATTATAGTTTTTTTTAATGACAACAGAGATTAGAGTTTGTTCTGACTTACGACTTAAATGTAATACAAAGTTGGGGAATACCTGTGTGGACTGTTCCCCTCCCCTTTATTCCCACTACAAGCCCCACTGGTAAGATGATGCCCATTTTATTTTACTCCACCTACCACCAGACAATTATTCAGGTTAGGAGGAGAGATCTTGTAAAGAAGGGTTTAACTCCTTTATTACGAGTATGTCAATTTTGTCCTGTCTCCTGAACCCATATTCTCATTGAGTAAGAAAGCTCCCTAACACCTCTTCCCTAATTATTTATTCTGGATATGGCTGGTTAATATCCTTATGTATATTATTTATACAGAGTATGGTAATATTGGAAGGATTTGTGTACCACAGAATAGGACAGTAAGGTGTAATAAGCAAAATAAATTGCTTAGGAAAAGATGTTAGGGTGTTTTTGTTCATTGGCTGAGAATTTGAAGTGGAGGGATTAAATATAACTCCATTTGACCCGTTTGTTATCACTTTTTCTTTGTGGGGTGAGTAAATTTGTAGCTTAGCAAGATTAAGATATTAAAAATGTTTTTATAGTGAAATAGGTAAGAGGAGATTGTCGTTATCTCCTTTACCTCAGAGGATTCCTATTAGGGTGGGTAAAATCATCAGGTGGTAGCAAAAAATTATATTTAAAAAGACATCATTTTATTGAAGGGCTTAATTTACTGCACTGCAGCTGTGATAAATGAGATTTGGTTATGGTTTATTACCATAACAAATACCCAGACACTTAAACCACATGCTGTCAGGACAAAAAAAAACACCAGCACATGCAGTACTGAGCAACCCGTTGGAGTGACTAATATACCTATTAACCCCATCTGGCCAAGGAAAACACATTTAACTTACCATACTCTTGTTGCTACCAGATAATTTTATTCAGTTTGAACACCAGTTAGTGAAGGAGTTAATGAAAGTATCGAACCCTTCCAGTTTGAAGTCTCTTCAGAGATAAAATTTGTCTGGAGATAGGAAAATACAATAAAGTTACATCCTCTGGCTTAAGAAGTTAACTGGACTGGAGCTAGTCCCTGCAGTGATATGTATTTGATGACCATACCAAAATATAAATATGTATATATATATATATATATATATATATATATATATATATTATATTATATCTATCTATCTGTCTGTTTATCTACCTACATATATACATGTATATATTATATCCTATCTATCTATATCATAATCACAGTAATCACAGCAGCAGGAGCATCACAATATGAATTCTCACCATCAAAGGTGGAATGAGGTAGAATCAAGATGCCATGGTATATAAAGCTTGAATACTGTGGAAATGAAGCATTTATGCTTCAGCCTTAAACTGAAGATTAACCTGGTTTTCAAAATATAAACTAAATTCAGAGTATGTGGGTAGAAAACTATCATATGTCTTCATATCAGTACCTCAGTATTGTTTATCAGAAGTATTATGTACCATATAATTTTCATCTGTTTGGAACACTTCCTTTCCCTACCTCCAGGCAGTTTTATTCAGCTTAAAAGAGCTCTCTGTTAGTGGAAGAGTTATTGAAAGCTGTAGAAAGACTGTATCTACCCTTTAGTTTGAAAAGTCTGTCCTAAGCTGGGTAATTTGTCTGAAGGTAGCAAGAAAAAAAAAATCTGTACTGGATTTGGGGTCTGGCTTTCATATTTTCATATTTTGCAGTTTGCCTTGTTGTGATGATTAATTTTGTTGGCTGTTTGTATTAGCTGGTGCCAGTGCTGCTAAGAGGTACATTGCCACTGACCCCACTTGTCCCCCATTTAACCCCAGTGACATTATACATTGGGCCATTCTCGATGGTTAAGGAAGCTTCCTGGCACCTCTGCCTTACCAGTTTATATCTGTATCTGGCATGTTAATTTTTTTATATTTTGGAATAATTATGTCAATATAAAGCTATCAATGAGTATAATAAGCTGTAAAATGCAAAGTACAGGATGATTCATTACTTTGAGGCTGCAGAGTAAATGGAGTTTGGGTACTTTATTTCTGTGCAGTTTATCCAGAAATTCCTTAAATATTTAAAGCCATCTTCAATGCTTAACATAATTGAACCCTGTGTTCCATACTTGTGAATGTTTGATGCAACCAATACACTGAGATAGCTGCAATCTCCATTGTGATGTTTTCTTTTAGCCCATGGATTGTGCGAGACATTTGTATATACAGTACTTTTTTCAAAGTTAGCACCATGGTAAAAGATCTGGAGTTAAATCTGGAGAATTAAGAAACACACATGCTTATACAGGACATGATTACTTGATGAGGCAGCTGATGCCCACTCAATGTTGTGCTGGTAATCACAGTGGTATTTGGTGTTTTGTAACTATCTTTAAATTCATATAAGTAGCAGTTTCTCAAATACCGTATACCTGTATGACCAACTTAGACAAGTGTCCTAAGTATGGAATTTCATTTAAATCTGGTCATGGAGGCATGGTCGGTAGCACCCTTGTCTCGTAATGCATGTGCCCTGAGTGAAAGGTTTGAATTCATCCATGGCAGACATGTAATGTGGGTGCTGGTATTATGCCCTTTCATATACTTGCATATGTTTGGACCACGTCATTTGTACTGATGTTATATGCAGACTCTAACTCACTCAAAGATAGCCATATAACTCAACTTCATATGCATCACTGTTTTATATGAACCACTCTTCTCCCTTCATACTTTGGCAGCATGAGTGAGGGTTGCTTCTGGCTGTCACTCTCCCTGTGAGAAGAATGTCTGGTCCTCAAGTGGACCTAATATGGGCTGATACAAATATGTACTGTAATTAACATAGGATATACTGTTTTAACATTATTCTGGGGTTACGGAGTTGTGAATCATCCTGTATATCATTTTGAAACAAGTGCTAGAAAACATTCCAAGCTAATGAGAATACCACCCAATGCTTTACTCCTCCCATGATCCTTCTACCCATTTGTGAGAGGCATGATTTTTTACTAATGCCCCTTCAGTCTGAGAATGTTATTTATACAGTAGTTTGTTCCTGTTTCTACCAGTTTTTTATATCATTGAGGAGAGTACCATGATTGTGAAAGTGATAACTGAAGGCTAAGGCTAAATATAACTTTATCCTGAGGTGAATGAAATCTTTGGGAGACAGAAAGAATAAAATTGAAAATATGTCGTCATGCTAAAGGAGTTAACCACTTTTATCATGATGTCTTTATTCTTTTCTTTTTACCATCACAGTTTTGTTCAGCCTAGGTGAGACCTTGGAGTGGAGGGGTTAGACAGTAGACAGCCTTCTACAGGTCTTTCACTATGAGAGAACTTTACGAAGCTGAGTAGGGTCATCGAGATTAGCTGATGTAATATATAAAAGATATCAGTGCCGTGAGAGAGTTGATATATCTTTACAAATATTTTTTATTTCTGATTTTTTTTTTAACTTCTTTGTTAAACTTTTCCAACTGATGACAAAGTTTTTGGCTTATTGTTGGTACTGCATTAAGGATTTTATTCAGCAAAGGAAAGATGCCATAGTTAGAGATTGATGACTATATTTTTAAGTCCCTAGTTGGAAAAATATCTCTGAACTGAATGAAGTTGTCTAAAGGTTACAGGAATAAAATGGAAAAGATGTCATCAGACTGAAGTTAATATTTCTAATTCAGTGTAAAACGTCTTAGTTTTTTTCGTCATCAGACTGAAGTTAATATTTCTAGTTCAGTGTAAAACATCTTAGTTTTTAACAACTTTAATTTACACCTCAGTTTTGTGTTCATGATTAATTGCTTCACCCTGATGGCATTTTTATATCATTCATGCTGCCCGATGACAGTTGTATATACCTTCAGAGAAACATTTTGAGATGATTGTGTTACATACAGCCCTCATTTATCCTCTCAGTACAAAAGATCTTTACCAAGAAGAATATAAATATCTGGAAGTAGCAAGAATAAAATAAAAAGTATATTTTCTGGCTGAAGGAGTTAGGCACAGGTGTTACATTGTCAAGTATTTTAGTTTGATTTTGCGGGTTGTATCCATTCACTATAGATCTTTCCAGAGCTAAATAAAAATTCCTGGCAATAGCAAGAGCAGAAATGTTAAAGGAGGCATTGTAACATAGGGAGCCATGTGGAGTATCTCCAAATGTACCAGAATCAAATTCAAGAAAATAGAGAATAAAATACTGAATTACGAACACCATTTTGCCTTTGGAAGTCCTCCATGGAGCTCTGCATTTAATTTTTATTATGCTTCTCCTTGAAGGAACTCCAAAGGTGCCATGAGTAAAAAATTTTGTTGCTCGACCTCCATTTTCTTGGTTTATCCAGTTTGGCACGTTCAGAGTTACTTAACAGAGCTTATACCAAACCCGTGTGGTTCAAAACATCTCTCCTAAACTAACATAAATTGCTTGGTGGCAGCAGGAATTTAAAAAAAAAAAAAAAAAAAAAAAAAAAAAAAAAAAAAAAGGTCATAATGACAAAAGTTAATAATTGCATTGCTGAAAATGGAGAATTTTTTTTTACTGCTTATTGCACCCTCTATACAAATGTGTTACATGCAGGTTGACACATTATACTCGTACAAGAGATATGTACACTGTGTCTTGCTATCATATAACAAAGCCTGACAAGCATGCATCTACAGTGTGGTTTACAGCATTCAGCATGGGTGTAAGTGAAAAAATAATCCTGTCAGTACATAGTTCATGATAAACAAGAAAGTTTTGTAATTAGAAAGCTAATCAATCATAATTTATTAATATTACAAGGATCGTATTGTATCATTTAAAGGCTCTGATATGCTTGTGTGCATTGGCCTTTGTCACCTAATGGCGGCTGTCCATGCTGCTTTATCTGTGGCAGTCTTCTTATTCAGTCCCTTACCCCTGAGGTCATACTCTTTGACCATGTCCCAGGTCCTCTTTGGTCTGCCTCTTGCAACCCTACCTTCAACGTTCACACCTCTCACCCTCCGTACCCAGTTGTCATCTTTCATCCTCTCTGTACCCAGACCATCACAGTCTCCCCCTTCTCATCACAACACAAGTACCTTCCAGTCCTATCCTTCCTCCAAACTTTTCAGTCATAATTCTAGCCCTCCCAGGCCTCACTGTACATACATCTAATCATCGTCATTTTTCTACTGGTACTATTAATGCATTAGTAGGTCATAAAAACACTACAGTAAAAGCAACATTTTCATTACAGTAACTAGGTCACAAACAATAACACACAGCCTCACTTCATCTATGCATCACTCGTCGTCTGCTGCTGTCCCTCCTTACCCCTCTACCCCACCTCCCGCTGCTCCCCACCCTAAATTTGTTGTCCCTCCTCGCACTGCTGTCCTTCCTCTTCCTCTGACTTCCGTGCTACTGGTGATGAAGATAACTCCCTTAAGTTTTCTGTCTTCTTCATAAAGAACTGCTCTATTTTGGTCTGAGTGGTTTTCTTCTTTGTTCTGCAGCATCATGTTGTAACAATTTAGATCTACCATCACTTTCGTGGCCAAATTTTGTCCGAAATTACTCAGAATGGGGCCAAACTTCTTTTTCGAATATTATAGTTCGAATAAAATCAGTTTAAGCAAAAGACAAATAAAAAATTGTATTTATGCATAAACTGCCACTCACGGTCTATCAGCTTGGGATTGTCCAAGGCGCGCAAGGCTAATTTGAAACCATTACATATGTGTAAAGTTGCGTTAAATCGAGAAACTCTTGTTAATTAAACATATCTCCCTAAATATTTGCTCGTGTTAAAACGAAAATGCATTTTCTAAACTCGTGTTAGTTGAGAGGTAACTTTATTTATATATATATATGTATGTATGTATAGAGAGAGAGAGAGAGTCTACCATACACAAAATATATACTGTTTGTACAGTACAAATACATGCAGTGAATGGATTCCAGTGCATGCAGTTATTGGCACTTATGCATGTTTTTCCACAAAAATTATTATTATTTTATTTATGGCTTTCCTTGTTTCATGTATTTTTTTTTTGTTCTATCAAAATTACATCGTTTTTCATCTTATTACTTGCAGTCATACTTTTCATTTTTTTTTTTCTGATTTTTAATGTTTTCAAATTTCACCACAGACAAGTTGCTTCTTATACCTGTTTTATTAGATATGCAAAACTTGCTGTTCTCTGTCCAGTATTTGTATTTTAATGTAAGCCAGGCAAAATAACATCATACACTGTGGAATTCAGGTGTGTCCAAATATCTTTACTTTCTTGTAATCCCAATCAAGACACCACAAAACACGGTGTTCAGTCAATTATTTTGTGCCTCAGAGGTTATGTTCTGATATTAGGGTTTGTTGTAAATTTAAAAGGGTCTTTGGCAGCATACCTTTTTATACATTTTACTGTTCCACATAAATGTTCTGCAAGGATCCTTAAGTACACTTGGACTAAGGCTCTGTTTTGCTTGTTGATGTAACTTAGAAGGATTTATGGTGGTTTTAATCAACAGATTGTAGGATAAAGTACAGTTATGTAAAGCTGTAAGCATTAAGCTGTTTGGCCAGTACAGGGATTTGCCAACAAGGCAGATCATGTTGAGTATGGGAATCCAAACCTGATTATCACCAATTTGATTTCAGCTCACATAATGTCAGAGACCATCACCTTCTTGACTAGTGACTTGCCTGCACTGGTAAACCTTAGATTACCAGACATTGTGTTGTCAATACCACCCATGTGCAGGGTTGCCTGTGGATTGTGAGTGAGATTCACTTTGTTTACAATCTTTTTTGTCCTGAAGTAAAGAATGGTTATATTAATGATTTGTGTAATTTTTTTATTTTTGCACTAATGTTGGTTGTGAGTAAAATGCAGGTCTAGTGACTGAAACAGAGTTTGATAGACTGTTTTAAAGAAGAAACAGCAGATATTTTTGATGCACTTTCACTGGCCTAAACTGTTGAGTAAAGCCACCAGGTTTGCCAGAGACACAATATATCTGGCTCCCTTACATGACTGCTCCCCTTCTTCCTCTTAAGTTCCCGCAAACGACAGTAAGTTTCCCGGTAAGGCCAAGAAAAAGAAAAAGGAACAAGTGTCAACAGAGGAAGTGGAGGAGGATGAGGAAGCGGAGGCAGAAGACGATACAGATGATCCTGTTAAGGCAAAGAAAATCCGAAAGAAACTGAGTATGAGTGATAAGCGAGGTAAAGATGGAAGGGTCCGGATTGTGCACACGTCAAGCCTCGTCCTCTAGCGAGTAGCGTCTCCTTAGCAAGAGAGTTTACTGATTTAGTCTGAATGAGTTCGTAAAAGAGTATTTTGAGTGTTGAGCTGCCCAGTATTTAAAATTATAAAGATTGAGCTATCATCTTTTAAATAAATAATAACAAGTCTCACTAGCATGTAAATCAAATTACTGTACATCATCACACTTGACAAGGAATGGTACTTATTCTATGTCCTGTGCCTTATGTAAACATAGGACAGAGGGCTGGGAATAAGTTTTGTAGCTTTCCCTTACTGGAGTACAGCTATCTTGAGAGAGTAAGAGGAAAAGAGGTTATCTTAGACTTCTGTCAGAATAAAGACCTCCCTCATTCTTATGCAAGTTTACGAACTCACCCTTAGTTGAGAATGGCATTATTACCACTTAGCGAGGAACGTAGAACCCAACATTGATCATAGAAGCATCTTGTGTCAATAATTCTACGTCTGCAGCTTCTTATACCATCTTTCGCTCATGTCTGACTCCCACTCGAAAATGCAGATATGTATATAGAGCCATTTGACATACCTGTAAATACCAACATGAACTTATGCATGGTGGTGATGAGTCCCTGTATAGAAAATATTTATTTATTATTTACCTTCATTATTTTTAGGGTCATGATCCCTAGGGCATATTCACATCACATTTACCCCAGTACTGCATTTTCGATGAACCAAATCTGCCGTGGTCCCTTTAATACACCTCCAAGCGTGACCAGGAGGACGTTTGTGTGCCGTGTCTGTGTTTGTCCTTGTTGTCCGCTGGAGAGTAGCATAATCCATCTCTCCATTTATGTGTCCTTATTCACACATTGTCACTTGGGATGCCGGAATGTTTTTTCCCTTGGCAGATGCTGTGACTTGTCTTATGTTGTCCGTTGTTTGTTATTTTGTCAAGTATGAGTAGAAAGGTGTTTTCTTAAGCATGTTTCTGGTTTCCAGCATTCATTTATTGACCTGCATACAGTTCATAGATGTTGATAATGTAAGTAGAATAGATTCATTTTGTCAGTGGTTGTGCATGTTTAGAAAACTGTTAGCAACTGATTTTGACTACTGCTATTAATTAGGAAAATACTGATCACTAGAGTATTCCAGGCTCGCCTTTTTATTGCTTGTTTCATTCTGCTATCTGCAGAGAAGTACAGTACAGTCTTATCAGTTTATTATACATTTTTTAAGTAAAGTGTTTGTTTAAATAAGTAACTTTTGTGCTGACCTTTTCAGTGTAGTTCAGTTTACAGACTACAAGTTTTGGCAGTGTCAGTGATTTACGTAAGATGAGTTCTTTATATATATTTAATCCGGTCTCTCTTTTCACAGTTGTTGTGTAAGTACCATAGTTAGAGAGAGAGTCCATTTGTATCAACTTTACTGATGTATCTCATCATTTTGGCAGCACAAAGATTTCATTTATTTTATATAGCATGTTGAGTCTAACATTCTTAATCTTTACAGTTTCAAAGGGAAATATTAAAGATATGATTTAATATAGCTCTGCTGAACATTGCCTTCTACAAAAGTGCTTCAGAAAGATGAGAAACTGCAATGTATACTTTTTAAAATTGTTATTGCTGGTAAAATTAGTTGCATGTGACTCAATTACCAGAAGTACTGAACTGATTTTTTTTTAAGCTGCAGAAATGCACATTTTTCCCCATATAGAGGTAGCTAATATCTTTAGTCTTGATTTTACAATTTAGTCTTTTAATACCTCCCAGTGTGAGCAAAGATTTTATTTGTATTATTAATATTTAAACTTTATATATATATATATATATATATATATATATATATATATATATATATATATATATATATATATATATCACCTTCATAGTAGGTGTCCACAGTTCTCTGAAGCATCAAATCTCATACCTTATATCCCTCAGGCTCAACGGAAGAAGGTACGGTTGGAGAGATCAGCATTCAAGTGGACCTGTACACTCACCCTGGCACTGGAGAGCAGAGGATAAATGTGAAAGGTGAGGGTAGGGTGCATCTCAAAGCAACACTGAATATGGCCTTGGGTAGGATAGGGGTAGATAATGAATACAGTGTAAGAGGACTCAAGGGAACAATATAGAAACAGTATGCCTTTTGCCTGTCGATCTTTACACAGTGTTTGTGGTCATCATCATCATCATCATCATCATCTGGACCTCTTTGCTACCCTAGGGCGAGGTGAGAAGTAGCAGTGTCCAGACAGTCAAAGTTTGCCCAGTTCAATGGGCCATGCTTCCTTTCACTCACCATTCAAGCCTACAGAATCGTGGCTCCATCTGATAGGCAAACAGGTTTCACCAAGTACTGTAGCTTCACATATACCTATCCGATAGAGTCAATCCAAACACTGTCATGTTGACCAGGGTGCCAAATCCCTGGTATGCACTTTTCCTCACAAAATTCATCCAGCCACCTCTTGTCAGTCCCATTACCTCACCAACTTCCATACCTCTTCCTCACGCACTCATCCATCATATCTCTCCACCTTCTTCTTGGCCTACCTCGCCTCCTCCCACTTTCAAATTCGCACAGATATAACTTTTTCACCACTCTATTGTGATCCATTCTCTCCCCATGACCATACCATCTCAGTACACTCTCATCGATTCTGGTGTCCACAGCCTTCTGCATCTTTCACGAATCACATTATTCCATAGCCTGTCCGCTCTCTGTACTCCACATACATTCCACAACAGTCCCATCTCCACTGCTTTTACTCTTGACTTTTCATTTTCATGCCACACCATAGTCTTACACCTGTATGTTAAAGTTGGCAGTAACACTCCCTCATGTAAGCCTCATGCTGCTGCAACACTCAAGCCTCTGTTTCTTATCAAGGCCATCATAGGACCAGTTATTTTCCTTTCACGTATCACTCTACTTTCCACCTCTTTTAAACATTTTCCTCTCTTTTCTATCAGGGTACCCAGGTATTTGAACTGTCTCACCAGTTCCATTCTCCCTCCATTCACCGCAGCATCACACTGAGAGTCACCTTCTCTCTCAGAAACCATCACTTTACTCTTTTCTACATTTACTCTCAAGACATGACACTCACTACATTTACTCTCAAGACATAACACTCACAGACATCTACAAAACTCTGCGCTGGTCTGCCAAGCTTATGTCCAGTATTTGCAAGTAGTACTGCATCAGCATGCATCAAATTTGAGATATTCCATCCATCATCATTCATTGCCAATGCCATCTCTCTCTCCATTAGTCGTGTTTTTACTCCCCTCGTCATTCCATCCGTATATATATTGAACAACCACACTGATCATGAACCATTCACATAGATGCCTATTTGCCCTTACACATGCCTCATTACCATCATAAAAACTCTTTAACAGTACCTAGCAGCTTGCCATCTGCACCGTGCAAATGCAAAACCTTCCACAATCCTTCTCTCCCTACTTTGTTGTATGCTTTTTCCAGATCCATAAATGCCATAAACACCTTATAGTCCATCTCTCCTTGTTTGTGGTATGAAAGAAAAGTAGCCCTGTTTTTTTGGTAATGAAGAAAATTCCACCATTATCATCATCATCATCCTGACCTCTTTATCCTACTAAAGGATAGGGTGAGGTAGGGTCCAGAGTGCAAGAAAATATTTGGTAGAGGAAAAAATTAAACCCAGTTTGCTCCCCACTTTAAATTTTGGGGGAGGGGGCAGCTGTCCCCTCTTGCTCCCCTGCTTCTGGCCCTGTTGCCTTTAGCTGGAGTGGAATGCTGTACGTTTGTGGAGTTGTTCTGATCGTGAGTGATAATGGTACCAGTAAAAAGCACTTATGATGTACTTTCAGCTGAATGAAAGAATTGGGCATTAACTGGAATAAAATACTAGAGTTGTCTCAGCCATGAGTGTTATTTTACTTTTTTCTTTGTTAAGGAAAAACAATTTGCCTGTGATCTTGCATTCCTTAAACTAGCTTTGCAATATGTAGATTAACACTCAGCCTTTTGCTATTCACTCATTATGTTAAAATCATTTAGCATTAGGTGGATTATTACTAGAGTTTTCTGTGTCATGAGAAAGTTAATCTATCCTTGTTTGTTTCCTTGGGATGCAGTGGTGGCAGCTAATGACCTACGTTGGCCGACCACTGCTGGTGGAATGTTCCGGCCATTTGTTGAGGTGAACCTTATCGGGCCACACCTAGCTGACAAGAAGAGGAGGTTTGCTACGAAGTCCAAGTCCAACAGCTGGTCACCTAAATACAATGAGAGTGTCCAGTTGTACGTATCTACTATAACTTACAGTTTTGGTATATATAGGTACTGTATATCATAGTCTGTGTATCTATTGCCAGACGTCATAATCTCATAATGGGTGGTCACAAACAATGGCCTCCATGTGACCTCGTCCTTTGCTATTTAGTTGCCCTCCCATCCAGCTCACACCCGCACATCATATACTGTATCTCCGTCCTCCATCTGTCCATCTCTTCCTCAATCCCCACCCCTTTCCCCTTACCCTGCCACCTCATTCACATACACTCAAGCCAGTATCTCATTCTGTGTCCTCTCCACACAGGCAGACCATCTCAGAGTATTTCTCTAAACACCTTCAGCCTCATCCATGTCAGAACCACAGTGCTCTTTTGCTTCATCTTTTGTTTGTTTATCTTCCCATGTAAATAACTTTTCTTCCACCCCCTTTTACAAATTAGACCCACTAAATACATACCTATTGTTATGGTATCAGAAACACACAAAGGCATGGTTAGGTAATAGAAAATGATGAAAAGGGAACAATAAGTAAGAAGCACGCACCATAGAGAAACCTTGAGGTGAGGGTTTCTGAGGTTAGGGGGTGGAGAGTAAGTGGTCTCCACCACCTGGATTTAACTTCTTGATTAAGGCCTCATCTTTAAAACTCTCAAGCCATTAGAAACCATAGACACTGCATCATCATTGTTGGTAGAAACCAGCTCAGGTGTGCAATAACAATATTTTTTGGCTGAAAATTACACAATAAAAGCAGAAAAGATTTTCATCTTGCAGTGGTAACAAAAACCATTATAACCTAGTGCTAGATGAAAATCTGCACTTCTGCCAGTATTGCACATATTTTTTTTCATCCATCCGTCCAGCCATCATCCAATCCTATACCGCCCCATGAGGTGCGTAGGAGCTCGGGGCTAGGCAAGTTGGTCCTGACATTTAAGATGAGAGTGACCAGCCTCACTCATCCCTGAGTGGCATTACATGAGCAATAAACCTCAACCATGCCTTGGATATAAACCTACAGTACACTAGCCCAATCCAGTTGAGGCGCCTTAATTACCCACTAAACCACCAGACGCCATAATTTGACTATACGGTTGCCACCCATTGTAGTAAATGGTTTCCTGGTGCACAGGAAACCATTTGGCTTGTTACTTACTGTAGAGTCACTTGCAGGCAGAAGGAAGAGGAAAGAATGAAGGAAAGAATGACAGAAGAGGAAGGAAGCAAGAGAGGAAAGGGCACACGCCCAAAGCAGCAGTATATCGAGTGAGTGGATGGTGAGTGCCCCCACCTACCACATTATTTTTTTTAGTAAAAAAAAAAAAAAACTTAAATTTGTCGATGATTCAAATCTGTAGTTTCTGATAGCTTTGAGGGGTTCAAAGATGAGACCCTACTTGAGTTAATCCCAGGTGGTGGAGACCATTAATTCTCCATCATCTAACATCAGAACCCCTTACCTCAAGCTCTTTCCAAGTCTCTCTCTGGTACATATTTATTCCTTATTGTTTTTCTATTCTATTCTATAGCCCGATGCCCTAATCCCGCAAAGGGTGGCCGCGACAAAATGCTTCCTTATTGTAACTTTTAAAATATTTTCTATTATTCTAATGATGTTTGTGTGCATTTCTGATACTTACCATAACAATATTTATGTATTTAGTGAGTTTAAATTGTTGTAAAAGGGAAAATTTATGTTTATAAGTGGGGTGGACTGGTATAAATCTCTCCTGTGCATTTGTTATCACTCGCTTTCATTATCACGCACTATGTGCAGTGCCAGTTGTGCATAATAACCAAGGGATCACTGTGTGTGTGTGTGCATGTATACTGTGTATATACAGTATATATATATATATATATATATATATACACACACTATATATACATATATACTGGTATATATATATATTATATCTATCTATCTATCTATATAAATATATACACACACACCTGTATACTATATACAGTCGTGCGCCACATAACATCCTACTAATCTAAAGATTGGAACGTAGCAAGTGTATGTAGGCGTAAAGCAGTTTTCCTGTGTGATGGGCAACCAGCATTCCAAAACAAACTGATGACACTGCCGTTCCTATGATACACATGTATAACCCATACAGATCCACAGTAATACTGTTCATGTGTCTTAATAATTTTCCTTTTTTTTCTCTTACATAAAAGCAGTAAAAAATATATACCAAAATGCAGTAAAATATATATACCAAAAAGCAGTAAAAAGTATACTAACAAGCAGTAAAAAGTTTACTGTATAACAATGTCATCAACTCCAGCCGCAGGCAGCTGCCTGTAGTAGCATGTTTACTGCTGCTTTTGAGTGTTCCTGTTTATCAGTGCATCAGGTTTACGTAACATTACATACTGTTTTATTGTCATAATTTGGGCCTTTTATATTGTACTGTATTTTATAAGTATAATATAATGTACAGTACAATATGTACCATATACCTGTATACCGGTATATAGGCCATTTTTGTTCAGCTGATGGGTTAGGTCCTTTTACCAGCACCAGCCTTGAGAGGTGGGCCAGGCAACTTTGACCATTCAGTAGGGAGGCAGACAGCCATATTTGCTCTTTGGTTAGCTGGTGAATTGGTCCTTTTACCAGCATGAACTCCGAGAGGTGGGCTGGGCAATGTTGACTATTCAGTAGGGAGGCGAATGGCCATTTTTCCTCAGCTGGTGGGTTAGGTCCTTTTACCACCACCAGCCTCATGAGGTGGACTGGGTGACTTTGACCATTTGGTAGGGAGGCCGACAGCCATTTTTGCTCAGCTGGTGGGTTAGGTTCTTTACCAGCACGAGCCTCAAGAGGCGGGCCGGGTGACTTTGACCATTCGGTAGGAAGGCAGTCATTTTTGCTCAGCTGGTGGGTTAGGGTCAGTTACCAGCGCACGACCAGAGGCTGGCAGGCCACCCAACCATATACAGTATACAATGCATAAGTTATAGTGGTCGCTTAGCATGCAGATCACTTAACGTCCTATTTTTCAGAACATATCATAGATGGCAAGCGGTGCATGGCTATGTACCGTACGTATATAATGAACAGCCTTGGAGATATGGCTCATCCTTGCTTGTCCATCATTCGGATAAAAGTGCATTTATATATTCCCCCTTATTAGTTGGACAGTTTACTCCCAGTGTTGTCATCTTGACCTTTAATAGGTTTTATTTCAGAATAACACCCTTTATTTCACTTATATTTGAAGTTTGACGGTGAACTATATAACTTCCAGAGGCTGTTCGGCCAGACTGCCTAGGGAACAACTACTACTACTTCCAGGTATTAACATACAGTTTTCGAAGGAGCAGAGAATAGTCTGGTAATGGAACACCAGAGTTATAGGAGGCCAGTATAAAGGATTTTATTGTATTTTCATCTTTAACAGGAGCCTGTGTGACTGTATTTGAAATAGACTGTATTTTAATGTGATGACTTTGCCTTCACCAATAGCTTGATTGGGAGTGAGGAGGGCCCTGAGAGCTTCGAGCTGCACATCCGAGTGAAGGATTACTTCTTCGCTCGAGATGACAGATTGGTGGGCGTGGCAGTCTTGCAACTCAGAGATATTGTTGATCAGGTAAACCAGTCCCAGATTTTGACAGTTTGACAAATACTCTGATATTTATTTTTTACGTGATTTAATGCTTTATCCAATTGTTAACTACAGTACTTTATTTGCCTTCAGTTTTTTAGCAATTTTATATAAGCTTTGGCAGTCTATAACTTGTCTTCACAGGGGAGTGTTGTGTTGTATCATTCACCAAAAAGTCAGAAATTTCCTATTTATTATTACATGAGAGGGGCTTTGGTTTGGAAAGGAATGAATTCCTTCAATTTTTGTGCCTTTTGTTTGTGGATAATACTTGTGTATGTTAAAGAAATTTACTGGATATGTAATGGTCATTTTCCCCTCATATGCAATGTGATACATATTGTCAGGCAGTGCCTGACTGCAGTATTGCACGATGTCATGATAATTTAGTGTATACCACATTGAAAAGCTAAAGGAATGTATCCATTGACAGTTGGAGGTTTCCCTCCTGTGAAAAAAGTCATTTTGGATGGCGCAGATGAAATACCTTACTGCATTATCCGCAGTACAGTGAAGTCTTTTAATTTATATGATGTTCAGTCCAATCCCAAATGAGATTCAGTTTTGGAGAGACCCAATATGATGCAAAGGATAGAAAATATTTTTTACTGTGGTTTTGATACTAATCTGTTATTACAGGGATCATGTGCTACCTGGCTTTCACTGGGCAAGAGGTGCCACATGGATGAAACAGGCTGGACTATCCTGAGAATCCTGAGCCAACGTACCAACGATGAAGTAGCTAAGGAATTTGTCAAGTTGAAGTCTGAAGTGAGAGCAGAGCCACCAATAACGCAGTAGAGGGGATGGGAAGCATATCTGTAGTGGACTGCAAAGTCTAAAGGATCATTTCTAACCAGGCATTTATTTCTGATTGAATTTAAATGTAATTACTTATTTCCACATCAGTAATAATGGTCTAATGTTCGTTTTTTCTTAAAGTTAAGAAATTTAAGGTGGATGATAAGTGTAATGTCAGCACTCGGATTATCTGTGGATGTTAAATTCTTGACTGCTTCTTTCATCTGTCAACATGTGAGAGCATATTTCTCACTAGGCTGGACAGTGTTGGGTGAAATGTCCTATATGTTTCCTTTGAATTGAAGTGGAACCAAGTGCCCAAACAGCCTCCTGAGGTTAAAATTAGCGTCCAAGGAGATCTGTTCCATGTCGGATTCTTGCGCATGGCAGGTGAAAAAGAAAGCACAAATTATCGTCGAGTAGCCTCATTGGTTGGGTAGACATGCATCAACCAATAGGGATGCGTATATAGGCGTGTAACAGTCAATGGGGGTCTGTATTTAAGAAGTGTATACTATATAATGCAGAAAAAGTGTCCACTAGCAATTGGAAACAAGACTGTTGTTGGTCAGTGTAAGATAAACAGGAGTATCCATAATGGAGAGGAGTTCACATGTGCCCGGAGCTACTGTTTGGAAGGGATGTCTGTGATAAAAGTCTTTTGAATGATAACTCGGGATCTCACCCGGATGGACCACCAGGAGGTTTACATATAGTCAGTAAGTGCAGAGCAACAAAATGTTAATCCATACTCTGTGTTCTTATTTCACTGGAATACAAGTCCTCTGCTCTTCCAAAATAACTTGTTTTCAAAGTTTGTAAAGTAGTATTTTCAATCATTTAAGCAATGATGGTGTTCATTCTGTATAATACAGTACTGGTAAGATGTACAACATATACACCAGTTACATTATTATATATGATTATTCTCTAAAGGGTGTCCCAGTGGCTTCATGGTTTGAGTACGGCTAGTGTCATGTCACTTGAGACTTGGAGCCGTATTCTCGTCAGCTTAGGAGGCTTCTTGCACCTCTTCCTTAGCAACTTATTATACATACTACACTTTATTGTTCTCTTGTATGGTATTTGCCTGTTTAATACCAACGTACATTGCATAAATAACATATATGGGACTATCAACTCAATATAAACAGAAATAAACTGGCGAGAAAGAAATGCCTGGAGCCTCCTGAACCGACAAATAAATGGACCTAGGTACATAAGAGACTAGATCACTTTTTGTGGGCCTTGATCTTCCAGCAGTTTTGTGATATGTCTGATGGAACAAGCTTCACCCAACAAGTATTACCATCAGACATTCGTTTTGCAGTGCAGTTCTCGGCAAGCTGGTTGGGTTGAGGGCCATAATGAAGCTTCGCAGTTTCTTATACGACTGGGTCTCTGATGTCATTGTCCCATTTTCTGTGGTGGTGTGAGAGAAACTGATTGAACCTCAAGGGATTACTTCCCAGTTGCTGTTAAGTGGTAATAGGGTAAGTCTGCTATTTTGTGCTGCATTAGTTCTTACTTCACTGTGGATGGGGAAACAACAGACATCTGAATTAATCACATTTTTTAAGTTTTACGCACAAACTATTATTTTTCTATGTGATCTTGGCACATTTTAACAAAAAGGTGCACATTCATATTTCGCCTTGTCCCAGATTCAGATTTCAACAAGCAATCCATTGTACATATCATTTTACCATTAGGTTAGTCCTCGTACTGTAAACTATGAATAATTGGGTGATTGTTATGTATTTTCCTAACTTTTCATTTTTCTGAGGCCTGTCGTGTGTCAGAGAAGGGGAAGGCCAGTGGATCGTGGCGCTAATTGTTCTTTTGGGTACCCTAAAGTATGCAAGTGGTCAGTTCTGCCTCATTGTCATGAATATTTTTCCTAGATTTGCACAGTAGTCCCTCTAATTTGTAAGCTAGAGTAAGTTGCGAAGGAAACATGATCTTACATAGTCCTTCTAGGCTGCCAGGGAAACGTGATCTTACATAGCCCTTTTAGGTTGCCATGGAAACATGATCTTACATAGTCCTTCAGGGTTGCCATGGAAACATGATCTTACGTAGCCCTTCATAACCAAGCTTAACCTCCTAACCTAGCCTAATAAAATTGTAACCTAGCCTAAGCTGACAGTCTTACAAACTGAGTAATACAGTTCAGACCTTGATATGCAGGTGGATATTCATACAGAGAGCAGCATTGTCCAGTTTTCCATACCACAGGGAATTGTATTCTCATGGGTTGGGATGCTTTCTAGCAACTCTGCATTTTTGTTTTCTTGCAATGCTTTATCCTGCCAGTCATAAGTTGTATGTTTTGTCTTTTTAATATCAACATGGATTGCATAAAATATAACAGTCAGGAGACTTTATGTGCCATATGCAGATAGAGGCTGGTAAGGAAGCGATGCTAGCGAGCCTTCTTAACTGATGAGAATATGGGCCAGGGTCTCTTTCTCTTAGTCACTTAAGTGGTGCATTCCTCAGTCCCAGTACCTGCCAGGGGTCAAAGTCAGCCAGTTCATAGGGCTGGTTTCCTACCACCTAGAGTCTTGTAGAACTGGAGGCAGAGCAGTTCCATCATATTGATTTTAGATACTTCAGTTTACAAAGCTTACAATATGGATAATGTAATGGCTGGAATATTGAGTTAGACCTTGTTGTTGTTAGCTTATTGGCTTAATCTAACTCTGTTAATGATGTTCCAATATTTAATTAGCAGAAGCCTTAGTGACGTGGCTGGGTCTAAAGCCAGTATGACATGAGGTGGCCAGTCTCTTGTTCCACTGGTTCTCTTTTACTGACTAACACAAGGAAGCCTGGCCCTATCAGCAGGCTGCTTGACGACCACCTCTGGCCAAGATTGGGAATCGTTTTGTTGCTAGTTCATGTTTTAAGCTGTGTGCATGTGTTGGGTGTGTGTAAGTGTGCATGCTCTCCGTCTGGACTATTGGTATGTTTTTTTAACCCAACAGGCACATATTGTACCTGTTATATACATATATAAATATATATATACATATATGGGATGTCTGAGTTTCTGAAGTGAATGGAGTGAACTGTTGGTGCCACTCTAAGGTTTTGTACAGTGGGTGGTGAACAACTGCTGTGAGAGCATGCAGAAGCTGTTGTCTTGCTAGTTATTCCTTCACTGGAAATTCAAGCACCTGTAGATTTATCTGCAATTGTGATTCATAGACAGCAGTTAATTCGAGGGATCTTAATCTGTAGATTTAGTGATGGGTATCCTGGGCTAATTGGAAATTGGCTTGTAATATGAGGTATCATCATATCAGGATATTGATTTGGGAGTTTTAGAAAAATGTAACAGTATCAGTATAGGTTTATCAAAATATAATACAGTAAGCAGTGGAATAATGGTAAAATATGTCGGAGAAATATATAGGATTCACTAAATTTCCACTAATGAGTAGTATGACCAAGGTATCCCAAATAATATGTATATATACCGGAAAACTGTGTTAATACCAAAGCTCACATTACAGTATTGGTAAGCAGACATTATTTTTCTCAAGTCTGAGGAGGGGGATGTATAGTTCTTGAAATTTTCATTAATGCATTACAGTATTTTAGCTGAAATTGCAAATTGGAACAGTTTAATTTTTTTTTTTTTTTTTTTTTTTTTTTTTTTTTTTGCTGCTCAGGAATGTTCTATTCTGAGAGCGTACAGGGTTTGTAGATGCTGCTGTGCTCAGTTAGAAACAGAAAATAATGGTTGCATTAACTGTTATGACTAGGCTATCTTTCTTGAATAAGACATCAACATACTTGGGCATTGATGGTCTAAGTTTGGTGTCAGAAATATACAGTAAGGTAAATGGGAAAGTGGTTAGTTATACCATATGAAAAAATATGGGTACTACATAGTTGGGTTGCAGCCATTAAATGAAATGTAAGTACAATTTTATAATGAGTAAAGCGGTTAGGTTATGGTTGTGTCTTCTCAGAATTAGAGTATACAAAAACTGTAAGTAATCTATAGCTTTTGATATTTCATTGCAAAAACTTCAAAAATATGTAAAGGAGAATGGGCAGAGGATTAGTAAGCTATGATAGAATTGAGCTTAAAGTGGGGAGATTTCACAATACAGAGGATCAAGTTGCTTGAATGCATGAGGAAGCACAGGCAAGCGGAATCTTCCAAACATATGTACATATGTTGTCTCTCATACCCGATTGAGTGGAGAAAACAATAA
The DNA here is from genome assembly GCF_032717465.1 of Coenobita brevimanus. Lineage (NCBI taxonomy): Eukaryota > Metazoa > Arthropoda > Malacostraca > Decapoda > Coenobitidae > Coenobita > Coenobita brevimanus. The sequence continues at coordinate 2,480,556 of NC_137051.1, forward strand.
TATTATACTGTATGGTAAAAAAAAAAAAAACTTCCGCTAAGCGCTCTGTTGTCCAGTCATAATCCTCCATAGAAATGAACGCGCTTGGGATGTCAAAAAGCTTTTCATAATACTGTTGCACAATGTAGTAAATTGTTTTCTCAGCTATAAAAGATTCATGGCCTGTGGATTTTATATATATATATATATATATATATTATATTTTAAATAAATATATATATATATATATATATATATATATATATATATATATATATTATATTATATATATATATATATATATATATATATATATATATATATATATATATATATATATATATATATATATATATATATATATATATATATATATATATATATATATATATATATATATATATATTATATTATATTATATATATATATATATATATATATGTATATATATATATATATATTATATATATATATATATATATATATATATATATATATATATATATATAGACCGGTATATAGTTCACTGTCTGTCTGTCCCATTGCAGCAGGTACAGTGTATTTAAGTATGTTGGTTTTTGTTATTTATGAATATTTTTTTGAGCTAAAACATGACTAGCACAATTGAAATGCTTTCATGGTAAATCAGAACTGTACATTCCAATCGCGTTCCCTCAACCGATCCTAACATAATCTTGTTACATGTTGGCATGCTGTTTCCAACTTCAGATAGATGCCTGAATGGGAATTAGTATCTAGACTTAATTCTCCTGAAGTATTTATGTTCCACACATTAATATTGCAGGATTATGGTGGTGGATTCTTTATTCTCCATTTAGCCTCCTTCTATAGCTATTTTTTTGTTTTATATATATATTTATATATATACCACCTTACTAAACCTGTAACTTGAAGCATGAATGGTCAAGTGGTGTTTAAAGTGTAAAAACTACTAATAACCATACCAGAGACTTACAACTGTGTGATTGTCTCAGTTCAAAGCTTCTTGAGTCATACCGCTCATCTTGATGTAAATAATGTCATTGATCATCGTGAGTGAGGTCGAAGTAATATTTAAAAAAACAAAAGCAGTGTATGATCTGTCACACACCTCTGTCATTACTTCTCTTTGTCTATTGTTATTCGTACCTGCCTGTCTGTCGCCTGTTTCTCTGACTATAGAACTATGCATTTATTTTTGTCTGTGTAATCATCTATAACCCTCTTTTCCCCCCCTCTCAACCTACAATTAATCACATTTTGCCTTCCTCTCTCTTCTTTAAGTCAGTATGCATATTGTTTTGGTTCATCCCTGCCCGTTATGTGGTTAAGCCAAAGAGTTCCATTATCTTAAACTCTTGGGTTCATCTGCCCATTGTTGACTTTTTAACACCAACCATGGGACAGCCACACGCACCCAATTTTTGACAACTTGTGTGCCTTTCAGTACCAATAATAGGTCCCCTCGGGCCCATATTGCTTAAGTTGAATCACCACAGATCACTTCATGGCCTGGGAGGGAGTAGGACAGTGGATGGGAGAAGTGAAAGGATGGAGGAAGAGGGAGGTTGTGTTGAAAGCAGTGTGAAGCCTGATTACAGTGCAGTTAGGCTATGGGTAAATATACTGTAGCTGGATATGTAATACTTGTTTACTTAGATTGGTGGTTAAATTTTTGATTCTGTAAATGTGTAGAATCAACTGTTAAATTACTTTCCCTTAGTATACACGAACTGCTGATTGTAAAGATTTATAATCCTTAAATCAAGTACCTGGTTTGTAATCAAAAGAGTAGAAGTTAATGGTGTAACCCTTTTCTATAATTGGCATAAAATTTCATTTCTTGACAACAATTTAAATCACAGCCTTATGGTTTTATGTAAAGAAAAAAATGTGGATTATTGAAATCTTGAATATACAGTACTGTACATAAAATTAAATTAAATGTACCAACAGATTTCACTTCACTGGCATGCACAAGGTACCTCCCCTTCATCCCTTCCTCCCTCAGTGCCATGAAAGCAGTACAGGTATGTTTTATTTTCACTTCATATCACAATGTAGAAGCTATCCTCTGAAGATTCTCGTCAGATTTTCTTGTTGATATGTGTGGGATTGAAGACGAAGTACATATATTTTGCGTTTTCGCTTTTAGATGTAAACTGAACTGTCACTGTTTTGGTTTGATGTGCTTTTATTTTTCCATGTTCGTCTTCTCTCCCTGTGGTGAATGGCTATTGGCATTCATATTATTATTACATCATATTAATTCCCAAGTGAATTGTAGTCCTGTAGCAGGTTTTGTTAATATTATTCCTCTATCTGAAAAAATAAAAGCCCTTTGAATATACATGGTAGTACTTATTAGCCTACTAACACACTAACAGCATATTATACTGTGTACAGTGGATATATATATATACTATCTATCTATCTACCAATTGCCAGACACCTCAATCCCGTTCGGATTGGCCACAAACAAATTGCCTCCACGTTGCCGTCCCCTGCTATTCCACTGTCCTGCTTCCAACTCACACCCCCTTCTCTCATATATATATATATATATATATATATATAGACAGATAGATAACTAGATATATCTTAGGGAGTGGTGGGGGTGCTTACCATCCACTCAAGGTAGTGCTGCACTCTGGAGCATGTCCTTTCCTCTCTTCCTTTTCTGTCTCTCTTTCCTTCATTCTTTCCTCTTCCTTCTGTCTGCGCAAGTTTTTACACTGAGTTACAAGCCAAGTGGTTTCCTGAATACCAGGACACCATTTCCTATGCTGGGTGGTAACCATATAACCAAATTATGGCATCTGGTGGTTTAGTGGGCAATTAAGGCACTCCAATCGGATTGAGCCAGTGCAGGTTTATTTCCAAGGGGTGATTGGGGATTATTGTTCATGTGGTGCTACTCAGGGATGAGTGAAGCTGGTCACTCATCTTAAATGTCAGGACCAACTTGCCTAGCCCTGGGCTCCTACGCTTGTCATAGGGAAACATTGGCTTGGATGATGAATGAATGAATGAATATATATACATGTATATAGGCTGGTCACTTGTCTTAAATGTCAGGACCAACTTGCCTAGCCCCAGGCTCCTACTCTCCTCATGGAACAACGTAGGATTGGATGCACCGAGCTCTACCTCGCAGCGAACGTATAGCTTTGGCTGCCACATTGAAACCACCACTCGCCGCCTCCGCTGTTCATAGCTTGCTGTTTCAGTTTCGCTGTTGCTTACATAAACTAAGCAGTGGGCCATGGCACTATATTTTCCGAATTCATTGGCTTATTTCAAAAGACATGGGCGTCGGTGGTGTAAATAAACATCAACGCCACCCTGGGCCCCTGGCGGCTGTTAAGACCGTACACACTGGGCATAAAGTTGCACAACAAGTTGCAGCCTCACGACCTGCAACATGTTGCCGACGGGCAAGCGTGTCCACATTAGAGAGTTACAAGTTGCAACTGCCCAGTGGCCGGCCCACATGTAGTTGCGTAACATGATGCACAAATGCCCTCAAGCCAGAACGGCGCATCAATGCGCGCAACTCATGTGAAACGTTGAGTAGAGGTGTCCCTCAGGGAAGTGTGCTGGGTCCAGTTCTGTTTTGTATTTACACAACTGGTTTAACTAAACTGTTGGAAAGACATGGACTGAAATTTAAGTTATTTGCTGATGATACTCAGTTTTACTTTTCCATTTATGAAATAGATGACACTGTTGTGAAATTAAATAATATTCTTTTGAGTGTCCGAGAATGGATGGATCTTAAGCAGCTCAAGTTAAATGAAAGTAAGACTGAGTACATGACAGTAGGCAGCAGGGACAGAATAAGAAATTTGAGCAATATTAATATGAACATAAATGATAATCCAGTTGATGTTGCTGATAGAGTTCGTGATCTGGGTGTCTTACTAGATTGTAACTTGTCCCTGAATGCTCAGGTAAATAATGTTGTTAGGATCTCTGGCCACCATTTAAAGAATATTGCTTTTGTTAAGAAATACATAGATGAGAGTTCTGTGAAGAAACTTGTGATAAATTGTGTAATTAACAGAGTGGATTATTGTAACTCAATTTACTGCAATCTGCCAAAGATAGCTAAAAAAAAATTGCAGAATATCTTGAACAGGGCTGCAAGATTGCTTGAGCTTCACTGGCTGCCTATCAAGGCTAGAATTAAATTTAAAGTGTGTGTTTTGACTCCTCAAGCACTCCATACTGGTTGCCCATCATATTTGAGAGACCTGTTGCATGTGGTTCAGCCATCTGAAGATGGCATCAACACTCGTCATAGTGTTGGACTGACACTGTTGGAGCCTAGAGTTTCATCCAATATTGGCTTTCGTCCTTCAAGTTTGCTGCCCCAAGACTTTATAACAGTCTTCCACATGATATAAGGCTGATCGAGGACACGAAGAGTTTTAAAAACAAGTTAAAGACATTCTTGTTCTCAGAATGTTACGACCTGGAGGGTTCAACAATCAGGGAAGGATACGCACGGTGATTTTTGTATTGTGTTTGATCTAAATCATACGTGCTGGTCCTGCAGAGCGCCTTTGGAGGAGGGGCCCGCAACACCGAAAATCGGTGAAGTTCAACACGTTGCGCAACTTTATACCCGTGTAGGCTATACGGGGCTTTACACATACTCCGTGGTCCTACCCATAAGAAAGCCTCTCCATATTTATAGAGCTCAGTGATTGTATGATATATATATATATATATATATATATATATATATATATATATATATATATATATATATTCAATCTTAGGAGATATTAATTTCATTTCCTTAAACAAAGGCAACCTTTTTTTTTAGCTAATCCTGAAAAATATACTGATTATCAATGAATGTCCAAAATCTCTAGGTTCTTAAGAATTTTGCCTGGGTGTCCCTACGTCCTTACGAAATCAAAGTCCGTAGGTTTAGAGACGTAATCTACGGTTGGCAATACTGGGCCAAGAACCACCATGCTAAGGGAGCAAGAGCCAATCAGCGTCCGCTTTTTTTCTCCAGGTGTTGGCGTGTCGAGTTTCAGCCAATCACGCGTGGCGTCTCATCTAGTACTCAAGTTCCCCCTGCGAGTGAGGATGCGATTTAATTTTGCTTACTTACTACCGTGAATTTCCGTGATATGAAGGGGGTACTGTGGTCTCTCTGGAAAATTAGAAAGTGGATAATGTACCTGAGCTTCGTTATGTGAAGCCGTGTCGCAGTAGGAATTGGGAAAGGGCAGTTATGTAGGCTCCGCCCTAAGAACCCGGAAGCCAACGAGTGGGACAGGAAGCTTTCACAAAAGGTAAAGATTGTCAGTTTCATCTTTTAGCCCTGGTTAGCTTGATAGCTGTAAATTCTGTATGACTAGTATACTAAACAGCATAAGCCGTAGTCATTGCAGTACTGTAAATCTATGTAGCCATAAGTGCAAAACACTGCTCAGAATGGATTGCGTTGTTACTGGATTTACCTTTGATATCAGGTGATCAAGGGCCGAAGCATGCTGGCATGTTGGAGACCTTATAAATGATGCAGTCGTAAGGCCAAAAATCTGCTGTAGTGGGTCTTCATCTCGTATAACTGGCTCGCTCAGTTTGTATACGGGAGCACGGTGACTCAGTGGTAGAGCATCAAGCTCGTAATCAGGGGATTGGGAGTTCTAGCCTCACTTGGGACTGCCGTGCCGGGAGTGGTAGCACGCCTCTGTAACCTAGCGGGGCTATATGATCCAATACAGGGTCTAGTTCGGGGGAACGCCATTTCTCCCATTTTTCAGCATGTATACAAAGTCATGGCAGCATAAAATCATCCTATTAGCTAGGCACCGGTAGGAGTTCTGTGGCACCATCAAATAGTTTCAACAGTCTGAAAAGGCCAGTGATGTGCCAGATTAACTGGTGACTCTTCCCACAGTAAAACAGTACTGAATAAATTAATACTATTGATAATTTTTTGACAGGATGGTGGTAGATGGTAAAAGTCAGCATAGCCCTTGGTTTTCAACCCTTCAAACCCACCCTCAGATCTTGATGTAACAACTACAGTACCATACCTGCCCAGATGAAGCCCCAGTGTGATCTCCCACATTGATATGTTAGTACAACTGAATTTGGATGTACATGCAATTCTTTATTATTTCAAAATCAAACTTTAGTTGGTGGTATGGTTGCTTTGCCATGGTCTTCGTTGCCTGGCAGATGTGTCAACCACTGGTAAAATCTTTTTTGTGCTGAACTTTGGCTGGTCGTTTTGGCTATAAGTAATTTAGGCTGTAACGTCCAAACTAGCAGAAGGTCGAATCACCTGACGGCCTAAATAATCAAAGTTCATCAAGATGGCATTGCTGAACTTAGGTTAGGTTATGGCCAAAATGACCTGGACCCCTGGCTTCAGGTACTGTGTAGTACTGTACATTGTAAGGATGTGGGGACTGGATGTGGCACCCCATCTGGTGTAGACACTGCCTTACCAGGGCATTATGGGCCAGAACGATCTGAAAAGTGGGATTTTTTGTGGCTTTCCATGTGTAAGCCTTAAAGGCCCATTTTTTTTTTTTTTTTTAGCAGAATATGAGTATGACAATTTCCCACATGATAGTAATTTTTACAAGTTTTGCTATAGTTTTTGTTATTAGCGAGCGCTAGTTGTTTAGGAAATATGCTCCAAGTGTCAGAAGGATAAGGTTTGTGATGAAGAGCATTAGGGGCGTGTGTCTTATATTGCACTATATATTCACATACTGATACTTTGCTGGTATGATTAAGATAGTCTATCTATCTGTCTATTGCCAGATGCCTCAATCCTGTTTGGGGTGGCCACAAACAAATCGTCTCCACGTCATCCTGTCCCCCGCCATTTCACTGCCCTGCTCCCAACTCACACCCCCCTCTCTCATATACCTCTCCACCCCATCCCTCCATCTCATCCTCACCTCCCCCTCCCTCTTCCCCCCTCCACCTCACTCACATACACTCTCTTCGTCAGTCTTTCACCCTCCATCCTCTCCACGTGGCCAAACCACCTCAGTGTGTTCCTCGTAACGCTTCCTATCACATCCACATCCACACCACAACGCTTCTTTATATCCTCATTCGTCAGCTTGTCTCTCCATGTGACTCCACAGGCTCCTCTTAAATAACTCATTTCCACTGCTCTCACTCTTGACTTGTGTCCTTTCAACAACGTCCAAGTTTCACTTCCATACGTTAAAGTTGGTATCACAATGCTGTCATGTAACTTTTTCACTTCCATGCTCACTTCCCTGTTTCTTATCACTGCTTTCAAGGAACCAGCAACCTTTCTTCCCTGCTGTACCCTTTCAAGCACTTCACCCTCCAAACCTCCATCCTTACTCATCACACTACCCAAGTACGTAAACGTACTCACATTTTCCAATTCCTCACCAACCAACCTCGCAGTACATTCACTGACTTCACCTCTCAAAGACCATCACTTTACTCTTCCCTACATTCACCTTTATATTCCGTTTCTTACACACTCTCCCAAACTCATCCACCAAGCCTTGCAGCTCCCCTTCGTCTTCACTCAACAACATAGTATCATCTGCAAACAACAGTACAGGGAGTTTCCAAACACTATCCTCTCTCACCAGGGCCACTCCAACATGCACTGCCCTACCTTGTACCTCTTTTATTACCCCATCCAATGTACAGATTGAACAACCATGGAGACATGACACATCCCTGTTTCAACCCAACCTTCAGAGAGAAAAATTCACTTAGTTCACCATCCACACGCACTGCAGCCTTAGCACCATCATTCATACTGTTCACAGCATTCAACAACTTCCCATCTACTCCATATATTCTTAATACTTTCCACAATCCTTGTCTATCCACCCTGTCATATGCTTTCTCCAAATCCATGAAAGCCGCATACAACTTCTTTCCCTTCTCTAGAAACTTTTCCACTAAAGATCTAAGAATGAATATCTGATCTACACAACCTCTTCCCTTCCTAAAGCCTCCTTGTTCTTCTCCAACTGATTCCTCTGTTCTTTCTCAAACTCTGTCAATAAGTATCGTTTCATTGTTGTTTTGCAACCATTAGTTGCAGCATTATCGGTTTTGGTTGGTTGATATAGATGGCGCTGTACAGAACACCAATCCAGTTAAAGCTCATTCATTCTAACGAGTGCAAATATGCCAAGGAACAGCAAGTGGTAACAAGTAATTGAAGCATTAGTCAAAACTATGAGACAAAAATTGGTGCATAGGGAGCTTCAGGTTTCTTAAATTTTTCTCTGTACTTTCATGATAACTGTGTAGCTTCCGACATCATGTAACTAATCACTCTGTACATCATTGCCAGATTGGCGAAATAGTTCAGTGCTTATTCCAAGCGCATCTTCATGATCTCTTCAATTTTGTGACTCAATGGATTTGTGTATTGTCTATCTATCTATAGCCCGACGCCCTAATCCCACAAAGGGTGGGTATTGTGCTCTGAAATAAGGCAGAGATTATCGAGAAACTAAGAGTTGCACATTTTGTTCTTACACACATGAGCGTGCTATGGTAGTACAATTTTATGCGTAAGTTGTGGATACGGGAGCTGACTCGTCGTGGATAACTGATTACTTTCGAATACTACAAACATTTTAAGGACTATCTGCAGTGAAACCTCCACATTTACATGAAATCAAATATTTGAATACATCTCAATTTTCAGATTGTTCTGGCCCATAGTACAGGGTCATAAAAGTCCTTCCCACAGAGAGGTTCAGAGAATTGGTATTGTGAAATGGGAAGTAGCAGATGGGGAACCTAGAAATTACTTATTATTATCCACTATAGTCAAATTGGGGAAGCCAGCTTGATAGACTTTACACAGTACCGCAAAGTGGGGTGAATTCGGATTGGGGACGACTTCGGACATTTTGGGAAAAAATGTAAACCAATTAAAATACAGAGAAATGAAAATCTGGTTGTGAAAAAAATATGAGTATAATTAAAGAGGATTGTAATCCCATTTACACAATTTGTGTAAATATTCATTGAATACGCCATAAAAAAAGGCATGCTTTTTTGTATCGGTCAAACTTCTACTGAGCGTAAAGGATGGGAAGGTGTGAAGACATGTGACCATCACCAGAATGTCTCAAAAACATTTGCGATACCATACAAACAGTTACTTTGGCCTCAGTCTCTGTAGTTCAAGAGGCCTAACAGCAAATTTTTTTTTTTTTTTTTTTTTTATAAGATTTAATGGGGTTACTTCAGACACGATCTGGGGTTACTTCGGACAGGGAAAGGAAAAAAATTTAGCTTCCAACTGGCGTGCATGCATGCGCAGACACACACACAGTATTTCTATCTAACTATACATAGCAAACATCCTTTCAATCATGACATATGTCACATGCTCCCTTCTTAAGAAACCTAAACTATGTAAGGCGACAGATGTTGACATGATTTGGGGGATGCTTGCTGTGCATTACTAGGTGAAATTACTGTATATTAAAGTTATCTTTCTTTTACAGGAGGCAGAATGCCTAGGAAATACGTTCCAAAAGTGCAAAGTGAAAAGAGGAACTATACTAGGAAAGTAGATAAAGACCACATAAAAAAAGCCAAAGATGACATTGAAAAAAAAAAAAAAAAACACCTGAGTGTGTGTAAGGTAGCTACAAAATGGAACTTAAGTAAAAGTACCTTATATGACTATCTAAAGGGAAAGCACACCAAAGCAGCTGGTGGTCAGACTGTGTTATCATCAGTAGAAGAGAAATACCTTTGTGACAGAATGATTACATTGAGCATTTTCTCAAACATGTCAATGGAACATGTAACGTGTTCATAAACCTTACCACAGATGATTACAGTGATGTAGACAAGGATGACATTTTTAAAGTATTGCCAGAGCGAACACTTGACAAAAAATGTCGTATGATATTTAATGTGGACGTCAATAGCTGGCCTGCGTGTGTGTGTGTGTGTGTGTGTGCGTGTGCGTGAGAGAGAGAGAGAGAATTATTGGGTAATGAGACTCAACATGATCAGTAAGTTTAGATTAATAGGTGTAGAAGAAGGGGATGAATAAGAAAAGTGATAATTATGTGATACATATATATTTGTTTAATTTTTGGGCTTTATTTTGCATATCATTACTATAGCAAAATGGCACAATGAGCCTTAAATTACTCAGGCTGTAATGTATTAAGTCTGGTGCTACTTGTGATACTTATATTTACCTAATTCAGATTTATTTGCTTTATCTCAAGAATATTACTTTTATTTTTATAAGAAGTTGTGTCACAGGTGTGCCTTACATTTTCAAGGCGTGATTATATGTATTTCACAAAGAAAATCATATATTTTTTTAAGTTAGAAAAGTTCTTAAACGTTCTGTGTACCAGAATTCTATCTATCTACTGCCAGACGCCATAATCCCATAAGGGATGGCCATTTGACTTTGAGTTAGTTGTTTTACGAGGAGGGACACTAACCCTCCACCAACCCACTTGTTGACACGTAGGGAGCACGTATGGTTTGGTTATATGGTTACCACCCAGCGTTGTAAATGGTTTCTTGGCTTACAGGAAACCATTAGGCTTGTCACTCAATGTAAAGCCACCTGTAAAGGAAAGAAAAGCAATAAGAAGTGACAGGAAAGATAAACACGTGGCTTTATTTCAAACACACATATGTGTATGTGTTCAGTGTGAGAAAAGGAGTGCAAAATAAATTCTAATCTTCATTTAGTCCAATAAGGGTTACAAAAATATGTTTCTCACAGTTTCTTTTTTTTAAAACCTCTGTCAGTGTCCGAAGTAACCTCAACAGTGTCTGAAGCCATCGCCAAATACACGTGCTCCCATTTAAAGGGCAAAAGCATTGACTGTGAGTGAGGCAATAGGCAGGATAAAGATGGGCAAGGCAGCAGGTGTGTCTGGGTTGACTGCCGAAATGTTGAAGGCCTTTGGAGATGCAGGGGTGAGGTTGGTCACTGACCTGATAAATATGATTATTTATGAGTGTGTTGTCCCAGATGATTGGCTGAAGAGTGTAATTGTAAATGTGTATAAGGGGAAGGGTGATGCTCTGGAAGGAGGAAATTATGGAGGTATGGGGCTTTTAGATCAGATAATGAAGGTAATGGATAGAGTTTTAGAAGGTATGATTAGAGAATGAGTGAATATTGATGAGATGCAGGTTGAGTTTGTGCCAGGTAGGGGGACCGCTGATGCCATATTCATTGTTCGGCAGCTTCAGGAAAAATATATTCATAGGAGAAGGGATCTGTATTTTGTTTTTGTTGATTTGGAAGGGGCCTTTGGCAGAGTCCCTAGAAAGGTGGTGAAGTGGGCAAAGAGAAAGCTTGGCTTAGAGGAGTGGCTGGTTAGGTTGGTTATGGCTATGTATGTGGGTGCTCTTACCCAGGTAAGAGTGAATGGAGATTGGAGTGATGAGTTTTCTGTGAATGTTGGTGTGCATCAGGGGTCAGTTTTGAGTCCCATGTTGTTTATCATGGTACTTTAAGCCCTCTCACATGACTTTAGAAATGGACTTCCGTGGGAGATGTTGTATGCTGATGATTTGGTGTTGATTGCAAAGAACGAAAGGGAGGCAGAGGAAAGGTTTGGGAAGTGGAGAGATGGTGTGGGGCACAAGGGCTTGTGGGTAAATGCAGATAAAACAAAAATGGTGATATCTAGAGTCGGTGGCGGTACTGTCAAAGACAAGGGAGAGTGCCCATGTGCAGTTTGCCACAAGGGCATGGGAGGTAATTCTATCTTGTGCGGTGTTTGTGATAAATGGGTGCACAAGAGATGTAGTGGTATCAGAGGTAGGCTGTGAGATAATGCTGATTTTATGTGTACGTGGTATCAGAGGTAGGCTGCGAGATAATGCTGATTTGATGTGTACGGCGTGGCACTGAGAGCAGGTGGAGATTGTCAGGCATGAAAGGATTGAACTTGCTGGTGAATCTCTTGAGTGTGTGGAAGAGTTTTGTTATTTGGGAGACATGGTGTGTGCTGGAGGTGGGGCTAGAGCTAGCTCAGTGGCTAGGGTGAGAAGTTGTTGGAAGAAGTTCAGGGAGCTCTTGCCCCTTCTGACATTGAGAGGGCTCTCCCTACAAGCTAAGGGGTCTTTGTATGCAGCATGTGTTAGGATTGTAATGCTGTACAGTAGTGAGACCTGGGCAGTAAAGGAGGAGGATTTTCGCCGACTCAGATGTACAGAAATGACAATGATTAGGTGGATGTGTAGTGCGTCCCTGCGTGCAAGTTCTGGGGGGGGTTGGGTTTACGATGGAAGAGCTGAGAGGTAGGATGGGACTGGAGTGTATTGGTGCTGTGATGAGGAGAGGTAGATTGAGATGGTTTGGACATGTGGAGAGGATGGGGGATGATTATTGGGTGAGGAAGGTGAGAAGTGTTAATATTGGTGGTGGGGTTATGAGGGGTAGACTGAGAAAGACATGGGACAAGGTCATTAAGTGTGACCTCAGGGTTAAGGGACTGAACAGGGAGGCTGCAATGGATCATGCAGTGTGGAAAGCCGCCATTAGGTGACCAAGGCCGACGCATGCAAGCATGTTGGAGCCTTTAAAAACTAAACTATATGAAACGGTATATATTCATGTATATAAGTTGTACTCTGGCGTACCTAGAGATTTGGGGACCCAGGGGGCTAGGTTCTCTATGGGGCCCCTAGGTTCTCTGTGGGGCCCTCCTCCTGGTGGGGGGCCCCGCAAAGAACCTAGCCTCCCTAATTCTCAAAACTTATCTAATATCTCAGCCGGGATTGTCGGGATGATAAATGTGTATATTTTTAAATATTAATAAAAAAGCTTATAAATTTTTAAGGCTTTTTGGGGCCTCCCTCAATTGGGGGCCTGGGGGGCAGTTTTAAACAGGCCCCCCCCCTGCCCCCCTTCAGGTACGCCACTGGTTGTAGTGCTATATTTGTTCATGTAAAATAGTACAGTAGATACTTATGTAAGTTATATTGTTATAAGTGTTCAAATAAAATAGGAAACACATACCGTACATAAGATTTTGAAGACAGTGAATAGTGTAAAGAAAGCATAAATGATAAATATAGTGTTCAATGGTGAAGAAAAAGCGAGTGAGTGAATAGTCTGCTAGCCTCGCCCCAGGCACGCCTGGTGATAAGCTACCTGCTCGCTCTCTTCCCTCACTCCACCCCTCCTCCTCCCACAGCCAGCAGAGATGTATTACCGCGCATGTAACACCCCTTGCCTTCATTTTTCATCCATTTTCATCGATTTATGCATGTTTAGGCTTATTCCTTGATACTTTATTTTTTCGAAAATATGGCGCCCCCACATGGTCGTATAATTGATAAGATGCCCATCCATAAGGGGTTAAAGATGCATGGGGAGAGCATTATAGCCAGTTGTTGAATGAGGAGTTTGACTGGGACAGGGAAGGTTTGAAGCCAGCAGATCCAGTGTTTGGCCCATGGCCTTTGATTGATGCTGCTACTGTGAGTGAGGCAATAGGCAGGATGAAGGTGGGGAAGCTGCCAGCAGGTGTGTCTGGTTGACTGCCAAAATGTTGAAGGCCTCAGGAGATAAAGGGGTGAGGTTAGTCGCTGACCTGATAAATATGATTATTTATGAGTGTGTTGTCCTAGATGATTGGCTGAAGAGTGTAATTGTAAATGTGTATAAAGGGAAGGGTGATGCCCTGGAAAGAGGAAATTATAGAGGTATGAAGCTTTTAGATCAGATAATGAAGGTAATGGAGAGAGTTTTAGAAGGTATGATTAGAGAAAGAGTGAATATTGATGAGATGCAATTTGGGTTTATGCCAAGTAGGGGGACCACTGATGCCATGTTCATTGTTCGACAGCTTCAGGAAAAATATACTGGGAAGCAAAAAGGGATCTGTATTTTGTTGTTGTTGATTTGGAAGGGGCCTTTGACAGAGTCCCTAGAGAGGTGGTGAAGTGGGCAATGAGAAAGCTTGGCTTGGAGGAGTGGCTGGTTAGGGTGGTTATGGCTATGTATGTGAGTGCTTGCACCCAGGTAAGAGTGAATGGGGATTTGAGTGATGAGTTTTCCGTGAACGTTGGTGTGCACAAGGGTCAGTTTTGAGTCCCATGTTGTTTATCATGGTACTTGAAGCCATCTCACATGACTTCAGAAACGAACTCCCGTGGGAGATGTATTCTGATGATTTGGTGTTGATTGCAGAGAACGAAAGGGAGGCAGAGGAAAGGTTTAGGAAGTGGAGAGATGGTATGGGGCACAAGGGCTTGAAGGTAAATGCAGATAAAACAAAAGTGATGATGTGGAGAGGATGGGGGATGATAACTGGGTGAGGAAGGTGAGAAGTGTTAATGTTGGGGGTGGGGTTACGAGGGGTAGACCGAGAAAGACATGAGACAAGGTCATTAAGTGTGACCTCAGAGTTAAGGGACTGAACAGGGAGGCTGCAAAGGATTGTGCGGCATGGAGAGCCTCCATTAGGTGACCAAGGCCGACGCATGCAAGCATGTCGGAGGCTTTAAAAAAAACGAAACGAACGAAATGGTGGCGGTACTGTCAAAGATGAGGGAGAGTGGCCATGTGCAGTTTGCCACAAGGGTGTGGGAAGTAATTCCATCTTGTGCGGTGTTTGTGATGAATGGGCACACAAGAGATGTAGTGATATCAGAGGTAGACTGCGAGATAATGCTGATTTTATGTGTACGGGGTGTCGGGGAGAGCAGGTGGAGATTGTCAGACGTGAAAGGATTGAACTTGCTGGTGAACCTCTTGAGTGTGTGGAAGAGTTTTGTTATTTGGGAGACATGTTGTGTGCTGGAGGTGGAGCTGGAGCTAGCTCTGTGGCTAGGGTGAGAAGTGGTTGGACGAAGCTCAGGGAGCTCTTGCCTTTTCTGACATTGAGAGGACTCTCCCAGTGCACTAAGGGGTCTTTGTATGCAGCATGTATTAGGAGTGTAATGCTGTATGGTATTGAGACCTGGGCAGTAAAGAAGGAGGGTATTCGCAGGCTCAGACATACAGAAATGACAGTGATTAGGTGGATGTGTAGTGCGTCCCTGCGTGCAAGTTCTGGGGGGGGCTGGGTTTACAATGAAAGAGTTGAGAGGTAGGATGGGACTGGAGTGTATTGGTGTTGTGATGAGGAGATGTAGATTGAGATGATTTGGGCATGTGGAGAGGATGGGGGATGATAATTGGGTGAGGAAAGTGAGAAGTGTTCATCATCATTACCGGTATCATCCATCCATCCATCATCATCATCATCATCATCATCATCATCATCATCATCATCATCCATCCATCCATCATCTAATCCTATGTTGCCCCATGAGGAGTGTATGAGCCCGGGGCTAGTCAAGTTGTACCTTGTATTTAAGATGAGAGTGACCAGCCTCACTCATCCTCGAATTGCATCACTTGAGCATTGAACCCCAACCATCCCTTGGATATAAACCTGCAATGGCTCAATCCAATTGGAGTGCCTTAATTACTCACTAACTCACCAGGCATCATAATTTGGTTATATGGTTACCACCCTGCATACTAATGGTTTCCTGGTGTACAGGAAACCATTTGGCTTGTCACTCAGTGTAGAGTCCCTCCTAGGCAGAAGGAAGAGGAAAGAATGAGGGAAAGACAGAAGAGGGAATGTAAAGTCACCCATAGGGAGAAGGAAGAGAAAGGAATGAAGGAAAAAGAAGAGGATGGAAGAGAGGAAAGGGCAGCACTACATTGAGTGGGTGGATGGTGAGCGCCCTCAACTACCACTAATTATCATTATTAATATTATCTATCATCATCATCATCTTTATACAGTGTGTTAGATAGAATGATAGACATTTGATAAAATTGTCTTCTCCCTCTGAATTATTTTCCACTTTTCCCCAGGCTGTAGTAGTTACTGTGGCCCCAGGCTTGTCTGAAATGGGCACACGGTGGACTGCAGGCATGAAGTTGCCCATCCGCTGTAGTCTACCAACTTCCATTCTAGGAGAAAGGAAGTTCTTGAGACATGTGCATAACCTTTTGAGCCAGAAAAATGACATCAAATGGATCAGTTCATCTTAGGCCTCCTCTACTATAGTCTGTTCCATATAAACTGGTGGAGAGAAACCTGCATTTTCCTTCCCAAGTCTGGGTCAAACATAGAATGCAGGTGACCATTGAAGGATTATCCCCCTCTTTCCTCCAGCCCCTCCCTTCTCCTTCCTCTCCTGAGAGAGAGAGAGAGTGTGTGTGTGTGTGTGTGTGTCATTATTATCTGTGGAGAGCCTTCTTCTGTGCTATCCTTGTGTTAATCTAGTAGATTAGTCTTATTCTTGTTGGAGCTGCATGGACCAAAATGTCGACTGGAGTTTTCCTATCTTACAGTATGTTCTTATGTGTGACTTTTAGCAACTTACATGATTGTTGTATTAATATTTAAAAACTATTTAGGACCGGTTTCAAAATTTCCCATTCATCACACACACACACACATATAAGGTATATTCTCTATCGACAATTCGTATGAAAATATGTGGAACATGCTGGAACTCTTGGGTGAGTATAGCTTGAGATGAATGGTAACAAAGAAGAGGAAGGAGGGAATGCATGAGTGGAGCACCTGCTGATCCGTACTGGTTCAAGTGTGCGTTTGGCCTCAGGTCAAGATGAGTGGAGTTTTTGCCCTGAGGTCACATGCAGCATTTCCTGGAATGCCCTTGATGATGCTTCCCAACATCCCACCCAGGTCTCTTATAATAATGGACAACGCATCATACCACTGCAAAATCATAAATAAAGCACCAACACAGAGCTTATGAAAACAAGAAATTATAAACTGGCTTCTTGATAACAACCTCCCTCATAACCCTCTGCACACTAAGGCAACACCAAGTGAAAACAAAAACAAAAAAACAAAGACAAGCAATTGTTTGAAATTGATGAAAACGTCAGTAATCATGGTCACCAGGTGCTGCGGCTTCCTCCCAATCATTGTCAGCTGAACCCCATAGAGCTGATTTGGGCTAATGTCAAGGATGATGTGAGGAAGAGTAACTCAAATTCTTCTCAAAAATTACGAGTGATCGAAGAGCTGACGAGAAATGCGATAGAAAAAATAACAGCAGAAAACTGGCAGAAATTTGTGGCACATAAAAAAAAAATAGAGGAAGAATTTATGAGAAATGACATTGTTGTAAACCACATTGTAGAAAATTTTGTTATCAGTATATCGAACGAGTCCAGCAGCGATGAAGATGAATAAACAAGTGTTGTGTGAGGTGTCTTGTGTATACTTATTGTAAATAAGAGTTGAAAATATAAATATAAGCCATATACATGCATTGTTTAAAATTATACAAGAGAGAGAGAGAGAGAGAGAGAGAGGGCGAGGGAGGGAGAGAGGGACGGAAGGAAGGAGAAAAGATATGAGAGAGAGGGTGGGGAGGGAGAGGGAAAGAGAAACTTTCCGTTTTCCTATTCATCACACACACACACACACACACACACACACACACACACACACACACACACACAGGAGAAGGGAGAGAGAGAGGGTAATGCGTATTTCACCATTTTTTAAATACAAAATTCTGTCTTGATAGAAGTTATTTTCAGCAAATGATACGGCTGATATTTTAATAATTATAACGTTTCGCCATTTCGCGATGAATTGGTGATTTTCTTAGGTTTGCAAATCAGGATAGAACTCGTAATAATGCCTTCAAATTACACAAATTCTTGTTTGGATTGGATGTAGGATTAATTAATATTGTCAGAAAAATATTACTGCTATATTTGAATATTAGTCAATAAACAGTTCAAATCTCTCTCTCTCTCTCTCTCCCCCAGGAGAGTAGGCTGGAGAATGAGTCAGGTGAGGTCACTTTTATCCCTTTGTACGGTCACCTGTGTTCGAGTAGCACTTGGGCGTAGCTTCTCCCGCCACTTTATGTGGAACAGAGTATAGTGGTAGTAGTAATTGCAACCATAGGCTTATCAGAACATTAGCCCAGTGGACTGCAGACCAAAGCTTTTGTAGTTCTCCATTTTCCTGTTGGGGAATAGGGATGGGATTGAGGAACATTTATTTAATCCGGCAGCTCCTCCATCCGGTTGTATCAGTGCCACCACTAGAAGGTGTCCCTTTCCAGCACCAATATTGTAGGGGTTAAGGTTTATATTGAAAACCTCCACTCACACAGGATTAATTTATCAACAGACCTGAGAATATATCTTGAAAGCTTGTCGTTTTTCAGGGGCCACCAATACTGCTGGTGCTGCTGCTCTTGCCACTGTTACTGGAGGGGTTGGTGGTGGTGCAGCTGCTACTGCTACTTCTGGGGTTGGTGGTGGTGGTGTTGCTTATGGGGTTCCAGGGGATTACCCTCTGACTAGACTGAAGAACTTCACTGAACCTCCTCATAGTTGTCTTGGCTACCCCAGTCTTCAGTTCCTAGCTATGCCCCTTCAGCTACAACTACAGCTGCTCCTACTTCAGCCGTTATTACTGCTACGGTACCACCCCTCTGAGATATGTGACACATATTTTTTTGGTTCATCCATCTTGACCTGGCTGAGATTTTTGTTCTTTTGGCAGCCAAATTTCCATGGCTCAATTGTAGAAAAAGTCAAAGGAATAACAATACTGTGGCTCTGCATCCATTCCTTATCACTTTTAATACAAGTTGATGTGGACAGAGTATGTTAACAGATGCTCCCCTACTTAGGAAATTTTTAATGAGAATTCCTTACGCCATCCTTGGGTAGGAAAATTTCTGGAGCAAAACTGTCATCTGTTTGAAGCTCATATTGCCTCCCCTTTCATTAAATTCCAGCATTTAGATTCCATACCATACCATTGTCTGTGATTCTTGGAAATAGTTGATGAGTCTGGGACCACCACAACAACAGGCATTAGTAAAACTTCGAGGAGTAAGCAGTCCAAAAGCTCTTATATGAACATGGCTTGGACTTACTGATAAAAGCCATGGTGCTTTTTTAGCTAACAATAAATGTAGGTATTTTTTTGTATTTAATCCATTGTGCAAAATTGAGATTGGTTTTGATGTATTTTTATACCTGTTTTTTTGTGATGTTATTTTTGCATTTTTATTGCTATGTTACGGTGTTGTACTGCACAGTCTGCCACAGGAAAAAGTAGTCCTTGTTTGGAAAGTTTCAATATGCAGCAGGTCTGTTCTGGAACTGTCTTCTGAGTCTCTACTGTATTTCCCTCTGCCCATGACCTCCAGTCTTATGAATGCAATGTGTGCAACAATCTCAAAATGAATGGATATTGAATTTGACATTCATTTATTTTTTTTCTTGGAGCAAACAGTATTGCAGTCTTCCAGCCATTGGATCCTTCTCTGTATTAGAAAAAATACTACCCTGAATAGCACTCAGAAATGTAAAAATAGCAAGCCATACCACGTTGAGTACACCGCTTCCCGTCCGATCAGCGAAGTTAAGCAACGTTGGGTCTGGTTAGTACTTGGATGGGTGATCGCCTGGGAACACCAGATGCTGTTGGCATCCCTACGTGTCAAGTGGGGTTGGTGGAGGATTAGTGCCCCTCCCTGTAAAACAATTAACTCTAAGCCGTTGGCCACCCCGTTTGGGATACATGGCGTCTGGCAATGAATGATGAAAAAAAATATATGTCAGTGATCATTGAGCATATTGAGTTGTTTCCCTTCATCTTGTAAGTATTCAGTTAGCATCTTGAATTGTTTCCCTTCATTTGTGTCAGATATTCACGAGCATCTTGAGTTGCCTCCCCTCATCTAAGTATTCAGTGAGCGTCTCGAGTTTTCTTCATTTATGTCAGAGATTAATGAGCATCTTGAGTTGTTGCCCTTCATTTATATCAGAGATTATTGAGCAATTTGAGTTGTTTCCCTTCTTTTATGTCAAAGATTAAAGAGCATCTTGAGTTGTCTTCATTTATTTCAGATTAATGAGCATCTTGGGTTGTCTCCATTTATATCAGCAGTTAATGAGCATCTTCAGTTGTTTCTCATAATTTTTGTCAAAGACTAATGAGTATCTTGAGTTGTTTCCCATCATTTATATCAGATATTCACAAACATCTTGTTTCTCTTCATTTTTGTCAAAGATAATGAACATCCAGAACTGTTTCCTTACATTTATGGGAACCTTTTTTTGTTTGGTTAATGTAGCCTATGTTTTTTTGTAATATTTTTTTCCCTATGGCTGACTCTATGTTTTCATATATGGCAGTGTGGGTAGGTTTATTTGTGCTTTTTTTTTTTTTTTTTTTTTTTTTTTTTTTTTTTTTTTAAATATAAACTTAGTTTTACACCTGGTGATCACTAGCTTGGTCAATGTCCAAGTGCAGTCATACTGGAGAGGTAATTTGGCTAGTAACCAAGGAAGCTCATTTTTTCCTCATCACTAAGGCTTGCTGAATTTATA
Source organism: Coenobita brevimanus (assembly GCF_032717465.1). Lineage (NCBI taxonomy): Eukaryota > Metazoa > Arthropoda > Malacostraca > Decapoda > Coenobitidae > Coenobita > Coenobita brevimanus. The sequence continues at coordinate 2,500,954 of NC_137051.1, forward strand.
CACCCTTGACTTAATATTCATGTTGTAACATTAGCCTGGTTCTGTCAGATGAAAACATAGTTATGTATGCATTTTTAAAGTTTTAATATTGACTTGTAATGATAAAGGAGGTTTTGCTTCCATAAACTCCCAGTTATTCAGTGACACATTAACTGACAAACATCATTGTTCAAGAAACAAACATCTGGCTGAATTAAAGCTTTATCAGTTTTTTCCGGCATCAGCTGACAATGTCACAAAACACACAGGAATACTCAGCAAAATCTTTTGCAGTAGTACAGTATGGTAAGTACAGTATACATGAACTTTTAGTCTGAGGTACTGTACTATTTATCAGGAGCACTGTATTTGGGGTTGTTTTCTGTATGTTCAAGTAGTTATACAGTACATTTTTTGGGGGGAGGAGGTAATGCCTCTCATAGTGGGGACGTTAACTAAAAAAAATTCATCATCCAACATGGCTTTCGCTGAATCATAATGGATAATTGGGGGATTACTGTATTCCTAGTGAATTATAATACTATGTTTGTTTTTTTTTTTTTTTTTTTTTTTTTTTTAGTAATTTCTAAGTGTGGAAAAATGTGCCTTTATCTTACCATCTCCAACTGTTTTAATAGCAGTATGGAAATACTGTATCTTGAGGTGCCCCAGTGGACTGAAATACTTTCTTATACTGTGTGAGTTTCAAATCACCTAATATTGTACACTATAAGATCCCTTTTCAAGTTTAAAAGTTGCTTTTTTTTTCTCTTTCTCTCACCCAAATAGTGAAAAAACTACTTTTTCTGTCGTTTCCGAATGTCTTAATTATAAATAGCAGCGAAACCTGCACTTAAATGTTAAGCAGATTGTTTGTTGTAGTATTCAGTATAATGATTACTGTATTTTCCACCATATATAATGCTCACCCATGATTTGGCAAGGGGTGTCCAGAAAAAAAAATTTACTCTGTACTATTTATCAGTTTTCAGCATCTGCCAATACATTGTGAGAGAAGATAATAATCTTTTACCGCCACCTTAAGTTAGCTAATAGGTGATCTGCTGTCTTTTGTTCGCAGTCTACTGATGCTTTTAGCGTGGTGCAATCACTTCATGAATGTGCACATCGAACTATTTATGATATGCACATTCACTGGAGGCTGAATTATTGAAATCTTACCACTGTACTGTAATTAGTAAAGCCGTCAAGTGATTTGCATCTGACTTGGTTGGCTGCAGCTCTCATATTTCGTTATTTGTGCCATTCTGGTGAAAAGGTTTTGTGGGTACCAGTCGCCTCAACCCATAGGCATGTACCAAACAGTGGCCTTTATGTATAATGAGCAGCGTGATTTTTTTTAACACAATTTTTTGGGAGCAAAATGTGCATAATGTGGTGGGAAATACAGTATATTAGGCAGAACAGAATGTATAAAAAGTTCTCTATCATCACAGCTAGTGGTTTATAAATTTTAAGTTAATGTCAACTTCCTTGTGATGCTGAGTCAGGATTCAGAGGACTGTTCACTACGTATGAAACTTATATTTCTGTCACTTTGATGCTGCCTCTTTGTTTATGGCTCTTTTTTTTAGTTGATGGTAATGGTGAATATTATACTTGTAAGATGGAGTTGAGATTCCCAGGGGAATCTCAGGGCTATTCTTAGGGTATGCTGTTAATATTTCTCCCACTTTGATGTTTTCTGTCTGTTTATGGATCTCTTTTTGGTGGTGGTGATGGTGATTATTATGCTTGTGAGGTGGAGTTAGAATTCCTAGGGGTGTTCAACATATATCTAACTATGTATCTATATCTATTGCCAGACACCATAATCCCATAAGGGGTGGCCACTTGACTTTGAGTTATTTGTTTTACGGGGAGGGGCACTAACCCTTCAACCCACTTGTTGACACGTAGGGAGCACATATGGTTTGGTTATATGGTTACCACCCAGCATTGTAAATGGTTTCTTGGCTTACAGGAAACCATTTGGCTTGTCATTCAATGTAGAGCTACCTGTAAAAAAAAAAAAAAAGCAATAAGAAGTGACAGGAAAGATGGGAGAAATAGGAAGAGAGGAGAGCAGGCACAGAAAAAGGATGATAAAGGCTAAGGAAGAAGTAGGCAACACTACATCAAGTGAGCGGATGATGGTCGCCACCACCTACCATCATGTATGCTGTTGGTAATTCTCCAAGTTTGATGCTTTCTCTTTGTGTCTAAGGTGGTGGTGCTGGAGGTGATTATGTTTAAGGGAGAGTCAAGAGTCAAGAAGCTGTTCACTTTTTATGCTGTTCATATTTCTCTTTCCATTTTAATGACTTTGTTTATGGGTCTTTTTGTGTTTTTGGTGATACTGGTATCAGGTTAGATTTGGGTTGCTTATGATTATATGTAATGATTTGTTAAGGGTAAGTATGGACTTTGTAGAGTGGATAGGATAGGATTTTGATCTGTGAAAGATGTGGAGTAAGGAAATCTGTTTATGATAGGGATGAAATGTGTGGATAGATGGTATGGTCATAAGAAATTGGGTAAAAAAAAGGAGATGAGAAGGGTATGAGTGGCGTGGTAGGCCAAGAAAAAGGTGGATGGATATGATAAATGTGTGTGAGAATGAGTGGAAATTGACAAGGCTAGGAAACATACTGGGGAACAGGATAGTTGCATGAAATATGTATGGAGGAGCACACAAGGGTTTGGCACCCTGTACTCTGCTTTTTAAAAAATTTTGTTGTGGGTTAAATCTGTCTGAGAATCTGGGACTGAGTGATGAGTGAAGGAGTGTCTGGCCCTTTTCAGTAAGCTTGCAGTTTATTCCTCTGTTGTGATTTTCTCTTCTTTGGGGCCGTTACTTCATCCTTAAATGGAAAAATTGGTATGATGGTGAATGCTTGGTCCACTTCAGTGGGCGTGATGTTGATGCTTTTCCCATATATATATGATTTCTCATTCATTGTGAATCATACTTCACTTTTGTCAGCGGAAATGAGGGTTAGGGTATCGGTATGGACATACAAAGAGAATAGAAATAAAATGAGTGGTGCTTGCAACCCCAGGCTTATCTGAACATGAACCCGCTGACCTGCAGGTAACTTCAACTTGTCACTCCCAAGGATTGTTTGTTGAGGTTGTGTTGAAGGATTTTCTGTGTTGTGATGGTGTGGTACATAAGGTGAGTAATTGTGCCGTGGTGAGGGGGGATGCATTGCACTGTGGGCATAGTGGATTGTGTGTGGATTGTACTTTGTTCTGTTACTGACGCAGGAAAGGATGACGACTGTACTGTATTCTGGCTATACTCTTTGTATACTAGCTTAGCCCTTGATTTTTGTCCATATCCAGCTATTTCATAGACCTGTGATGGGAAAAGGTAATGCTGTGGCTCTGCATCCTTTCAGTAGCATTTCGTGACAGGTTTTAGTCGAGTGGTAATGTATTCCTACAACCCAGCATTCTTGATGGAGAGGTGGTGGTTTTAGGCCAAGTTAAGGAAAGAGGAGTATAGTTGTACTTGTGTCTCTCTGAGTAAAGTGGTTTCTGAAAGGTGGATGGCATGGAAGGATGATGGCCACATTGTAGTCTGGCTAGGTGTACTTGTGTCTCCTGGGGTAGGGTAGATTCTGAGGGATGGGTATCTGGTGATGGTTCATGAAGGGAACTGTCTGGCTAGAGATATTGAATGGTTTTTGTGGCTATGTACAATATGAAGTATATTTTCTACAAAGATAAAGATAGTTGTTGACCACAGTCGTTGGTGGGATGGAGCCGTAAATTGCATTATGAAATGAAATCATGCTTTTCACAACACAGTTCCACCTATAATGGAGATTGTGTTAGGTAGGGGGGAAAAAATAATGTGTTTGTAAAGTGTTATGTTAGAGGGAGGATCATGAAGCGCTGTGTAGTGCTGGAGTTGGTTGTAATGGGTATATGTGGCTACATATTGACTTTGTACTGCATGGAAGTGTGTGTTTGGGGGGGGAGGGGGGGCAGATGCCATAGTCCTGTTAGGGGTGGTCATTTATCTTTCAGTTAGTTGTTTTATAGGGAGGGGCACTACCCCTCTGTCAACCCACTTGTTGACGCGTAGGGAACACAAAAGGGTTGGTTATGTGGTTACCACCCAGCATTGTAAATGGTTTCCTGGCTTACAGGAAACACTTCCACTCTCATCCATCATCCACTCTGGATTTCAGGGTTACTGGGGCACCTCAGTATATATGCATAAGATGAAAATATATTCAACAAATTTATTTGAGACCTAAAGGCACCTTTTGCACACTTTGACAGTTTCAATACTCCAGTGTGTAGAGCCACCAACAAGCTTCTTTACACATATGGAATAATTTAGGACAGCAAATAATTATCAAAATGTATGTTACTTAAAAAAAAAATTATTTGGTGTATCTTAATTAGAAAGATTTTGTATGTCATGTATTTTCATATTGTATTATATATATATATATATATATATATATATATATATATATATATATATATATATATTGCTCTGGTATATATTGTACTGTATTAAGTTTCTTTGTAATGTTTCTTCCCCTCTTTCTACCCTGCCCTGCCATCATTCACTGTATCCCTCTTACCATCCTCAACATTGCCCTGCCATCCCCCATCTCTCATATCCCCTACCCTACCCTTCCCTGCCTTCTTTTATCCTACCCAGCTATGCCTATTTTCCCCACTCCTACCCTACCTTGACCTGCCATCCCCATCTTGTTCTGTCCCTTATACTGCCTTGACCTATCATCCTCTACCCTATCCAGTCTTGTCCTCCCTTAACCTGCCTCTACCATCCCATAACCTACCCAGTCCAGCCATCTCTTACCTTGCCTTCTTCTTCCAACTCTGCCCTGCCATGCCTTTTCCTTCCCACTTTCCCTTCCCTATCCCACCCTTTCCTACACTATCACTCCTTCACTCCCCCCCCCCCCCCCCGGTCCACATTACGCTGTTTTTCCTTAAACTACCCTACATATTTTTCATCACCCTACCGTACCCTTTCTCTCCCTACACATTATCTTGCCCCTACCCTACTCTGTCTTTCCATAACCAACCTTCGATTCTCAGCCTTGCCTCTTCCTGTCTTACCCTGCTTAACCTACCCTGCTCTGGCTCTCCCAGCCCTGACCTTCTCACTACCCTGCCCTCCCTATACTGTATTTACCCTGCCAGTTCCTACACTGCTTCTTATTACCCTGCCCTGCCCTGTATCACTGCTCAACCCTTCCATGTCTCACCATACAATGCTTTGCCACTTTTTATCCTGCCTTTCCCTACACTGCCACTAAGTCCAACATTTTGGTCTGTGATTAGCTCTTGGTGCCTTTAAATCTGTTGAAAGCCTCAGTGCTGTGTCAGGGCTACCCTCACTTTTCTGACACTGTGCTCTTCTTTCTCTTCGATACTTGACCAAAATCCAACCATCCTCTTCCCAGAGGCTTACCATTCTTCTACCTACACTAGCAGAATTTACTTATCAACACATGCTCACTCCTTTTCCAGTTCGTATACAACCTCTGCTCTCCCATTCTTCCTTTATCAGTTCCGATGTCATTCCTCTGTGTTCTCATAACTCCCTCCCCTGGCTCTTACCTCCCAGTATAATTTGCACCTCTTATTCCTTACTCCAAATCCTCTATATCACCTCTTGTCCTTCATTCCTATTTTCTTGGACATCTGCCTTATTCTTCTGCTACCCATATTTACAGATAGCTGTAAAACATGAAATGGCATAGGGTTTGCAGTACCTTTTCCTTATTGATCTTATCAATTTACCTTACCATCTGTTGCTAGCATACTGACAACAGAACTCTGTGTGATACATTTTCCTTATGATATATGCACTACTCCTCATCATTATCATTTGTTCTTTTCACAGACTCCCTTAGTGCACTTTCCCTGTTATCTTTCTCCTCCTTACACCCCCTTGTTCGTGAGATTAGAAGAAAACTGTACATTTCTGCTGGGTCCCCAGTAATGCAGGTATACCTGGAAATGAACAGGTTGATTAGCTCATTCCGGTCTCCGTAGGCAATTTTCGCTTTCGTGCCATTTCGGCATCGATTACCTTCCTATTATCTAACTTCAAGATGGCAGTCCTTCTGGTCAGACATATCAGCTGATCATGCAGCAAAACAGTCTGTTTTCCCTTGGCATAATCCATGTGCACTGTAGAATTCACTTTGTATGATATTACAGCTTTCATAAGTGTTAAGAGTACATATTAAATTCAGATATAGTGTAGGACAATATAGAAGCAAAACACAATGTATTATTTTTCAGTCTGTTTTATAACACAGACATTGAATGTACAGAACACATAGGTGCTACTTTGATTCTTGTGAAATGTACAGTAATGAAGAGTTGAGGAAAATATAATGGTGACACGCATTTGAGGTATGGCTTTGTGAAGATTTGTAGGTTGTTACCATTGTGATTGATTTCTGTGAAAGTGTCATTTCATTTGTGAAAGTGAAGTTAATGTAGTGGTACTGAAGCTTGTATTTGCCTTACAGTTGACCTGCATGGCTACCAGAGTTGAAGCTGCACCTAACTCTTCGTACCCGCCTGGCTTGGGGGGATAGGTTTTCTTCACATCACGGGTAGTGTTACATTGGAATGCCATTGTCATCTCATTTGATGACATTTGGAGTACAGTATGAACTCTTTTAAGATACAAAGTGCTTAGTTCGTTAAAGAAAATGGTAGTACTGTACCTGTGATTGTTTTTGAGGCAGCAAGTATACTAAATCTATCTCCAGCTCACACCCCCCTCAATTATATACCTCTATACCTCATCCCTCCTCATCCTCAGTTTCTCCCTTCCCCTCCTCTTTCCACCTCTCTAATATTCACTCCTAGTCAATCTCTCATACTTCATATGCACTCCTACTCAGTCATTCTCCTTTCTCTCCATATTCACTCCATGTCAATATCTCATTCTCTCCCTATATAATCTCGGCCAGTCTCATTCTGTCCATATGCACTCCTAGTCAGTGTCGTTCCCCTTCTCTCTATATACACTCCTAGTCAGTCTCTCATTCTCCATGTACACTCCTAGTCACTCTCGTTCTCTCCATGTACACTCCTAGTCATTCTCTCGTTCTCTTCATATACATTCCTAGTCATTCTCTCATTCTCCATATACATTCCTAGTCATTCTCTCATTCTCCATATACACTCCTAGTCATTCTCTCATTCTCCATATACACTCCTAGTCACTCTCTCGTTCGCCCCATATATACTCCTAGTCAGTCTTATTCTCCATTCTGTCCTTAAACACTCCTAGCCTCATTCTGCATATACAGTACAGTACATTCCTAGTTAGGTGCTCATTCTCTCCACCTGAACCATCTCTAGTACTCCTAATATCTAATTCGACAACTAACTTGCTGTTCATTATCAGTTATTAAAGAATATGGCGGCGTTTTTTTTTTTTTTTTTTTTTTTTTTGACAATATGCTATGCAGGAAGATGATCTTTTCTAAAATATGCTTATGTATTGTGGAATAAGTATTTGTTCGTGTGGTAACTGATAGAGTCTGTTATAATTATGAGAGAGAGAGAGAGAGAATGGTCATTGCCACTTGGTGTGTGTGTGTGTGTGTGTGTGTGTGTGTGTGTGTGTGTGATTATTGCCACTGGTTATGTGGATATATGCATCTTTGTATGTTAAGTCTACAGATATAACAACTTAAGTAGTTATAATCTTTCTGTAAATATAGTAGTGATGTATGTAATCTAGAATGTGGTGGTTTTGATATATGATTATGTAACACATAGTTTGTTTTATTGTATCACTTAAGTCTACAGGTAATGCATCTCCTTGGTTAGTAGTAATATCGGGCCTTCAGTTTGTTTACATCTTGCCATCATACGTTAGAATGTCCTTGGTTACTAGTCATATCAAACCTCTTTCCTGCTGTCATACTCTAGAATATCCTTGGTTACTAGTCAAATCAAACCCCTTTCCTGCTGTCATACTCTAGAATCTCCTTGGTTACTAGTCAAATCAAACCTCTTTCCTGCTGTCATACTCTAGAATCTCCTTGGTTACTAGTCAAATCGTACCTCTATTTCTTGCAATCAAGCTTTAGAATATCCATGGTTTTATACAAGTCAAATCAAGCTTTAGAATCTCCTTGGTTACTATTCAGATCAAACTTCTGTTTTCTGCAATCAGGCCTGATAGTGTTATTGTTGAGATGGTGCCGCTTGTGCACTTGTTGTTGTTGTTGAGAAGTTGCTGCTGGTGCACTTCTTGTTGTTGCTGAGATGTTGCTGCTGGTGCACTTGTTGTTGCTGAGATGTTGCTGCTGGTGCACTTGTTGTTGCTGAGATGTTGCTGCTGGTGCACTTGTTGTTGTTGCTGAGATGTTGCTGCTGGTGCACTTGTTGTTGTTGCTGAGATGTTGCTGCTGGTGCACTTGTTGTTGTTGCTGAGATGTTGCTGCTGGTGCACTTGTTGTTGTTGCTGAGATGTTGCTGCTGGTGCACTTGTTGTTGTTGCTGAGATGTTGCTGCTGGTGCACTTCTTGTTGTTGTTGAGATGGTGCCGCTTGTGCACTTGTTGTTGTTGTTGAGATGTTGCTGCTGGTGCACTTCTTGTTGTTGCTGAGATGTTGCTGCTTGTGCATTTCCTTTGTCAACATCTAAGTTAAATCCTTGTCATCTGGTGTAGCGGCATCATCAGGGTGAGAGTCTTCGGAAACGTACGTATTTAAGTAACCTCTCCATGTATTTCTTCCTTCTTTTCGTTGCTGTCATAAATTTCATGTTACATTTCCTCTTTTTGCCTCATGTACTTTTTTTGAAATTAACTGAAGTTATGTCCTACTTCTCTGATTGTTAATGGATGGATGGAAGTAAAAGTGCTGTTTTAGGCCAAGTTAGATTGAAAGGAGCAAATGACATTTTAACCCAGCCATTGAGTTGCGTTTGATCCCAGGAGGAAGCCAGCTCAACTCAATGCCGGTCCCAAGCCCGGATAAATTGGGGAGGGTTGGTGTCAGGATTGGGTATCCGGCCGTAAAAATTTGCCAAACCCTGACACGGTATGGTTCATTACCGTATCGTTTACTGTACTGAATTTCAGGTGTTTTCACTGGCTAAATTGAGTAAATGTCCCCCCCCCCTTCCATCCCCCTTGTCTCTCTCACTGTCTCTCTTCGTGTGAAGTCTGGGTGGCTGGGTACTTAGAATAGTCCACAAATACATATCCCCCCAGTTTCTGTCAAATTGATGTCGTATCGCCATGCGTGTCTGTTGTGTGGGGATGGTCTTCTTACGAGGGGGTCGCTAAGAAGGGGTCTTAAATGTGATGCCCTGGCCCTAGGATGTACTGTGCGAACCCACAACAGGCAGGTAAGGTGAACGGCGAGATGTCACAAAGGGGGGACGTTCCGGCCATCACATGCACTCGGCCCTTGCGTGTGACAATCACGTGGTTGCTTATTTTTTATTTTTTTCTATTGAATAATGTCTTTTCAATTTTGATTTTAATAATTTTTATCTAAAATGTTTGTTATATGCCGTGTGGGTGTTGGATGTACCTGAGAGGACGCTTTTGAGGCCATAACCCTTGGGCACAACAAACAATCGGGCTATATTCCATTTCACCCTGAGTGGCACCATATCTGTGAGGTCATCAACATCTGTAACACTGATGTCATTGCTGATGGTGTCAAACTTGTTGATTTGTGTATAGTCTGGGCCGATGTGTTGCTCGTTAATCAGGGCACCGGCACTTATCTGAATGTCATACGTGGGACGCTGATACATATTTCACATCCTCTCAGTCTTCACGCACCATTGCCTAGGTAGGCAAGAACCCCAACCACCTGTCATGATTTAGATCTGTTTCGGCCACATCTACTTGCAGCACCTGAATATTCTACAACATAATCCTAGGGTCCCTCCATTCTGTTAGGTTTCTAAGTGGGTGAAGAAATTGTTTTATATATAAAACATCCAACATCCTACTTATGTTATGTCACCAAACGAAAAGGTTTCCAAATTGGATGAACTTTTCTATATTAGAAAAGTAAGATGTCACCAAAATGTCACCAAGCTACCCCTTACAAAAATATCTGTGCTGAGGCCGTGATATGGCTGGCTTGATTCGCTCAGTAGAACCTGGGATGTAGATTAGTTGGATGGAAGGTGCTACGTGTGCGTGACTGGAAATTTATTTGCGGCTGGCGTTTGATCCTGTTCTCGGTGTGAGCTCACCATTCTGTACACACCGGCTTCTGTTCTTGGTGTGTTGTCTTTGTCACGCACACCAGTTCCTATTGGTGTGTTTTCTCCTTACGCACACCAGCTCCTGTTCTTGGTGTGTTTTCTTTGTCACACACATCAGTTCTTGTCGGTGTGTTTTCTCCTTCTCATACACATCAGCTCCTGTTGGTGTGTTTTCTCCTTCTTACACACGCCAGTTCCCATTGGTGTGTTTTGTCCTCACACACACCACTTCCTGTTGGTGTGTTTTCTCCTAACACTGACCAGTTCCTGTTGGTGTGTTTTCTCCTAATCTGACCAGTTCCTGTTGGTGTGTTTTCTCCTAACACTGACCAGTTCCTGTTGGTGTGTTTTCTTCTCACACACACACCAGTTCCTGTTCTTGGTGTGTTCTAAAGAAGATCAAGACCAAGACGAAGCTCAAGAAATTGAAGGCCATATTTAATGCCTCCAGTTCGAAACGTTTCTCCTAAAATCAAACGTTTACTGCCATCAGTCAACATAGAGACAGACTAACATGTAAAACTGCAAGGCCTATATAATGATGATGATGGCAGCATGTCCAATGGTAGGGTGGTTGGGACGGGCATGGTGTGGGTCCGAGCAGCTTACCTCCTCGTGGTGGACCTGGGTAGAGTGATCTTCATGTGTATATTGTTGCTGTGGCTCCAGGTTCATTGCAAATATGAACCCTGTGGATAGCAGCCTGAAATTGCCCTCCTGCAGCCCACAACCCTTGTTTGGGAGATGAGTCGAGGGATGTTGAAATTGTCCTGCAGGGCACGACTCTTTTGGGAGATGAGTCGAGGGGTGTTTGTGTAGGTGGGCAGTAGAAGCACCCGGTTATATAGGCACCACTGCATAAAGGCGTCCCTCTCCACGACCATATATTAGAGCTACTAGAAGCACATGAATGAAGATCACTCTAGCTGAAAGCTGCAATTTATTGACAAAGTTTGTCTAGTAGCACACAGTTAACTTAGTGGCATTAAAATATGTTTGTTGGCGTTAAAATATATGCTTGGTGACAAATTGTATGCCTGGTGACAAAATATATGCCTGGTGTCATTACAATATATGCATGGTGACATTACAATATATGCATGGTGACATAATACTTGGTGATGTTACTTAAAGGTTTAGTAATAAGAGAGGTGCTTGGATTATCTTGGCATTTGGTGACATCTTATAATAAGGGTGACATCCTAAAGCGATTCAGTTTCACTAAAAAATAAGCACTCCACCATACAGCAAAGTATGGTGTGAAAATAATTTTATATATATACATATATATATATATATATA
>NC_137051.1:2525000-2590000 GCF_032717465.1 Coenobita brevimanus
GAAGGTGTAAGAACTGGAAGGCACTGGGGAAGGAGTAGGAAGGGGAAGGCAATGGGGAAGGAGTAGGAATGGGAAGGCACTGGGGAAGGAGTAGGAAGGGAAAGGGACTGGGGAAGGTGCTGGAAGGAAAAGGTACTGGGGAAGGTGTAGGAAAGGAAAGGCACTGGGGAAGGGGAAGGCACTGGGGAAGGGGAAGGTGCTGGGGAAGGAGTAGGAAGGGGAAGGCACTGGGGAAGGAGTAGGAAGGGGAAGGCACTGGGGAAGGAGTAGGAAGGGGAAGACACTGGGGAAGGAGTAGGAAGGGGAAGGCAATGGGGAAGGTGTAAGAAGGGTAAGGCAATGGGGAAGGTGCAGGAATGGAAAGGCACTGGGGAAGGTGCAGGAAGGGGAAGGCACTGGGGAAGGAGTAGGAAGGGGAAGGCACTGGGGAAGGAGTAGGAAGGGGAAGGCACTGGGGAAGGGGAAGGAGTAGGAAGGGGAAGGCACTGGGGAAGGGGAAGGTGTAGGAAGGGGAAGTCACTGGGGAAGGTGTAGGAAAAGGAAGGCACTGGGGAAGGTGTAGGAAGGGGAAGGCACTGGGGAAGGTGTAGGAAGAGGAAGGCACTGGGGAAGGTGTAGGAACGGGAAGGCAATGGGGAATGGGTAGGAAGAGACTGGCAATTATGACGGAGGAGGAGGAAGACACTGTGGAAGGAAGAAGAGAAACACAATGAAAGGAAGAGGAAGGAGAAAGGAAAAGTATACATCCTAATTTCAATAAAGTTATCAGAATACTGAGAGTATAAAATTAAAAATAAATTACACACAATCAAAAGCTCAAGGAGTTGGGGCCATATTTATAATTTTGTCATGTATAATATTCCTTGCACACTACTATAAAACACTTTACAATTGTATTAACATTTGTTACTATATGAAAAATAATTATTGTTTGCTGTGTAATCTTGTTTTAATTCATGGTGCTACTAAAACTTTTGTTGATGAGCATTAGTTTAAGATATGTATCTATCCATCATCCAATCCTACATTGCCCCATGAGGAGCGTAGGAGCCCAGGGCTAGGCAGTTGGTCCTGACATTTAAGATGAGAGTGACCAGCCTCACTCATTCCTGAGTGGCATTATGTGAGCAATAAACCCCAACCACCCCTTGGATATAAACCTTCACTGGCTCGATCTGATTGGAGCGCCATATTTACCTAATAATCCACAAGGCGCCAAAATTTGGTTATATGGTTACCATCAATGTAGGAAATGGTTTCCTGGTGTAGAGGAAACCATTTGGCTTGTCACTCAGTGTAGAGTCACCCACAGGGAGAAGGAAGAGGAAATAATGAAGGAAAGATAGAAGAGGGGGTGTAAAGTCACCCATAGGCAGGAGGACGAGGAAAGACAGAAGAGGACAGAAGGAAAGAAGGATGGAGGAAAGGAAAGGGCAGACACCCGGGAGCAGCACTACATCGAGTGAGTGGATGGTGAGTGCCCCTTTCATTACAACCCTATATGTATTTAGGACAATATATGGATATTTAAGAGATAAAATGCATGAAAGAATAGGTGAAATGGACAAAATCAAGAGCTAAAGAAGATACTGTAGCAATTTTCCTCAACATAAATAAAGCATCAAAATACTACTAATGCAGCCAAGAATAACAAGAATATAGTATCAAGTAATCAAGTTAAAATAATAATAACAATACGTATGATGTTCAATTATAAACTAAATATGTTCCATAGTTCGGACCTCTTCTCCCATCCCTCACAATTACCGTGTCACTTGCATTTTGAAATAAGGATCCAGTGCTGATACATATGACTGCCTCTGTGATGGTAGTGATTTGCCTTGGAATGTATACTCTTACAATATATAACACGGCACAATAAAGTTATGTCAGCACAGTCTGAGTTATCTAAGTAACAGGTCCACCTGTGTATAAGGAATCTGTTCCTTTCCTGACCATCTAACCCAGTGACTAAACACTGTACTTTTTTTGAAGGATGTACAATTACGACCAAAAGCACACCAACAATCTGCCAGTGAAGATGTTACACAAACTTGTTTTAGGTGACAAGAGAGAGAGAGAGAGAATGATGAAGGGAAGAGATAATGCTGGCAAAGGATTACTAACAAACTTTTGCTCAGGACTGCATCTAATACAATTCAATGCATGATACCTACTGGTGGAGGGGGGGGGGGAGTTGGAGTAATGATAAGCATCCCTCATTCTGTCATACACGTAAGCATAAAACTGTAAAAATTGTAGGTATACATGACTTAATTTATACAATGGTCCCTCCCTCTTCACAAGTTTACTACTCAAAATACATTAAGTTTAGTTTGTATTCTGGGACGACTGAACAACCTGTGCTGGTAAATTAACTAATATACATCATGTTCTGGGACATTACAAATGATTATCAGGCAATGACATGGTAAAGTGATGGCTGAAGGGGCCTTTCCAGTAGGGTGAAAATTATATTTGTGGATTTCTGTAAGTCGTGGCGACCATCATCCACTCACTTGATGTAGTGCTGCCTACTTCTTCCTTAGCCTTTATCATTCTTTTTTTGTGCCTGCTCTCCTCTCTTCCTATTTCTGCTGTCACTCCTTATTGCTTTTCTTTCCTTTAGAGGTGGCTTTACACTGAGTGACAAGCCAAATGGTTTCCTAAGCCAAGAAACCATTTACAACGCTGGGTGGTAACCATATAACAAAACCATATGTGCTTCCTCCGTGTCAGCAAAGTCCAATGGCCACCCCTTAGGGGATTATGGCATCTAGCAAGAGAGAGATAAATAGGATTTCTGTACACTGTTGAAACTAATTAGGCACAAAACCTCTATCATCTTGAATGCTGAACTTTAAGAAGAGAACTTTGACTATTGTGCTACTCATGAACTGCTGTGGAATGGATGCATGGCCATAGTACTATCCCATTCTGGATTTTGAAAATAAATAAATAAAAATTATAATAAAAATAAAGGGGGGGGGGACAAAAAAATATATATATATATATATATATTTTCGTTTTTAAAGGCTCCAACATGCTTGCATGTGTCGGCCTTGGTCACCTAATGGTGGCTCTCCACGCTGCACGATCCATTGCAGCCTCCCTGTTCAGTCACTTAACCCCAAGGTCACACTTAATGACCTCGTCCCATGTCTTTCTCGGTCTACCCCTCGTAACCCCACCCCCAATATTAACACTTCTCACCTTCCTCACCCAATTATCATCCTCCATCCTCTCCACATGTCCAAACCACCTCAATCTTCCTCTCCCCATCACAACACCAATACACTCCAGTCCCATCCTACCTCTCAACTCTTCCATTGTAAACCCAGCCCCTCCAGGCCTTGGACGCAGGGACGCACTGCACATCCACCTAATCATTGTCATTTCTGTACGTCTGAGCCGGCGAATGTCTTCCTCCTTCACTGCCCAGGTCTCACTGCCATACAGCATTACACTCCTAACACATGCTGCATACAAAGACCTCTTAGCACGTAGGGAGAGCCCTCACAATGTCAGGAGAGGCAAGAGCTCCCTGAACTTCTTCCAACCACTTCTCACCCTAGCCACAGAGCTAGCTCCAGCTCCACCTCCAGCACACAACATGTCTCCCAAATAACAAAACTCTTCCACACACTCAAGAGATTCACCAGCAAGTTCAATCCTTTCACGTCTGACGATCTCCACCTGCTCACCCTGGCACGCCGTACACATAAAATCAGCATTATCTCGCAGTCTACCTCTGATACCACTACAGCTCTTAAGCACCCATTTATCACACACACCGCACAAGATGGAATTACTTCCCACGCCCTTGTGGCAAACTGCACATGGCCACTCTCCCTCATCTTTGACAGTACCGCCACCAACCCTAGATATCATCACTCTTGTTTTACCTGCATTTACTCTTAAGCCCTTGTGCCCCATACCATCTCTCCACTTCCTAAACCTTTTCTCTGCCTCCCTTTCGTTCTCTACAATCAACACCAAATCATCAGCATACAACAACTCCCACGGGAGTTCGTTTCTAAAGTCACGTGAAAGGGCTTCAAGTACCATGATAAACAACATGGGACTCAAGACTGACCCCTGATGCACACCAACATTCATGGAAAACTCATCACTCAAATCTCCGTTCACTCTTACCTGGGTGTGAGCACCCACATACATAGCCATATCAGTATTAAAAAAAAAATAATATAAATTAATTATAATAATAATAATAATAATAAAAATAATAATGAGGGGAGGAGACTGGTGACTCAAAAGGGCTGCCAGTGAAGATTTATAAAAAGGGTATCTAAACCTCAGAACACTAAGTGAAGTAGTTTACAAAATTCCCTTATTTTATCACTGTTGCATAGCCAGCCAAAAAAGTATCACACACCTGGGGATTGATGGCTGTGAAAATGAACGAGTTCTGCAGATGCACATGAATCTAAGAACAAACTGCCTCAAAAAATATACCATCCAATATGTAACAATTTATGTAATTTCGAGTTGTAACAATTACCAAGGGCAATATTTGCACTTATAATTACAGACTGCCCCATATATCACTATGCTTCATCCATGTTTCAGAATGGCACATGTAGCAAGATGGCCAATACTTTTTTGGCTGACTGTACTTAAAATGCATAGTATCAACATCAGACAGAAGAGTGGTGACGTCCTTCATCTGGCAGATCAGGTGTTTACTGCATAATTTCCTTCGACTCTCAAAGCCTTCATCTTTTATTTCCTTCTTCTACTTCAGCCTGCAACTCCAAGCTTGCCAACTACATCTGAAGTTAAGCCTGTTGGGGAGGGTAGGAAGAGGTGAAAACCTACTAGCACAGTTGCCTGAACTTGTATGAAAATTACGAAATAGAAATCTTAAAAATCTTCCATTTTCAGTGTCTAAACCACAACAATACCAAGCTTTGTTCCACCTGATCTAGATGTACTCAAGGATCAAATGTCTGGCAAAACACACAGCCATAATCAAGGTGGCACAGGAAGCTTTGTGGTGCTTTGTAGGCCTTGACCATATCCCAAATCAATTCATAATGGAAAAAAAAAAAAAAAAAAAAAAAAAAAAAAAAAGCTCATGACATCAATAACATTTCAGTCTTATTATTACCAGATTATTTTACTCAAGGCAGACCACTGGTAGTGAACAGGCTAAAGAAGGCTATATCCAACTCCTCCAGCTTTGAAAGTCACCTATAATCTGAATAAAATTGTCTGGCAGCAGCAAGAATGAAGTACAAAATACATCAGACTGAAAACTTTAAGCCTACATATTGTAGTTGGCAGCCCTGTGTGCTTCCCTTAAGCTGGATGAGTCACCTTACTACCCTTTCACGAGCCAGCTAAGGTTACTGTTTTAAAAGATCATCCTAATTTGCTCAGTTCTATTAACCCCCTCGTGCACAGTAAGTTTTCTTTAAGTGTGCATGACATGATCAGAGAAAATGCAACGAGAGCAGACTGGACACACAAGCAAAGCAAAACATTCCCACGTATTTTATTTGCCCCAGAAATTGGTTATAATGGTATAAGTTGTATACTTTCATCTTCCCTGACGTTTATACTATACGATAAGCCAATAAAAACCATAAAATTGATTAGTAAAAGTACTGTGAAAGTACCAAAATGAGGTGAGAATACAGTTGTTCAACAATGAAAATAACAGCCCCACACTGTAGCACAACATTTTGCTTGCATGATGCAAGAGCTAAGCATATGTCTAAATGCAGAATTTCATGAGCTTTCACGTGGTGTGGTTGGGATTCTGATACGACCAATAGTTTCCCAGTAAATCGCCAAAAATTTCGCATGCCTCCCCTTCCCCCTGAACTACACCCCAAGAGAATGCCGACTATTTGAGTGTTGGCCTAGAAACAGACACCCTCCCCTATGACGTACCAAATATTGACGCATTTCATGCTAAAACACAATTTTTGGTTAAGATTTTTGTCCAGAATTGCCTAATCAGTATCCCTTCAGACCAACACTGCAAGTGTATCATCGCTTCCTCTTCAGACTAACACCATTTTGACTCGCCATTTTTTCGTGGATTAAATAGACAGTCGTGGGTGATAGTGATTAAGCATGTGATGGTGAGGCCAGGAAGTCAACCAGGAAGAAAGCAAGGCAGCCAGAGACCTGGAAGAAGAGGGTAATGAAGAGGAAGAGAGTGGTGAACTTTACTTCTGCCGAGGGCAACAAGTAAACACGTGAATGCCCAGGCAGTGGGTGAGCCTTGCAAATGTTCTGCACAATGTTTTGATGCTGTGGGTTGGGACAACATCCAGATAGTATTCAAGAACTACTGGCATAATGTCCTTCGTAAGTTTTTGTTAGGTCTTCGGGGGGGGGGGGGGGGCTAGGATAATAAAACTTAAACATGTTACTAATACCATTATATATTACACTGTAACATTAATTTCATGCAAGAAACTTTTATGTGAAGGTTTATTTTGGGGGTGTAAAAAAAAACAAAAAAAAACACACACAAAAACACCTTAAAAACCATGTGACAAAACATGTCTTGATGAGACATTTCCATTGATATATAATATAATACCTTAACCCGAGGCGTCCCGTTGACATATGGGTAGTCGCAACGTTTTGTCACAGCTAGTCCCATCGATGTACTAGTACGTCACGCAATTGCAAGGTTCATAATTTGCACAAATTTCAATTTTAGCGCATGATTTTTGGTACGTATACACGGGACACCTTCTTCTACAAGATGCCAGGCAGGGACAATGCCTTACCCTGCATGACCCCCCCCCCCGCATGCCATTGTATCAGCAATTCACCTGTTATCAGTGACCTGGCCAATAAAGACATTCAGAGCCAGAGCAATTCCCCAATTGATGACAACGTGGAGGACAAAGTTTACGTAGCATTAGAGGAAGAAACAGACAGAAATGATGATCAGGTAATGTCGCCAAAAAAGGTCAGGTATGTTGATGTGTTAGTGAGTGAAACAATGCTCATATTGCCTATATTACTGTGTGAAAACCAATATACTCTCGTACTACATATAAATTCGTACCAAATAAATAAATACCGTTTATGAGTGGTGTGGAAGTTACCCTCCCACAGAACTTTTCTTTGGAGCCAGCCTGATAGAAAACCCAGTAAGGTAAGGAGTACTGCTAGCTGTATCGAGTATTTTAAACCTCAGGTGAGTGATTTCTCTATGAATTTTCGATGTTTCTCACCAAAAGCGGAGGTTTGAGCTAAAAAAAAAAAAAAAAAAAATCCAAAATTGGTCTGGATTGGGGGGAGTCAGTGGTGGAAAATCGGTCGGGACGGGGCGGGTTAACTATCAAAATGATGTATCCGGTATGTAATTAAAATACCTTTAATGATTAATTACTCAAAACAAGGGTCTTGTGGGTAATGTCCCTCTGGTCCTGGGTATCATATATATATATATATATACAGGTACACCCCTTTTTAATGGTGCAACTGGTCAAGTAAAAACCTATCATTAGGCGGGGTATCGTATCTCGGGGTAGATTTAACATGTAAAGTATAGGAATGTGTTTTTGAGCCTTGAGTTTCCTCTCCAACCAAGTCCTAAACCCACCCAAATGAGTCCAAAAAACAATTTTAAGCCAATCTAAATGGCCTAAAGGCTGTACAAGAAGCTAACATAAGCCTAAGACCTATAAATAACTCACTGACACCACCAAATAAAATCAGAAAATCATCAAACATGTCTGGAAAAAATAAAGTTTAGTAAACTGTATCCCAAAATGACAATGTTCAGCCCATTTATGGCTAAAACACATTAATCTATGTCTAAAAACAGTTTATAAATTAAACACAATTTTAGTCTAAAATATAATGAAAATCAGTTTTTAAAAAAACAAAACCCATAGTTAAACCAAGCTTTGGCCAACGTTAGGCAGGGTATGATGGTATTTCTACTCCCATCATTAAGCATGGGTATCGCATCTAGAGGTATCGTATATTGAGGTATACCTGTATATGTATATATGTACAATATGTATGTATGTGCATGTATGTATATACATATATATATATATATATATATAATATTATAATATGTATATATATAATATATATATATACTGTATATATACACCCATCATCCAATCCTACGTTGCCCCATGAGGAGCATAGGAGCCCAGGGCTAGGCAAGTTGGTCCTTACATTTTAAGATGAGAGTGACCAGCCTCACTCATCCCTGAGTGGCATCACGTGAGAAATAAGTCCCAACCATCCCTTGGATATAAACCTACACAAGCTCAATCCGACTGGAGCACCTTAATTACCCACTAAATCACCAGGTGCCATAATTTGGTTATAGTGTTACCACCCAGCATAGTAAATGGCTTCCTGGTGTACAGGAAACCATTTGGCTTGTCACTCAGTGTAGAGTCACCAACAGGAAGAGGGAAGAAGAAAGAATGAAGGAAAGAAGCCAGAAGAGGAGGGAACGAAAAGGCAGACACCCAAAGCACATTACATCAAGTATATATACATATCTAATACACTACAGCAGTAGCTGTGTGCCTGTGTGTATGTGTGTGTATTTTGGGTAACCGAAACTACACATTCAAATCGCACCAAAATCGGCACAAAAATCGCAAAAAATTCGCTGATGTGAAAAAACTTGTTCCCATCATGACTGAAAAACTTTTACTATATTTAATGAGCGATCAAATTTTGACCAAAAAAACGCCGCTCCCGGCGCCCGGTTGGTCGCCTTGGCCGAGTGGTTAATATCTCGGACTTGCATAAGGACAACTTGGGTTCCATTCCCAAAGCTGCAAATAACATGATCAATTGGTTAGCTGCAAAAAATCCCAGTGACAAAGTCAGACTAGAACAGCACATAAATGGACCTTCATGGGCCCTTTGATGTCGCCTTGACGGCCGATAGTGACAACATTAGACAAGAACAGCACATAAACATGACTCAGATTACCTGAAATGATCGTAACGCGTGCGCGAAGTGCAAGGAAACGAGTGCAAAGCACGAGAAAGTGAGTGCACAGCGCGAAAGCCCTCCGCAAGGAGCAAGTACGAGAGGGCCCGAAGGGCCCACAAGCACTTGTCTAATATATCATAGCAGTAGCCGTGTGTGTGTGTGTGTGTGTGTGTGTGTGTGTGTGTGTGTGTGTGTGTGTATTTTGAGCAGCTGAAACTACACATTCAAATCGCACCAAAATTGGCACAAAAATCGCAAAAAATTCATTGATGTGAAAAAGCTTGGTCCCATCATGACTGAAAAACTTTTACTATATTTAATGAGCGATCACATTTTGACCAAAAAATGCTGCTCCCGAAGCCCGGCATAAGATCCCCACAGAATTTTTTGCCCACAGGTACAACTAAAGTATTTCGGACTTGCGTTAGGACAACTTGGGTACCATTCCCGAAGCTGCAAATAACACGACAAATTGGTTAGCTGCAAAAAATCCATGTGACAACGTTACACTAGAACAGCACATAAATGCAAGAGCTCTCCGCAGGAGCAAGTGCGAGGGGCCCGGAGGGCCCATGAGCACTTGTGTGTATATACAGTATATATATACTGAATATACAGTATGATTACTGCATTAGGAAGAGATATAAATCTTCAAACCAAGATCAGTCTTCACTTAGTTAATGCTCGGAGCAGGCAAACTATTAGGAGAAATTAGGATACAAAGTGCTCAAGAGGGATACTTGAAGGTAACATCAATACAACCATTTTCTACAGTATATACAATTATCACTCTCAACTCCCTATAACCTGAAACAAGGACTGTCAACTGCAGCAGCAGGAGACCCTCAGCCTACAGTGCACCATGCTCATGTTCAAACAATCTGAGGTTGTAACAACGATGTTTGTATTTAATGACTATGGGAATTGAGCAACTTCAAAAAACAAGTGAAATGACTCATTTCTATTGAAAGCTCTAAGTTAATGGTTCCTAACCTGGGAGTAATTACCATAAATGGGGTAATTCTGCCTTTTCAAGGGGGCAATATCTGTACAGCATTGCTTGGCAATTTTTCATTTTTTTCTTTTTATAAGACAATAATCGCAGTTATCATGAGCAAGATCTGGCAACTTTCTGGATAACATTTGGTAAAGAATATATAATCCTGTCACATTAAGCAAACAAGATCCTGATCCCTAATCCACCTACATATGGTACTATTGTGAAGTGGGCTTTTGTGTTATTTAAAAAAAAAAAAAAAAAAAAAAAAAAAAAAAAAAAAAATTATGACGTGATGTGTATTACCTCTAACGGAGCCATGCACAGAAAAAACTGATTAACCCCCTCTGCACTGATCACCTCATATGAGGCGATATGCAAACCACCCCTGGCTGCACTGATCGCCTCATGTAGGGCAATGGGTCTCCACGCCATAATTTCAAGCACGAGGGAGCATCAGTGGTTTCCATGGGAATGTTGAGTCTCCCTCTACACCATCAAAGCTGTTGCTAGTCCCTGCCACGCCACAGTTGCCAAATACTACATATTTAGTAATTCACATATGCAGGCCACCCCTGGCCATGCTGATCACCTCACATGACACGATGGGTCTCAGCATCATAATTTCAAGCATGAGGAAGCATCAGTGGTTTCCAAGGGAATGCTGAGTCTCCCTCTACACCATCAAAGCTGTTGCCAATCTCTTGGCACACTGCAGTTGCCAAATAACGCATACTGTACTGTAATTAGTAATTCAGTTCTCATTTGTAGCCCAGCCATGGCAGATTCATGCCCCTCTAACTCCCACAGTGCTGGTGACTTATCGCCACCCTCACACGCACCCAAGAGGCGTACATTACAGAAAGACGAGGGTGATAACGAGTTTGAGCTCAGAAACACGATCTGATGACCAAAAATCAACTTAACATTAAAATAAAAGGTCCAAAAAAATGACTCAGGGAGGGTAATCGAGTTGATAAGAATTAGCACAGCGGGGGTTGAAGAGAAACAACTTTTACTCATCACACCAGCAGTCTAACCAAGTGTATGTTCTACTGAAATTTTAATGCAACTGACTCCAATCGGATTGAGCCTGTGTAGGTTTATATCCAAGAGGTGACTGGGGTTATTGCTCACGTAATGCCACTCAGGGATGAGTGAGGCTGGTCACTCTCATCTTAAATGTCAGGACTTCCTTGCCTAGCCCAGGGCTTCTATGCTCCTCATGGGGCAACACAGGATTAGATGATGTATATATGAAAACCATATAATGACTTCTTTCTATAGCTTGTATAATCACTGGAAAATGCATTACCAGTACCAATATGTTTTTCTAATACTTCTCCCAGTTTAAGTGGGATAGGGTAGTAAAAGCTCATCTTGGTGTGCCAAGGGGTAGCAGCAACAAAAAGGTTAAGAACCACTGCTCTATGTAAATGGCATTAAAGAAAAAACTTTAAAAATAAAGATCAATCGAAGACTATTTAGTAATTCATCAGCAAATGAACAGGGAAGCATTCAGGTAGAGACACCAATATAACCAGA
Organism: Coenobita brevimanus; assembly: GCF_032717465.1. Lineage (NCBI taxonomy): Eukaryota > Metazoa > Arthropoda > Malacostraca > Decapoda > Coenobitidae > Coenobita > Coenobita brevimanus. The sequence goes on from NC_137051.1 coordinate 2,536,511, forward strand.
CAACTCCACAATCAAATTATGCATATGTCCCTCCACTCACTCCCTCTCCCCAAAATGGAGGACGATGGACTGCCGAATAGCAATTTCAGCTTGTACCCCACCTGGTGCATATCCGGATTTGTCTAGGTTCACAACAACCTACCTTGACCTACAGCAGTTCAAGTCCAACTGTTATTAAGAATGTAGCATATGAAAGTTTGTATTATTTAATTTGTTTTTCCTTCCTCTGTTCATCAGTAAAAATGAATAAATAAATAAATATACAATAAAGGAAGACAACTGTTCATCACAACTCACCTGCTCAAGTGCCACTTGGACAACTGAGCTGAGCGGAGCTGCTACTGTTTTGCCGCATCACTCACAACCACCTGCTCGTGTGTGTCCTGTGAACATAGCGGTTATTACTAATTACACTTAAAGCCATTCAGAACTTACTACCTGGTTCACTGACGAATTAGCTATGGTAAAAATCAGTGCATCCACCTACATCTACAATCATTACTCCCTCTAACATCATCTTCATTCATATGCATCTCCATCCCATCCCTCCATTTCCTCTTCCTCGTACATATCACATAAATTCTAGTAAATCTTTCTCAATTCTCTCCACATTAAGGTATATAAAATTACAACCCCAGTTAAGCAAAAGTGCCTTAACTGTCCCCGAAATAGGAGGATAGTAGACTGAAGGACAACAGCAACCTACAGTGCATTAGGTTATTGCTGGGCCTAATATCTAAATTCAAAAGTTCCGTATGTCTGTAGGCATTAAATGCTTGGCTACTACAGACTCTAGAAAGTAGACCCATAAGCAAAAGTTTGCAGACATTTCTTTCCTAGCAGTGGCAACAGGTGTTACATGAAATACTTCAGGTGATAACATGAAGCACACAATGAAGATGTAAGTAGGTCAGATAATGTCACTTGGGAAGGAATGAGAAGTATGGAAGGTTGGACACTGCTGATGGAGGACTGTCGGTGAATTTATGTTCATAGCAGTACCATAATAGGCAAAAGTTGATTGACATTCAATCTAATAACTGTGTTCTGAATTCCAAACTTCTCATTCATACTCAGATATCGGAATGTATAATTTTCAATGCTTGTGTCTTCTTATCAAAACTGGGAGATAAAATTAAAAGCAAAGTTCACAATCCCCTGCCTGTAATGAGTCCTGCCTTCCATATTTATCATTCCTCTCTGTCAGTAAATTTCTCACGCACATACTGTGTGCTTTTCATTCAATCTACAGCCAAACACCAATCCCAAAAGAGGTAGCCACAAACAAAGTACCTCCATGTCATTTTTCCCCCCCCCCACCATCAAACTGCCCTTTCCCCAACCAAAACCCCCCTCTCATATACCTCTGCACCCTGTCCCCCACCTCATTTTCAGATACCCTTTTCCCTTTCCTCCATCCACCTCCCATACAATGAATCTCATTTTCCCTTCTTTCCACAAGGCCAAACTTAATCTGCATATTGGTTAAGATTCTTTATACAGTACCTGATACTGCAGGGGGTGACAAATCCTTCTGGATGGTCTCTCATATGAGCTTCCCAAGATCACCTTACGAACTTAGTGGCTGCCGAATCACTCCCTTCTGAGGATAGACAACCAATTAATTTGACATCAAATTAAAAAAAATAAAAATATCATTCCCATTTTGCCACCTTCAGAGCACAGGGACCTGAGGCTATCCCCCAAAAGAAGGATGGTAGACTACAAGAGATGTGAAACATCAGTCTGCAGTCCACTGGGTTCATGTCCAGATAAACCTGGGGTCGCAATGATTTTGTAATGAAGTTTGATATACCTTTCAATTCTACTTCAAGTCTAATGATCTCATGAACATAAACTGTAGACAGCCTCTTTTCATCTGATGGAACTGGGCCACTCGAACAGAAAGTTACGGTTGCATGGAATTTGATGAACCTTAGATATCAAAGCTGAATCAAGTCTTCTTGATTAATACTCTAAGTCATCCTCCAGTCCAACTACACCTTGCCACCAACTAAGTATGGAAGAGGTTACAGAGCCATCTGGTGGTCTCCTCAGTTACTAGTCAAACTTATCCTCCAATCTACCTTCACTTTGCCATCACCAAAGCTGTGGAGTTATAGCTCTGTCAGGTTTATCCTCCATTCTAAACTTGGCTATCAACTCAGCTGAGAAAAGGTTATGTCAGATGAAGTCTCCTTGGTTACTAGTAAAATTTATCTTCCAATCCAAATACACTTGTCCATTGACTAAGCTGAGAAGGAATTACCGATATGTCAACTGAAAACAATCAAGGCTCCTTGGTTATAAATTTATACTCCAATCTAACCACATGGACATCAACTAAGCTGACAAGGGGTTATAGATTTGTCAACTGAAAGCAAGTCATCTTCGTTACAAGTTGGACTTATCCTCCACTCTAACTACACTTGACCATCAGCTAAGCTTTGAAGGGGTTACAGATATTTGTCAGGTAAAAACAGACTTTCTGAGTATTGTTACAGTGACCCTGAGCAAATTTTCATTTTATTTTGGCCATCTCGCAACAGTTTTTTCATTATGACAGCCTTAAACCCTGCGTGCTGGAGAGGGATCCCTTCATGCAATGGCACTGATTAACAGGAAGAGTACCACCTGGCAATATAAACATCGCAACTCCCACTACCAGGTTATATAAACATTTAACTCCCTCCCTGTGCCCCAAAAGAAGGCTGGCAGACTACAGATGGACAGTTTATGCCTGCAGTCCATAGAGTTCATGTGTGAGCCTGGAGCCACAAAAAAAAAAAAAAAAAAAAAGGCCTTTCCTAAGTTGAATGAAACTGATGGCCGCAAGACTAAACTGAAGACAACCTGTGTTAAAGGAATTATGCTTCCACAAAACAGATTCTGATTTTAGGGATTAAACAAGCATACCGAAACCAACTTAGATTCAGAGGATCAAGCAAGTATACTGAAATCAGATTCAAGGGATCAAACAAGCATAGTAAAATCTGGATTCAAGGAACCAAACAAGCATAATGCAATCTGGACTCATGGGATCAAACATGCACAATGAAATCTGGATTCAGAAGATCAAACAAGTACTGTACTGGATACTGAAACCCAGATTCAATGGATCAAATAAGCATAGTGGAATCTGGAGTCAGGGATCAAACAAGCATAATAAAATCCAGATTCTGGGGATGTATATAAAAATCCACAATCAAGGGATCACGCAAACATAGTGAAATCCAGATTCACGCAATCAAACAAGCATTGAAATCTGGATTCAAGGGATGAAACAAGCATAATGAAATCTGCATTCAAGGGATCAAAGAAGCATACTGATAAAAATTCAGATTCAGCCCTACATGTCAAGTGGGTTGGTGGAGGGTTAGTGCCCCTCCCTGTAAAACAAATAACTTAAGAGTCAAATGGCCACCCCGTAAGGGATTATGGCGTCTGGCAATAGATAGATAGATAGATAGCAGATCAGCCAAGCGTACTGAAATAGATTCAAGAGATCAAACAGTGAATGTTCTAAGGTGAAAACATGTAATCGTTTTACAAATGTTTACTGGCTTGCTATTAACCATTTGGTGTTTATGGGTGCAGTGCAAATTTCATGCACTCATTACCAGTTGATGCAGGCTGTGTCTGCGCATATTTCAACCGCTTGTTACCATTCGACGCAAGTTGCGTCGAATGAAATGGTTCCCAATTTTTTGGTTATGGAATGATTCTGCGTTCATTTCTGGGCAAGAACAAAGCACTACTTGTGTCCCCGTATATTTCTCTGCCGCGCTCAACTCACCCCGCACCCAGCATCGTCCCACTGCCCCAGTCAGTGTGCTAGCGCCTTGTTCGTGCGAGAGATAATTTCCTTATGCACTCCATATAATTGGCCCTAATTGACCTACAGTAGTTTATACACCAAAATGAAGCCAAATAAATTCCCTAAAACTTTTTCTCAGTAACATTTACCATTTAAAAAAAAAAAAAAAAAAAAAAAAAAAAAAAAAAAAAAGGGCAAAATTTACATTTGGCTGATCTTTTTTACAACACCACAAGTATGTACATTTATTCAGGATTACAGTGGGGAAAAAAAAAAAAAAAAAAAAGCATAAAAAAATTAGGATTAGGCTAAATTGTTTATGAACAATCGAGTGCGCAGGAATAGCATGGTGACAGAGGTCTCTCGGTGTGTAGTTTTGGGTGCCTGTCCCAAGTGCTCGCTCGCGGTTGGACGCAGCCTGTGTCGATGGGCAACAAGAGGGTTAACTGGCCAGGGTCTAGTGTGAAGCAAAAGCTTCACAGCATCTTACCAAACTATTTTTGCTGATTCAATTTGTATTACTCCAGTTTGTTTAGTTGATTTTATTCCCCCGTGTTTTATGCCTAGCTTATGTTTATTGGCGGATATCATAAAACTTACTCAAAACCTTCAAGTTACGTTAGGTTGTGTTAAACTGCTGCATTTAGTCAGGTTAAGTAACATAAGGTTAAAATATAAATTTAGGAGGTACTAAAAGCCAACCACGGTGTAGGTTTGAGTAAGTGTCCTTTACACTCGGAACAATTAATACTGCAGAAGGAACATGGCTTAAAAACAACAGGGAAAAAAGTTTAACGTGTAATTTTCATTTACCACCCCATAAAATAACCAGAAAAATATAAAAGACTATCAGAAGAACTGATGTGGTAAGGTACTTCTGCCGCCTAAGGCATACCGGTATGTTTAGCAGCTTAAACGGCTGCTTGGGTAGGTTAGGTTGGGATTAAACTGTAAGAAAAAGTACAAGGCGACTGGGATTTGATTAAATTTCTGCCATCTCACTCAAGTGAACCATCGATTCTGTGCACGGAACATGAATAAAAACTGGGGAAAAAAATTTGTTAAACATTCATTTCAGGCTCCAAAAATAACCTGAAAAATAAAAGACTATCAGCAAATCTGACTTCATAAGGTGCTAGTGAGCTTCTGCTGCCCACTAGACCTTGGCCAGCTATTAGCAAGGCAGTAAAACGACTACCGGTATGAAACTGCTGTTCTCAGCTTAAATACTATGGTAAACATGCACTTACTTTAAGCAACAGAAGCATCTTACCAGATCAGTACTTCTTCCTGACAGTGTTATGGTGTTCTCATTATTTCTGGGGTGACAAATAAACGTCTCTTGCTAAATCTATTTCCACCTTGTTTTTAGCTGTTCCGCCATCACAATCCTTGCTTGATTCATCACCATAATGGCGGAAGGGACTGTCTTAAGTGTTTAACTAAAAACCTAGCCTAATCTAGCTTAACTGTACTTAACCTAACCAAAACTTCAAATGGAAAAAAAAAAAAAAATTCCCCCTTTGAGTATGTTGAGTGGAAAAACCAGAAACAAACAATCGTACGTGATAACACCACTGAGGAAAACACAGAGGAAATTATCACCTGGAAAAGCCTCCCAGAAAGTACCGGTAGTCTGAAAAATACAAACCGGAGGGATATAAATTGAACTAGTAAGGTCTTTATGTTGCTTAAAGCAAAGTGCACATTTACAGCTTTAAGTAAAGTGCACATTTACAGAAATTTGAAGGGTATGATATGGTATGCATTTATAAAGCAATACTACGGTACCGTGCTCCAGCCGACGCCATATTAGACATCAACAGCTCGAAGTCCATCTCCTTTGCAAGTATTGGCTTCTAATAACCGTTCTCCTACTTCATTTAAGCCTTGAAACGATAGCGTACATTTCTTTCAATACCACATAACTAAAAATAAATTCATGAAAAGAAAATACCTTGCTGAGCGAATACATTCCCTCTAGTGTTGCCAGGTGCTCGGTGAATGCTGCTGGCGCCCGATGATCCAATCCTTCCCGAAATCGCGCCCAACCGCCACTTAGCACAGTCGTTATTCATAGTTATCTGCAGTATGTTACTATTTGCGATTTTATTCTGCATTTGGACTTTCGAGTGCAGAACCGTTACTCACCAAAGCCTTCTTCCCATTCTACAGTAGGAAATTACACAGTATTAGATTGCCAGGTTAGTGCTGTTATCACTGATGGCCAGGGCAACAGCACCCAGAGTCCCTGTACCTCCCTCGCATCTATCTCTGTCTGAAGCCGTCACAGTGTCACACCCTTTAGTTACCTAACCCTGTTCAGGGTTGCCAGATCGGAACTCGGCCACATTACCAAACTCTTCAATTTGCATTACCAAATTCGTAAAGCAAGCCATTATTCTTCACTAATGATATATACAAGTGGAATATTAATCACTCCTTATAATGAACAGCATGTTCATTATTTTCACGCTATGTAGGCTAGCAGATTAGAGGGCAGACAATCCACCATCTCCATCCTGTGTATCCTCATACATGAAAAATTCGTTTGGTAATGCATTATTCCGATTCATTACCAAACCCACATTTGGTAGTGAAAATACCAAATGGCAACCCTGACCCAGATCTAACGACGTAAAGTTCTCTCCATTTTTTTTTTTTTTTCTTTTGTGTCCGACTCTAGGCAAAGGCTTCTTAGCCTATCCTCGAGGCCCAGTAGTCCTACATCTCCACGTCACCCATGGGGAGCTAACACCCACTGTCCACATTAAATTAAGGCTCTCATACAGGACTGGTGTATTGGTATTAGCGGGGGTGTTCTTCCATGTCAGCGGGTCTTCTAACGTCTACTTTCCATGAAAATCAAACCCATAAACTGCTTCATGCCCCAGTGAGGATTTGAACCGGGGTCCATTAGGTCTGAAGGCCACCTCTCAACCGATTGAGCCACCGCTTCCCCCTTGCATTTGTTCGCAGACCTTCAGGTTATACCAAATAAATAAGGCACTTTCTGATATATACGATATAAATCTTCAACTTCGCCATGTACTGCCACCACTACCCACAACCCTCCATTCGTTTCCCTCCTGCGGTCAATTAGGGAGAATGGTCGCTCCAAAAGTCGGGCTCATCAAGACTAATGTATATATATAAAATTACAAATATGGTTACAACTCACCATCAAGCAGCAGGTGGTGATGATGCAGAGGTGTGTGGTGGTGAATATGGTGATGATGCTGGTGGTGAAGGTGTCCCCGGACCCCTTCAAGCATTACTATCGCTGCCATTACGGCAGGGTAGTGGCAGACCTCGCCTTATGCTTGCTGGAGTCAGTACTGAAATACAAAAAAGTGTGTGTGTGTGTGTGTGTGTGTGTCTGTGACAGAGAGAGAGAGAGAGAGAGAGAGAGAGAGAGAGAGAGAGAGAGAGAGAGAGACAGAGAGAGACAGAGAGAGAGAGACAGACAGACAAAGAGAGGAGGAGCTGCAGCATGCTGACCCCAACCTCTTTTCCTCCTCATAATGCTAGCGTCATTAGAAGTTTTTAAAAGGATAGTGAGCAAGGCCTTTCCCATTTTTCTAGGTCACGGTAAGTTTCAGTACTACCTTATGGACAGGGATGTGGTTTACCTGACCACCAGGCCTGACTATTCAGGTGGACTGCCAACCATGGCCGTTGGTTTGACAGACTCATTCGCCCTTTGGCAGGTCTTGCTTTTTGTTCTGCTGGATGTCTGATCACCCTCCTCACTGGATAAGACCAGTGGGGTTGCCGGTTTAGTCGCCGACAATTTGACCATGAAACAGGTTGTACTGGATTACATGGTACCAGTAGCAGATCAATGTCTGACCTGACATGTTTAATCATGAATGGTGTATACAGTACTTCTATTCCTTCTCTATAGCTTTCTACTATACATGTAACATCTTGTAGTACACACTCCCTCCCCTCTCTAATATTACATGTTCCTCACTGAACATTCTCATTCCTTGTTGACAATTATCCTTCAGTATCTTGCTACTTCCAAATGTAAAAAGGAAAGACCTTCCATAGCAATGGAGTTAACTGCTGGTAAGGCTATATCTAACCTCTCAAGTTCGTAAACTCATTCTTAAGCTGCAAACAATCCTCTGAAACTAGCAAGAGTAAAATGCTATCGGAGTGACAGGCTTTATAACACCTTTCGTGACGTTTCAGACTGCATGTAATTTATTCAGCTTAACCCGCGCCGTCCCGAGGACGTACTTCCACGTCCTCACGTTTTGTCACAGCTAATCCCGAGGCCGTACTTCAACGTCCTGCAATTGCAAGGTTCATAATTTCCACAATTTTCAATTTTCGCGAGTCATTTTTGGTATGTATACACGGGACACCTGCCTCAACAAGATGCCAGGCAGAGACAATGCCTTACCCAGCATGACCTCCTCCCCCCCCTGCATGCCCTTTTCTCAGCAATTCACCTGTTATCAATGACCTGGCCAGTATAGCCATGTCATGCCACGGTACGAAATTCAGGGCCAGAGTGATTCCCCAATCAATGACAATGTGGAGGACAAACTTTACATAGCATTAGAGGAAGAAACAGTTAGAAATGATGATCAGGTAATGTGGCAAAAAAAGGTCAGGTATTAGTGAGTGAAACAATGCTTATAATGCCTATATTACTGCTTGAAAACCAATATACTTTTGTACTACATATAAATTCGTAACAGTAAATAAATAAATACCGTTTATGAGTGGTGTGAAATAGTTATCCTCCCATAGAACTCGTTTTCTTTGGTGCCAGCCTGATAGAAAACCCAGTAAAGTAAAGAGGCTCTCCTACCTGTAATGAGTATTTTAAACCTCAGGTGAGCGATTTCTCTATGAATTTTCGATGTTTCTCACCAAAAGTGAAAGTTTTAGCAAAAAAAAAAAAAAAAAAAGGTCGAAAATTGCCCGGGATTGGGGGGTACCAGTGGTCGAAAAGTGGCCGGGACGGGGCGGGTTAAGGGAGACCCATCACACTGAACTAGCTAACAGATGACTAAATTAGCATGGTAATAAAAAATTGGGGAGAATGATACTGCAGCTTAAAATGTCATATTTCTTTGATCAACAATATGTATGACATCTAGAAATTCCTGTAACAGACTACGTTAAACAATAATGGTTACATATTTAAGGTAATGATGACAGTAGCAATGGTGGGGGTGGAGGTGGGGATGAGGCGGAAGGAATTATGGTAGAAGAAGGGCAAAATTGAACACACACTCATAGAAAGACAAATGACGGGTATGTGGAATTGTGGAAGGATACACATTTAGGAGAGAGGAAGGTCAAGTTGGACAGGAAAGAAAATGGGAGAACACACACAGAAATTTAGGATATAGGAAAGTGGAGGAGTAGGGAGGACACACACTTGAGAACTAAGGAAGTATACATGGCTACATTGTCATATTCAGTTCATGCACACACATACATACCCACAAGAAAATCCATACCCACATTCACACCCACACCCATGCCCACACCCACACCAACGCTCACGCTCACACCCGCACCTGGGTAATATTCCTTTATATGTACAAAAAAACATCGTATTGTCCGATGGTCCCTTGTTTCAGTGCCAGGTCATTGATTAAAAATAATCCTCTTTGCGTACCCTATTAACGCAATAACGATATCCAGGACTTAGCTTAATACACACAGCTTCCAATAATGCTCATAAAATAAATAGTGATAAATGAAACTAAATCAGACAAATAGAGCTTTTCAGTCCTTAGCAATTCAGCTTCCCACCAGCCATTCAATTTCACAAACCTTGGTACTGTATTTCTGTACTTCATTCTCCACTCCCTCATTTTGAGGTATCCTTGAAGAAGAGGCTTCAGACTGCTCTGACTGCCACACATACTTCAAAAATGGTTACGGGAGTAATTGACTTGCACTTAAAATGAGAGGGGTTTTCACTGCTTCCTATCACCAGCTATAATGCTTCAAAAGGCATGATTACCTTCTCCAAAGCCTTGCTGTCTTGCCTTAAAAAAAAAAAAAAAAAAAAAAAAAAAAAAAAAAGAGGAACTTCACTCACTTATGACATGTCCCAGTATCATTTGTGGCTGTTTTTAGTAATCTGGAATTGTTGCTTCTCTCTTTCCTTTCTTGCAGTGTTTTCTGTCCAGTGCTTTTTTTCCTCCTCCCAATTTTGAGTCTGAAATTATTCTTCCAGTTACCACTTCTAATGCCTGTGTTGCACTGAAAGCAGCTTGAAGTTTCTTCTTCAAGAGTGTCTCCAAATTCACTCAAGTGAAAAATGGTTTGTTGCCTTTACACACTTTTTTTTCTTCCGACAAGTCTCTGTAAGCTAAATTACTCCCATAATTCTTTCGTTTGAAAAAGTAATTTGTAGCCATGATTCATTCAGTAATTCCAATGTTTGGCAGGAAAGTAGTCTCCAAATAATGTATACGGTACACTTCACATGTAGTTCTGCTCACCTACCCTTATCCTTGGTTGAAAAGAAATCATATAGTTTCACTCTGAACAAAGACTGTTGTTGGTGCTAGTCTGAAATATCTTGACTGTATGAGTAACAGTGACATTGTGCAGTGTTCTTTATGCAGTACAGCAAAGCTTCAGACTTGAACTCAGAAACAGGCCTTCATTTGGAATCACATCCTTGCTCTGGCTTCACCCCAACCAGAGGTATAGGGTTACAGAGTGGGCAGAAACTATGGCATGCAAATGTATGTGACAGACTAATTAGCTGCACAAAACAGGAAGGTAGCTTTTGAACAGCTACATGATTGTACCTACATTACTGCCACAGTTGCTTTTCCCTCCAGCAAATACCTAAAACTGTTAACAAACCTAACCTTGTAAACAATTGGAAATGCACACAACATACACCATTATTGATCCTAAGTGCCATTCAAGCACCACTACAAAGTAGGGAAAAGAATGAATTTCTACAGATACTGACAGTACCATAATTATAACAATGCAGTACTGAAAATGCTAAATTAGGTATGCCTTGAATAGAAAGAATTTGCTTAAAAAAAAAAAAAAAAAAAAAAAAAAAAATTCCTTGGCTAGCTGTGGGGATCAGCCAGTAGCTTAGTCCTTCACATACATATGTAGGAATGGGAATGGCTAAGTCAGAATACTTGTTTAAATAATACATATTGCGTTACCAGTCTCTCAATGACCTTCACTTGGAACATTCAAACTGCACCTTGTTTTGCTACATTATCTCATGTGATCTGCTGTGGCGACCCCTAAGGGGAAAGCCCAAAGGAGATGATGATGATCTCATGTTCTTAACTGAAAATGTTCAGTGTGGACATATTTGTTGAGTAACTTAAACCTTACAACACTGTAAGACTAGCTGCCTTTCTTTGAGTGTACAGTAGTGTACATCTATTTAAAAAAAAAAAAAAAAAAAAAAAAAAAAAAAAAAAAAAAAAAAAAAACCAGCATACTCCCTCTTGATCTCATGTATCGTTGAGTAACCTAGAACTGTAGTATAATTTCCGTGACCCTATTACATAGGGCAAAAATTCTACATCTCTTGCATACTCTGGACTTACATTGGGCGGACACCTTAACTTCCTAAGTGCTTTACAATTTCAGTATCATGAACAATAAATTTTGGATTATTACTACACTTATAGTTCTTTCTGGAGGCATTCTTGTCCTGGATGAATTATTAGAAAGGCATAACCTCTATATTAAGCCGAGTGTCATACACTGCTTGAACACAATATATGGAAGATATAGCTACCTGGATCACCAAGTACTCATTATCTTCAATCACTGGTACAGAGGCATAGATGAGTTGGAGCTGCTTGTATCTGGATTCAATTTGGTCGGACTAGATTAGTTAGGCTTGGTTTGTGTGGTCTGCTATGTTGGTTTGGTTAAATTTCCCATTTCACCTTCTAATGTTGGTGTCCACTTGTAAGCTCGACTGTATGGGCTGGTCCTCGAACCATGTATCCCAACAAGGAAGTGTGTATCACTCTGCAGTGTTTGCACAAAATCAGTTGCATCGCAACATCAGCACCTGCAGAGATTCGAGGTTTTCCAGTGTTCCTAAAATACAGTAGCTCTGTAATATACCTGTCCTACTGTAACAGTAACAGGAATGTGCAATGCACAACACAGAGCTTTGCATTTGCCTCCACATTTTTAGAAGGTAATGCATCCGTCCATTCCATACCAATATGAAATGTGCTCACTCTACATAGCTCCATTTCAAGTGTTAGGAACAATTTTCAGTGCACCATGCCTTCCACTCTATCTTAAGTGAAAATTTTGACTCCTACAGTATTATAGTATAAAATTTTCCTCTTGGATTCTGAAAAGGCTTTTCACAGACTATTTTGCAGTGATATATATACTGTGTGTGTGTGTATATATATATATATATATATATATATATATATATATATATATATATATATATATATGTTTCATAATACTTATTAGTATTTTATTGAAAAAAAAAAAAATGTCTTGACAAATTGAGATATTCACATTATTACTGAAAATCACTTAATATTAGGTATATATCAGATATTTGTAATGAACTGTAAAAGGTTAGATATTACACAATATTTACAAAAACAAAGGTTGTCAAAAGTGCACCAAGGACTAGCAAAGACCCTGTAGTAATAGACAACCTTGCCACACTAAATTCACAGGTACTCAAGTGTTGTAAAGGCCTGAGCTGCTTGTGTAACTTCTCTTCAGCCCTAGGGCATGAATATTATTCTTAACATCCCATGATGATTTCATTTAGCTTAGGAGAGCTTCAAACTGGAATGGTTATATTTTAGCCTCAATTAACTCCTTCACCAATATGGAGCTTATTTAAACTAAATAAAATTGTCTGATAACTGCAAGAGAATATACTACAAATGATGTCCTCTGATTGGATGGGTCAAGACAGTTATGCCATTATGATAAAATACCATAACCTTACCATACGGTATAATCTTAAATACATTGCATCCAGTGACATTCATTATACTTTATTTTTAACATGCCAGACAATTTTACTCAGTTTAGGGGAGCATTTTTGAACTGGTGTTACATATTGCCTCCATTAATCACCACTTGGGGGCTCTCCAACACTGAACAGAATAATCTGGTAGCAGCAGGAATAAGCCACAAAAGATGTCACTTTATCGGATGAGGCACTTTCATATTCTATTAACTACAGTCCAGGACAGCTGAGATTATCTGTAACCAGAATAGTGCCAGTGCCTATCCAGAGTTTCAGGGCATTACTCCAGATACCTACAGCCCCTTCACTGTGATTTCCCCACCTCCCTCCCCACCTTGAGTTTATTCACCTTCATATAGATACTTCAGACTAGAAGGGTTTCATGTTATCCTTCATTAACCCCTGCACTACCAGGGTGCTCTTGAAAGCTGAATACAATTTTGTGGCATGTGGAGCGTAAAAGTGACAAACTCTCAAGTATGGTAAATAAAATTCACATGATGTCTTCACCCTGGCTATCACACCTAAATGTCATCACTTTAACTCCATCATTAGGACATTATTTTATATTCAAAACCTCTGGCCAATTCAGTTCAGCCTGGGAAAACTATGGTATTCATGAGGTTTATGGAGGCTCTAATCTAGTTCCCCTTGTTAGAAAAAACCTCTCTTAAGCATGAAAAAGACATCTGCAGATACCAGGAATATATAAAAGACATCCTCAGGCTAAACAGGTTAATTCTGCACATTAAACTAATTTGTGCTTTAAGTAGATCCTTTGTTTTCACTGCAATTCCTAGGTTTCATCACCTCCTCACCCTCATCACACCATAATTCTCATCACTCCATTCCCTTCCCACCCCCCAAGCTCAGTCCATCCTCCTTTTCTTTGCCACATCTCCATCTTACCCTTGACACCCTCCTTTCCTTCATCATACCTTTATCATATTCCTATCCTTCACTGCACATCTCACCACATTTTACTCTAGCCTTCACCACTCTCACTCTCTCTTACACACTTCTTACCCTCATCACATCTCTCTCTCTCTCTCTCTTTCTCTGTTTTTGCACATGTACCCTCCTTTTATATATATATATATATTCTTTACCACACTTTCTCACTGTCATCCTGCTATCTCTCCTACCACCCTCATCACACAGTCACCAAACTCTATCATATCCTTCATATCATATCCTTTATCCCCTCTCCCCATGTTTTTACCACATATCATCACCCTCTTTCCTTTGCCCTCACCACACACTTTCTCAAGCCTAGCACATCTTATTCATTTTACTGATCCTAGATGATACAATTATTGATATAGAAACCACTTACTTTGCAGCATTAGTACACAATTATCTTCAGAGGAAAGTGTATCAGCATTAACTGAATTCTTGTATATTTTCTAGTCAGCGAGGTTGTGTGAAACTTCAGCAACTCTTTGTGCACTGAAACTTGGTCACCTAAATTGTTTGACAAGAATGTTTTAGGTCTTACAGAGTACATACTGTGCTAAACCTTAATTCTCATCTTTGAGTATTCTGTGACATCAATCCACCTATTGCAAAGTATTATTCCATCATAAAGAACACATACCAGTACATAATTTTGGAGACATTTATTGGTGAAAGGACTGATGAGGAGATGAGTTTTTACCAGTGTTCTGAGATTACTTTGTACCTCATTACTTCACAAGATCCTGATGTTTCTAGAATAGTGGTCACCCATTTGCTGCTATGGATATGCTTTGGTATTTATTTTCTTGTAACCATGTAACAGTTTAATGCTGCTGGGGTGACTTTAGTGGCACTCAGGTTTTATATATATATATATATATATATATATATATATATATATAATCTCAATAAATAAAAAGAGCCCTTTGCTATGGTTAAGAGCCACAGCAGATCCATACTTACTTCAGATTCCCATAAAGTAATTATTGTACTGTGTGCTACTGTACATCTAACTCACTGTATATAATAAGATTATGTGAACTTTTGATTGGTTATACATCAGAATTACCATCTGTTTTGGGGGTGCTTGAGCAATTGGAGGTTGTCACCACAGAATGAGACCATAAAGCTGCTGGTTTAAGATCTGAATATCAAAATGGCCTTTGGTGTTTCTGAGAACTGATATAGGTCAGAGCATTCCAGTTATTCCCACTGCCTGAAGGCTCTGTCAAATACTGCTGTATACCTCCAAACTTTACACTTTAAGTTTGGTTGGGTTTAAAAATCAGTTTTCCTATGCAATACCTGTACAAGAGTTTCCAGCCTTGGTACAGTATGGTGGTGTAGTTTTGCTTACAGGATATTGCCTCTGTGTTGATTAAATAATTTCTGTGCTAGGATTTGTTCAGTGTACATCAGAAGTGTTCTGTGTGTTGATTAAATAATTTCTGTGCTAGGATTTGTTCAGTGTACATCAGAAGTGTTCTGTAGTCTTAAACAAATCACAAAACCAAACTTTGATGGGAAAAAAGAAAATGAAACTTCAAGTACACCCTAAGTGTGAGGGATAAGTTGTGGGTTTAGCTTTAAGTTCTGAATAGGATTAACAAAAAAATGACTGCACTTGAGATAAATCCTCAATTTGACTATTAAAAGGGACTGACTGACTAAAATTAAAGGGGCTGTATGTTGATGCAGGAGGAGGAAGAGAACTTTGACAATGGAGATGGTGATGGTGCCACTGATAATTTTAGTGATAGGGGAGTGGTAGTGGTAATGGTTAGGGTGATGGTGGTGGTGGTGGAGGTAGAAAGGTAGTGATGGTGGTACATATACTGTAGTGGTAATAGTGATGGTGATGTTAGCAGTGGTGTTAATGCTGATGCAGTATTGATGATGAAGGTATTGAATGATGGTGGTGGTGGTAAGAGATGAAGGTAATGGTGGTGATTAGGGCACAGTGGAACTTATGTAGTGATGATGAAGCACTGGTTTATGAAATGGAAACT
This sequence comes from Coenobita brevimanus, assembly GCF_032717465.1. Lineage (NCBI taxonomy): Eukaryota > Metazoa > Arthropoda > Malacostraca > Decapoda > Coenobitidae > Coenobita > Coenobita brevimanus. Next base: position 2,552,289 of record NC_137051.1, read on the forward strand.
AAACTTAAAACAGGCTCCCAATTCTAAAGTAATTTGGAGATCTGCAATGGTAACTTAAAGGTGACTTAGAAAACAACTATGATACCAGTAAAAATATGGATGAATAGACCAATCTCTGTCTTTAAAAACTTTAAAACTAAAATTGACATTTTGCCCTTCTTGAAATACTAATTGCAATATTTTCAGTAACTGGTTTTATTTAGCTTGGCAATGAAGTACTGTACTGAAGTACTCTAGATTGTTTTTAAATTATTTAATGTCTACAGGATTTTGTGGGTAAAGTAACAAGTTTACCAGCACCCTCTTTCCCCTTTCTTTTTTTTTTTACTATAGTACCAGTAATTTCAGTGGTAAGTTTTGTCGTCCTGGGTGGCAAACTACCGCATAATTTTTCAAACTTTCTCAAGTATAAAGGAAAATAGAAAGCAATTGTAAATCTGACAGAATGCTTCTTCTACAGTGACTGTGAATTACAAAAGCTGCTTTTGTTGTGTCTGGCAGTGAGATACTGGAAGAAGATTTATATTTTCACATAATATGGTACAGGAGACCAAACTAATTATGATCCAGCAACAGCTCTGCATTCCTTGTAAATACACTTCTGCTTGGTCATAACAAAAGCTGGTTTTGGCTTGACAATGAATTACTGGTAGATTAAAGAATTATTCACTGGTTATCTGATGTGCAAAGGAAAATGCAAATTAACTTATACTCTACCAGGATCACTATTAATTGTTCCTCTGAAATGACAAAGTCAATCTCTCCAACAAGGAGTGTAGGTTTTCACCCCTGTTTGTTTGTTAGTTTGTTTGTCTTTTAGCAGGATTACTCAAACACTAAAAGAGAGATTTGGACCAAATTTGGTGGGTAGATAGCCCATGTCCCAGGGAACAACTTTTAGGACCGATCCGGATTGAATTACAGATTGTGGATCCAGAAAACATTTTTTGTGAAACCCTAATCAGTGCCGAGAAAACCTAACCCATTACGAAGAGTGGTTTGGAAATTACATTGCCCTTGTTGGAGAGATGCACTCCAAGGAGCGCCCCTCTAGTCTATTCTGTAGGCTTCTTCTTTGCTGTGCTTGGGGATGGATAACTTATAAGGATTATTTGAAGTTTATGTGCAAAGGCTTATAATTACCAGGATCATCCTTACACATTATTTGTCAATAATTTCCAGGGCAAGTTTTGCTGTGCTTGGAAACAAAAAGCATTACAATGAGTCTAAAAAATTATTCTACATGTGATAGCAAAAACAGAAGGTACAATATCATTACCAGGACCACTCTTTCACTGGCCTGTTGCTTTTTCAAATGCAACTCGAGATTGTTTCTGATAGGGATATTCTTTTGTGGGTGGTTTTGAGTATTCAGGTTACCAGCAAATTTTTCCAAGTATCCATTTCTTTTTTCCCATTTGCCAAAGGAAATTTTATAGTCAGTCAAGTCAAGGTCAGAGGATAAAATCAGTGCTTACTGGGATGTGGTTTCTTATATCTACCTTGCATTTCCTGTTCATCTTGTTTGCTGGTCAGTTTCACAAAAGACTGAAAGATAAAATACAAGTCAGTAAAGCATGAGATATTATCTTTAATCGAGTGGACCTTCAGGTTTTTGCAACCATTTCTGAGCTGTTCTAATATTAGACATTTGTGTGCACAAAATAGGCTAATTTTCAAGTCTCACTATACAGTACATGGCAGAAAATCTATTGTTCATTTCTGGACAAGATTAAAATAGTCAGGTCACAACCCACCATGAACTGATTTTTTTTCTTTTTAGTGACTCATTCAGACACATCTCCAGACCTCAATGCCCAAACCAGCATTAACCTCTAGCTCTGCTTTGGTACAACACAAATATCTTTAAAGCTGGATGCACAACATACATACAATAGTGAAAAAGTAAAGCTTTAAATATCTAAAATTTATATATATATATATATATATATATAATCTTTGAGTGTTATGGGTGTTTAATATGACTGAGTAAGCACACTTCACAAGCAGGTTGTTCTGCTATAAGTTTGGAGGATGTGCACTGTTTAAAAATATGTTTACATTTTGTGCTATGTTCACTCTTACTCCTCTCACCCACAGAAACTTCCTTACAGGAGAAATTAATACTGCACCTGTTTCACACACACTGCTCTGACACCGACAACACCTCCTGCTTCTGATGTTGAGCATGTGCATCTATGTGGCACTGAACACTTTGAGACCTGGTGCCCACTTAGATCAGTTTGAGCCACGCATGAACACAGATTGGCTATAGAACCCTGTGAAATGGTCCAGCCACCTCACTCTATGAATCCCAGTCAGTTCCACTTTGCATTACCCGTTCTAATTCCATCTTAAACTAATTCACAGTACGTCTGCATCACACCAGCTTTTCACATGATAACTACAATAACCTTTCATGTAATGACTGGAGATCACACAGGCTTCTTAATGTGTCTGTATTACAACAGTTGACCTCACCCTTCCATCACAGTACTGTACTGGGTAGCAGACATATATATCCTTATATCACACACTGAGCAGTGGATATATATACACAATTTGTATTATGGGCACAAAGCACTGTTCACCCTTCAAGCACTCAACAGTATAAAGAGAACTGGTCCACTTTCGTACTTCCTTGAGAGAACTGGAATGTAGAGCACTGACTGGGAGAGTAAGTGCTTTGTTGCTGGGAGAGTGTGTTGTTGCCCCTGGGTGAGCACTGGGCAATGAATTGAAGGATACAGGTTGCCAGCTTTAAAAAGACACCACACCCGTTCAAAAAGTAGCAGCATGCCACAACAGCAGATCCCCAATGCAGGTTACTGAAGCAGGGTACCAATCTAGGCCACCACACAGCTATATGGGTGTCCAAAGCAGACTGCCACAGTTCAGTTTACCATAGAGGATCACCACCAAGCTACAGATCTCCAAAGCATGTCACCATACTGTGACGAGTCACCACAGCAGGTCACAATTCACCACAGTGGGGTCATTGCACACACACCTCATCACCACACCATCAGCAAGTTGACATACAGTACACCACCTCAAGTCACATTGCTGGGGGTTGGGGAGTTCTTCGGTGGGATGGAGCCAGAGTCGCCGATTGCCTTGATCTCAGAATACAAGATGTCAATGGGGAGGCGATCATCGTAGAGTGTGGGGGCCTGTAGAATGATGCCAGCTGTCCCCAGCAACACGGCTAAAGTGAAGATCCATAAAAAGAGGCGATCAAGTACCATGGCCACATATTTCCAGTCTTCCTTTACCTGTGGACAAATAAACAAGTAAGTGAGGATGTTCTAGGTGTTTTCTCTATTTCATTAGTAGTATTTCTGTAAGCTGAAGATATTTTCAGTGTTTTCTGTGAAGAACTACAGCAACATTGGTAGGTGTGGATATCAAAGGTGTTTTCTAAACAGTCAGGTCCCACTATACAATACAATTGCATCAAGAGAAAACCTGTCACTGAATGATCTATTGCATCGTGAGATCAATATAACATGAATTCAGTGGGGTTAGGGAGGGTGCCCTCCACCACAAAACCCAGAATCTATAAACCTTTTCCCCTTTGAGCTTGACCTTGATGCCCCTCAGTAGCACCATGTTTTCCATTAGGGGTAGCATGCTTGCCAGACATGATTTCCAAGTCAGAAGTGTCAGCATTTCACAAAATGAATTGTTATCACTTCACTTAATATTGCACACTGCACTGTTTGTTAAGCACTTCACACACCAAATGAAATGAAAGGCAGACGATCATATTAAATGTAAACACCGCAGTGGTGTTTCAGTGTCCTTTCATGCAAAAAATGAAACAAAAGGGAGACGATCACAGTTAATATAATCACTGGGTAGCCATCTAGCCTCTATCAGCTAACTGGGAGGCCCTGTCATCAGCTGACTGGGGAGGCTGTGTACATAAGGCTGACAAGATTATTCTAAGTCACAAGTTTCAGTATTTAACAAACAAAAAGTTATCACTTCACTAATTATCATACACTGTATAATTTGTTAAGCACTTGCACTGTTATCTGGTGATAGCAATGGTGTTTTAGCAGTCTTTCATGCACAAAATGGAACAAAAGGCAGATGATTATAAAGAATGTAAACACTGGGTGTCCACATTGGCCCAGAAAGCTGAATGTTGGCTTGCATGTGTCACTGCATCCGCACAAAATTCTCAGAGGTGGAATTATCGTTTACGAAATTCTCAGATGTGGCCATCACAACTACCGTTTACAAAATTCTGGGAGGTGGCTGTTGCAACTATCATTTACGAAATTCTTGGATGTGGTCGTTGCAATTATTACTTATGAAATTCTTGGAGGTGGCTGTTGCGATTATTGTTTATGAAATTCGCAGAGGTGGCTGTAACAATCATTGTTTACAAAATTCTTGGAGGAGTTCGTCATAATTATTGTTTACAAAATTCTAGGAGGTGGCCATCGCAATTTATCACACAGAAAACAGTCATATAATGAGACCTGACTGTATATAACTGTTTTCTCTCAGCTGAATGTAATCTTTGTTGGGTAACTTACTAATTGCACAAATAAATATTTCAGCACCTGGATGAATATACACCAACCCTACAAACAGAGGTGGCATGATTAAGATCTAACAAATGATCTTTAACTGATTATGATAATGATAATCTAATTTTATTAAAAATATGTTAAAAGGATCTTAAAAACGACATTTTACATGGTACACCATCTTATCATTAAAAATCTGTTAACAACAGTCAGATATATGGTCAAAACACAGAGGCAGTTCAGGATTTTTCCTCACTTTTTAAGACATAATGTGTAAAGCTGTACTGGATCCTGTCCCAGAGCCTGACACTTAGAGAGATTAGCCTGATAAATTTACTGGGTGAATTTCATTAGTTCACTGCACAGGATATGGCCCTGCAGGTTGATGGGTCTGCCTGATCAGAATGGGGTAGGCCAACAACAACAACTGGGTAATTACCTTTTTTGTGTGTGTGTGCTTGTATAACTGAAGAATTAATTTTTTACTCGGCCTCATCATTATTACCTCATAAAATTAGTTACACTTATATGTAACACTGACTTTACTAACGCTTCTCACTGACATAGCTACAAGTAGGTAATTCTTCCCAGAGCCATATTATGCAATGATGAATATCAGCTGGGTAAATTTACTTGCTTTTGCATTCCTCTGTGGTCATGCATAACCAGTATTACATCTGCATGCTCAGTTTGAATTATTCACCATTAGTACCTCACTGGACAATGTGTATTTAAATGGTTACTGAATCGGACTAATGCTTTTCCATTAGTTAATTAGCTAGCAACTTGCTCTTAACCCCTCACCCTCTCCTCCTAATCCCCCTTCACACCCCTCCCCTTCCTTCACTCACCTTGCAGGATTCCTCTTCCCTACGAGTGTGTTCTGCAATAAACCTGACCCCCTCGAAGGCTTTGATCACCTCTGGACAATACTGTGTACTCCCTGTTTCTGTGGGTCCTCTTCCAGGTGACCCCACGTTTCCATTCAGTCCTACTCCAAGCTCATCAGCTAGGACTGCTGGGCCATGGATCTTGCATCCCCCATTAATGCCCAGGGCATCCATGTCTCGGCTGGAAGAGGAAAATAAGATTTAAAAGAAGAGTAAAAGATACTGAAAAGGAAAGAGTAAAGATAATGCTGTTCCCCTTCAGTCTTAACTCCCAGCTCTTCATCTAGGACTGCTGATCCATGGATGGTGCAGACCCAGGCATATTAGAGTTATAAGTGTATTCGTCTGTTCATTTGGTTTTGAAGGCTCCAACATGCCTGCATGCCTTGGTCCTGGTCACCTTTTTTCTTTTTTTTTTTTTCTTTTTTCCAACTCTGGGCATAGGCTGCATAGCCTGCTTTCAAGGCCCAGTAGTCCTCCTATGTACTGCACACCTCTACATGTCACCACTTTGGCGCTAACACCCACCGTCCATATTGAATACATGCTAGGGCTGTCTCATACAGGACTGGTGTAATGGTATTAGCGGGGGTATTTTTACAACATGTCGGCGGGCCTTCTGGTAGATCACTAAAGTCTGATTTTATGAACTTCAAATCCTTAAACTGTTCCCTGCCCCAGCGATTTTTTGAACATGGGTCCGTCAGGACTGCAGGCCAACTCTCTACCGATTGAGCCACCGCCTCCCCCTAACGGCAGCTCTCCAAGCTGCTTGATCTCTGGCAGCTTCTCTATTCAGTCCCTTATCCCTAAGGTCACACTCAATGACCTTGTCCCAGGTCTTTTTTGGTCTACCTCTCACAACCCTATCTTTAACATTAACATTTCTCACTTTCTGCTTCCCGCATCCCCCCCACATCCCAAACCATCTCAATCTACCTCTCCCCATCACAATGCCAATACACTTCAGTCCCATCCTACCCCTTAACTCTTCCACTGTAAACTTAACCCCTCCATGGCTGCCAGCGTCGAATGACGTTTAGCTGATCAATGGCCGCCGGCGTCGTTTGAGCACGGCCTATAAAAAACTGCAAAATTTTTTGGGAACTAAACGAATGTTCTGAACGTCTTCACACTGACCTACATTACACTCCCATACACCTCATTAAGCAGTTCAAAGTCTGCTGCTGTGATGAGTGGAGATTCGATTTTTTCACTCCTAGCCATGACTAAACAAGCACAACTACACCCATTATCTCGATCCAGGCAGAACATATCATCTTTGTCCTCTCTTGCAAAACACACACAACCACCTGTTTACGATTATGAAGTAATACAGGCACATACAAAAAAGACATGATAATATGTGAAAAATACATTTTTGTCTTGGTATCTTTACCTATTTGCTCAGGTTAGCTGTAATGGTTTGGATCATTTGATGCAGTGCAACTTGTAGAAAACTGTGAAAACCTTCGGGATGTGAACGAAAATCTGGGACATGAGACTGACCTTCACTTCACCCTCTTACGTATCCATCCGTTCACCACCTGCTGTCATGACGAGTGGATATACGATTTTTTCGCTGGTGGGCATGCCTAAAAACACATAGTTACACCCATTATCTCGACTCAGACAGAAAATACAATCTTTTTCCTCCCTTGTAAATCACATTCAACCACCCTGTTTACGAGACAGCAATATATATTGCGAAAATAACAAGGTAAAATGATAAAGATGAACATGTTATTATGGAAAAAATACGTTTTCCCCCGTCTGTAAACTTATTTCTGCTTTGTATCTGTATTCGTAATAATTAGACGTCTGAAACTGCATTACGATTCTATATGTAGCCATGCTCGACGTGAGGGAGCTCGAAGTTGCGACTCAACTTCCGTATTGCTAATCGGATCTGACCCTCCACTTATTCTCCTGTGGCAGAGTCTAACCTTGGAGGACGTGCAGTTTTCTCATTTAGGACCGAAAATTCAACTCTTTCGCTCCCTTTTCCAAGCACGGGCACAACAATAATGTAAGAAATAACTCGAAACTACCATAAACATTTTATATCACAAAGGTGAAAAAGTATTCATAACATTGGATGGTGAGGAATTGGAAAATGTGAGTATGTTTAAGTACTTGGGTAGTGTGATGAGTAAGGATAGAGGTTTGGAGGGTGAAGTGCTTGAAAGGGTACAGCAGGGAAGAAAGGTTGCTGGTTCTTTGAAAGCAGTGATAAGAAACAGGGAAGTGAGCATGGAAGTGAAAAAGTTACTACATGACAGTATTGTGATACCAACTCTAACGTACGGAAGTGAAGTCTGGACGTTGTTGGAGGGACACAAGTCAAGAGTGAGAGCCATGGAAATGAGTTATTTAAGAGGAGCCTGTGGAGTCACATGGAGAGACAGGCTGACGAATGAGGATATAAAGAAGCGTTGTGGTGTTGATGTGGATGTGATAGGAAGCGTTATGAGGAACACACTGAGGTGGTTTGGCCATGTGGAGAGGATGGAGGGTGAAAGACTGACGAAGAGAGTGTATGTGAGTGAGGTGGAGAGGAAAAGAGGGAGGGTGAGGCCAAGGATGAGATGGAGAGATGGGGTGGAGAGGTATAGGAGAGAGGGGGGTGTGAGTTGGGAGCAGGGCAGTGAAATGGCAGGGGACAGGGCGACTTGGAGGCGATTTGTTTGTGGCCACCCCAAACGGGATTGAGGCGTCTGGCAACAGATAGATAGACAGATTTTTTTCCAGCCATTCCTAACAGATTATGTACTGAAATCATTCGATATCATCATATCTCATATATGCACAACATTTCAGCACCATTCGTATTGTTTTTGGAGGTAAAAAAAAAAAAAAAAATCAACACCTGCCCAGTTGCGTTGCGGCAGCCCCTGAGCAGCGATATAGGTTGCCGATATTTCTGCAACTTCCGTGCTCCATTGTAAGCCATAAAATGCGTCTAGGAAGCTGGGATTTGTACACTTAGGTGCATCTGAACTTTCTCTTCAATATGGTAGGAAAAAAAAATCAATTTTCAAAAATTCAAAAAATGGCCCCGGCGTCGGCCTGGTGGGCACAGAAAATTCCGAGCCTTCGGTCACGGAGGGGTTAAGGTATATATGAATTTAAAAAAGAAAAATACTCTGTTGATATTCCTAAGGCAGGGAAGAGGTTGTGTAGATCAGATATTCATTCTTAGATCTTTAGAGGAAATGTTTCTAGAGAAGGGAAAGAAATTGTATGCGGCACATGAATTTCAAAAAGAAAAATACTCTGTTGATATTCCTAAGGAAGGGACGAGGTTGTGTAGATCTGATATTCATTCTTAGATCTTTAGTGGAAATATTTCTTGAGAAGGGAAAGAAATTGCATGCGGCCTTGATGGATTTGGAGAAAGCATATGACAGGATGGATAGACAAGGATTGTGGAAAGTATTAAGAATATATTGAGTACATGGGAAGTTGTTGAATGCTGTGAAAAGTATGTAGGAGGATGCTAAGGGTGCAGTGTGTGTGGATAGTGAACTGAGTGAATTTTTCTGTTTGAAGGTTGGGTTGATTCAGGGATGTGTCATGTCTCCATGGTTGTTCAATCTGTACATGGATGGGGTTTTAAAAGAGATACAAGGTAGGGCAGTGGATGTTGGAGTGGCCCTAATGAGAGAGGGCAGTGTTTGGAAACTCCCTGTACAGTACTGCTGTTTGCTGATGATATTGTGTTGTTAAGTGAAGAGGAAGGGGAGCTGCAAGGCTTGGTGGATGAGTTTGGGAGAGTGAGTAAGAAACGGAATCTAAGGGTGAATGTAGGGAAGAGTAAAGTTATGGTCTTTGAGAGAAGTGAAGTCAGTGAATGTACAGTGAGGATGGATGATGAGGAAATGGAAAATGTGAGTACGTTTAAGTACTTGGGTAGTGTGATGAGTAGGGATGGAAGTTTGGAGGGTGAAATGCTTGAAAGGATACAGCAAGGAAGAAAGGTTGCTGGTTCTTTGAAGGCAGTGATAATTAACAGGGAAGTAAGCATGGAGGTGAAAAAGTTACTACAAGACAGTATTGTGATACCAACTCTAACATATGGAAGTGAAGTTTGGACATTGTTGGAGGGTCAAAAGTCAAGAGTGAGAGCTGTGGAAATGGGTTACTTGAGAGGAGCGTGTGGAGTCACATGGAGAGACAGACTGACAAATGAGGATGAGAAGGAACATTGTGGTGTGGATGGGGATGTGATAGGAAGCATCAGGAGAATCACACTGAGGTGGTTTGGCCATGTGGAGAGGATGGAGAGTGAGACTCTGATGAGGAGAGTGTATTTGAGTGAGGTGGAGGGGGAGAAGGGGAGGGGGAGAAGGGGAGAGGGAGAAGGGGAGGGGGAGGTCAAGGATGAGATGGAAGGATGGAGTGGAGAGGTATATGAGGGACAGGGGTGTGAGTTGGGAGCAGGGCAGTGAAATGGCGGGGGACAGGGCAACGTGGAGGTGATTTGTTTGTGGCCACCCCGTTTGGGATTAAGGCATCTGGCAATAGATAGGTACATATTCCTAGGTGTCAGGTTCTGGAACACATCTAGCACAACTGTATAAGTCATGTCTCAAGAAACTGGAACAAATCCTGACTAAGAAAGAGCCTCACAACATAAAAAGGCACATAAAACAGTGGCCACAAAAACAATACTGGACCCACTTCAACAACATCTCACTTCCAGACATTCTAATGCTAGCAGTGATGAAACACCTACATATCCATTTCACACACAGGGCAATACAACACCTTGATCAGAACACTGCACTATAAGCCCTCCTCCTGATATCCACTCATCAGAGGCATTCTTAAATAGGACTGACTCAGTACAAACAGCTAAACTTAAAATCAGGAAACAACCAAGCCCTCCTTTGTGGGTAGCTTCGATTCCAGTTGGGCAGGAGCTTGGATAACACGTGCCCTTTATGTATAATAGGCCAACACAACCTAACATACAGAATGGAACACTGCACAGCATATGCCACATTAAAACACAGACTCAACATCAATAATGTCTAGGAACCTATGGGATGGACAAATTGAGGCAGATGCTTACCAGTGATCAATGTGTCTGCTCAGTCAGAAAGGATGGGGTCAAGCAACAACTTCTCTACCTACTCATAAATATTTATCATCTCACCTACCCATCTACTCATTTACTTTTCTATCTACCCACTTTCTTTCAAAACTATCCACCTACTCATTTACCTTCCTACCTACTAATCTATCCATTCACCAACTTAACTTTGTCCCTACCCATCTACTTATCACATTTTCTGCCATATAATATACATTTTTCATTAAAAAAATTGCTTTAAAAATCAGCCTGCACGTTAAACTACAAAGGTCATGGTTTGGGATAGGCCTACAGGTTAAGGTGGCTGGTAACCACAAAGCCCTGTTTGCCAAATTGGTGAAATAACAATGAAATATGAGAGCTCTGCCATCAACAGTCTGATGCAGATCACTTGATGGCCATGCTAATAACAAAGACTTCAACAATTAAACTCAGATGAGTATGAATTATCATTAATACATCATAAACAAACAGCAAACTAAGCATTCTATGGGTTAGATATTCACATGAATGGAGTGACTGCACCATGCCAAATGCATCAGTTGACTGTAAACTAATGACAGCTGACTGCTGTTGGTGCATGCAAGGTAGCAGTAAAAGATTTGTATATACATTTATTTCCACTTTAATTTAATACAAAACTATTTTCCCTCACAACTTACTGGTAGATGTAGAATATGAATAATTAGTAAACTAAACTGATTAATTTTTTTCCCTGCAAAATACCCCTTGCCAAATCACGGGTGCACATTATACACCGGTGAGCATTACTCTATCCTCTGTGGTGGAAAATATGGAATTTACCTCTCTACCTACTAACTTACCCAGTTACCAATTCACCTTTGTCCCTTTCCATTTTACACTTGCAATGTACTGATAAATGCTGAAAAGTATAAGCCATAACACAAAATAATACAGCCATGGTACTGAGAGACCAGATGATACTCACCTGGAGAGTACTCTTTATAGGGTGACCTGAAACGACTTACATGGAAAAGTGCTTACTATGGGGTAACCTGGTACTAAGATCTGCAACATGACCTACCTTGGGGAGTACTCGCTGTGAGGTGACCTGGGGCGGCTGCCTGGCAGGTCCATGTACATGAGACCTTCGTGTATGGCATCACGGAGCTCTTGCTGACTTCTGAAACATGTGATGTTTCACTAAAATGTACTTCATTACACTTAACACCACAGTATTCACCACTTTACAACATACTGTTTCAATACAATTAATCACTCTTCACTACATGGCACTTCATCACACTGCACACTTCAGTGCATCTGACAGTACTATACTATGCCATATTTTACTTTACACAAGTTCAGTAGATTGTTATACTTCACATGACCCTACACCACTGCACTATATTTTACTTCATTAATTTTCAGTACACAGTATTTCATCAAAATTCATTAACAAAAAATTAACACTTCTATATGCTTCACAACATTATACCATATTGCAAAAATTTATAAATGTGGATTTCCTAGTCAACATGATATTAATTACACCACCATCAAAACAGTGTAGTACTGTCTCCCACAAGTAACTTAAATGTGATACGCAGGTGATCTACAGAACTTAATGGTCACCGGCTCAAATTGTTGAGAGCTATGTTTATCTGGAACACGGAGCTAAGTGTTGAGTTAGATGACAAGGATATACATAAACAATTTAGCAAATTTAATGCAGTGGACAATGTTGTCATCAAAAATATACTTTCTGTACCAAGAAAGTTTAACTGGAATTACTGTACAGTAATTAGAAGCCAGTGTTATTTTTTAAACTGTAACTGTCGTTGAACAACAGGGTAGCTACCATTAGCTTAAGAGTATGACAAAATATAAAAAGACTATTGGGTATACACAGAATGGTGAGTTTGTCATGGGCCTCCATCACATACAAGAAATATGTACTGAGCTTAGGTGGAACTGTTAGCCTTAAGACAATGGTAGGACAGTCTGGGAATACTTTGCCACTGTCACCTTCATCATGCAGAGCATTGCCAATGTGCTCAATTCTATGCAAAATAGAAAAAAAAAAAGGTGCTTGCAACTGTTGTATATACTGATGTAATTTACTCTATCTCCCATGTCTGGTGCACACATCTATGTAACTGCTGTACTGCTTTAGACAGTATAATCTGTACTTAAGTTTCTTCTTTGTATATAAATATTTTCTGGTGCTACCTGTTTAAAATGCTGTGCTGCATGTCTAATGGCAAAATAGTAATAATTATTATACGTACTGTACCTGTATTACTTATCTAAGTGTTACTTCAGTACATTTCAACAGAGTTCAGATAACCACAGTGCATATTCATTACACTGCACACCATTACACTGCACTTTACCAAGACCCCAAACTACACAACAATACACCATTACAGGATGTCCCTGCACCATGCCATGTAGAAGAACCCAGTTCTGATCCTTCTGAGGTGCTGTCTGCCCCAAGATAGTGTCAGCTTGCATGTGGTTGATGGGTCTGTTTGGCCAGACAGACCAGGGCAAAGCAACAATAATAGAATGCCTTGGTTTGATATCACCTTCGGATGGACATTCAATGACTGTAGTAACATGTTCATACATGCATTCCCACATATTTGCACACTGTTGCATCCACTATTGAAATTCAGATTTTTACAGACTCAAACACTACAGCTCCATCCACCCATCATCCAATCCTAAGTTGCACCATGAGAAGCGTAGGAGCCCGGGGCTAGGAAAGTTGGTCCTGGCATTTAAGATGAGAGTGACCAGCCTCATTCATCCCTGAGTGGCAATACGTGAGCAATAATCCCCAACCATCCCTTGGATATAAACCTTCACCAGCTCAATCTGATTGGAGCACCTGTATTACCCACTAAACCACCAGGAGCCAAAATTTGGTTATATGGTTACCACCCAGCATAGTAAATGGTTTCCTGGTGTACAGGAAACTATTTGGCTTGTCACTCAGTGTAGAGTCACCCACAGGCAGAAGGAAAAGGAAAGAATGAAGGAAAGAAAGACACAAGAGGGAGTGTAAAGTCACCCACAGGCAGAGGAAAGAGGAAAGAATGAAGGAAAGAAAGACAGAAGAGGATGGATGGAAAGAAGGATGGAGGAGAGGGGAGGAGAGGAAAGGGCAGACACCCTAAAGCAACTCTACATCAAGTGAGTGGATGGTGAGCGCCTCCACCTACCACAACAAAACAAATACAGGTATTCACATGCACTTATTACCTTACACTCCCACACCTATACCTGTAGCACACGATGAGGTTGGTCACATCTCGAGTTAGAGTAGCGTATGTCAGACATGTGAAGGGCAACCAGTATAGTTCATGCATCCACAGAACACTTCACACCATTCCTGTTTGCTTCACACCACTAAATCACATTTCACACCATTGCATCACTATCAAACTTCACACTACAATGCCACATTAAAAATACTTTGTGGGATTTTATCCCCACTCACCACAATTTGCAGCATTTTAACACTTCACACCCCTCATCATATTTCACATCACTCACTACACCACAGCATTTTATCACTATGTACCACTCACCACTTCACACAATGCCATCACAACTTCCCAACTCTTATTACACTTTGCAGAGCTTTATCACACTTCATTCATACCCAGAATAGCTGTTACAAGAGTCAGGCAGAGTAACCTAAGCCTGGCCCTCTGCCACCTAATATGAATAAGCTTTTGGTAGGAGAAGGACAATGGAGCAGCGACTACCACCATGGTACCAAGTAACTGTCGTGACCATGACAGCACACACGTTTATGCACCTGCTTATGAGTACCTAACTATCTGTCCATCTACTCACCCATACATCTATCCATTCAAAATCTATGCATCCATTTATACACCCACCTATCTATTTATACAAACATTCATCCATTCATCCACTCACCTGCCATCCATCCATCACCCATTAATCTATCCACCTATCCACTCAGTCAATGGCAGCCTATTTATTTATCTACTGTATATGTCAATCTATCTATACATCTATCAATTCACATACAGTACTGACCTGAAGGAGTTTTCCCTGGAGTCAGCAAAGGAGTCTGTGGAATAATAGTTACATGCGTCCCTAATATCGCCACCATTACATGAACGCAGCATCCCTGCCTTGGTCTTGGCGAACAGGCTGTGGGGGATCCAAGATGGGGGTCAGGGGAAGATGGAAGGGGTAGAATGTGGGAGGTGTGGTGGGTAGGGGACATGCATAACCCTTTTAGGATGTGGGAAATATTAACATTCCAATGACAATGATGGCAATGTTAAATATCTGACTGGTAATCCATTGGTTATCTTTCCTATCAGGATCTTAGTTCTTTGACTATAATGACAATTTAGTTTACTTCTGATACTTCTAAATTACTTTCAACTTCAAAAGCACCTCTTGCACTTAAGGGGTTAATGAAGGCTACATCTAACCCTTTCAGTTTGAAAAGTTTATAAGCTAAATAAAACTGTCTGACAACATGAAGAATATACTAAAATGTCATCATACTGTATTGAAGGTGTTAATCTTCTGACGAGAATGGTTGAAACTTCATTCTGTTGTGGATACCTTACCAATTTATTCCACTTCTCAAGTAATCCTCTAATGAAAGAAAATTATAACTACCCGGTATATTATTGTTGCAACCTCTGGACAACTTTACTTCCAGATTAAAACTGGCTTTGTTTAACTCTTAACTATTTTATACTTATTACCTCCACCCAATTTTACTATTTTACACTTACTATCCACATTCAATTTTACTTTAGTTAGCAGTAGGTTTTCATCCTCTAAGGGTTAACCCCCAACCACAGTCACCCCTACTACAGCTACTACTGCTGTACTGCTAAAAACTAATCTTTTCTATTGCTAAACTGCAGGAAGAAATTACAGCTTGTTAGATTTTATGATAAGTGATAATACTGACCAATTACTTCTATAATTAACTGTACTTTAATAACCTTAAGGATTACATTTAGGTCTATGCCATTAATATTTACCTTTTACTAATAAACCATGAAAAATATTCAAGGGTGTTCCCCAAAAGTGTGTTTTGAAATGTATCAGATGGAACTTTAACACTAAATTCCAATTCTTTTTAAATAAGCAGTTACTACAAGGAAATTACTCTTACCTCAATAATTAACAACAGATTATATTATACATATGCAAAAAAAATGCATATACACCAACTGCACGAGCCACCAAACAATATCCACAGAAAAAAAAAAGGAAAAAAAAAATCTGAAGAACTGACCAAAAAAGCACTATAGGTATCTACCTTCAATAAGCGAATAAAAATGGTAAACTGTATGTGGACTAGCTAAACAGAAAAAAAAAAAGTTCTATGACTCAAGTAGTTTTAAATGATAGGAAGGAGCTATATATTTTTCCAACAATCTAGAATTTTCCAAAAATCATATTATAAAAAAAAAGTACAATTACATTTTATTTTTTACAAAATGTCTTTCACCGCTAAACACCTGTGAGCAGTAACTGATGCATTCTCTTATTTATGAAACATTTTTAGAGGGTAAACTGAGTTAACTGGCATTCGTTTATTATACAAGGTAATTTATTTAGTTTGGTAGAGATGGCTGGATTTCCTATACCTAACCAATTCACTACGATGATGTCTTTTTACTTTAATCAGAGTCCAGTTTTTTATCAACCCAGGGACCTGTACTACCAAAGGGGTTAATTAAGGATATCTCCAACCCCTCCAGTTTCAAAGTCCCCTCAAAGCTGACTAAAATCATCTGCCTCTTAATAAAGCAAAAAAGATGTCACTGAATGGAAAGGGTTTGGCCACGCAGTCAGGTCATGCTGCTCTCACAGCTAACATGTCACAGGTCAAACAGATATAAGGGCATAACAGTATCAGGAGTAAGTGGTGCCAGGTGAACGGTCAAAGAAATATGAGATAGTATGTATCAGGTTGTTGGTCTAAAACTATAAGGGCATAAGATCAGGTCCAATGAGAAGTACAATATCAGGTCAGATTAATATGAAATCATACATCAAGGAACTTTATGGTCAGACACACAAGCGCTCAAGAAAATCAGGTTATGGATATATCATGTAACAAGTCCAAGGAATATCTGGTCACAAGCCCATGGAGTATTAACCCCTTCACTGCGGGGCGTCACTTTCGTGACGCTTGGGAGCAAGGGATCATACCGCGGGGCGTCACTTTTGTGATTCTGTGTTATTTTGAATTTGCCCGGGCTTTCAAGCGATGACTTGTATCATCTATCAGTACTGCCAATGTCCAACACTAGTCAGCACTCCTAATCTCATCTGTACTCCCATCCATTGTTGACAATTTAGCCCTTCTCCCCGTTCTTGACTCCCCTCCCTACCTCCCCTCCATTACCCTCTCCTCTTGCCTGTCCGGCCATGCTGCGCTAAGGAAATCTTCCCCGGAACTTTCCACTGATTTCATCCATTGAAATAAGCCCTATGCCGTTCTTATACCAAATAATATATACAAAAAAGAAATAAGGTAAGTGATAGTGCCATACACCTGGAATTGGCTAATTACCACCTGACAACACCTCACTTGCACTCATTCGCTAATTTTCGCTGTTTATTTCCCCTTGAAATATGCCGTATAATCTTTTCTCGTAATAAAAATATATATAAGAAAGGAAGGGAAAAGCCTAAGTGATATTTACATTCACCTGGAACTACTTAATTTATTATGTATTGTCTAGATTTCCTGCCAATCATTTTGTAGCATATATATTAGCAGCTGTCACCACGCTGAGACTGGCAGCATTACAGTCCCCCTAAGCCACCACAGTATTCAGTTTACTGTCGTCTTTCAAGGTGAAACCACTTCGGATTCGCGCCTGTCCAATTTCGCCGCTTTTTAGCCCCATGCAAAGGGCCCTGTGACCTCTACCCCCTACTAAACCTCATGTGGAAAGGAGTAAAGGGCTAAGCGACTGCTGTGGAACGTGAACTGGCTAATTCATCAATGAAAATGATGGACAGTGACTACGATCTTTCTGGTGACTAAAACAATGCAAGTGGAAATGTAAATAATGTGTAGACAGCAAGTGAAAGCAATGAATGTAAATATAAGTGAACAGTGGAAAAAAGTTTTATAAGTTACTGCAAGTGACAGTGCACCCAGGCATCTGGAAATGATCGGATCTTGAATTTGGCTCTCTCTTATATTTTGTTTTTCTCTTGGAAGGAATAGTTTTGCAGGCTTGTTGCCTTTGGTTCCTTCTTCCTCACATAAAAAAAAATAAAAAAAAATAAAATAGAAATGTAAATACCCTGTAATGTAAATAAAATAGAGAATGTAAATAGAAATGTAAATGAGTAGTAATATAAGAATACAAGTATATATACTAGGAGTAATGAAAGTGAAAGTGTCACTCTAGCATGTATGAATACTATGAGTTATGAAAGTGGAAGTGAAAATGACAGATTCGCTCTCAAAGCTAGTATACAGGACGAGAAAGTGAATGCTACGTATTTTACTGAAAGAGAAATTGAATGTCTACAGTGACAATAAACTACTATTACAGAAGGAAACTTATGGATAAAGACTGCAGATATATATAAGTGTTATATAGTAACAGAAATATAAAGTGTGAGTGTTTTTATGAATAATAAATGACAGAACACCAGCGGCGAACGAGTGCAAGTGGGAAGGTCATATACGCTCGTAATTTTCATTGCTTTCACAGTGTTTTTTTTTTTTGGGAGGGGGGAGTACGGATTCCAAACTATCTGAAAATCATAGAAGTGTTTCTAGTGATAATATCAGGCTGTGGTAATCATATTACGGGTTGTTAGGAAGTGTAAAGTGGAGACTTCGTTACCCAACTTCAGAGGTCTCCACAAGTCCTATGGTACTCGACGAAGGCTCAACAAACATCCCAGGAGAAAGCTGAAGGTATGTGCCATATGCATATGTAATTTTAATATTCTAGGACTAAAAACTGATATTTGGCAAATATTTTTAGAGAATCTGTCGGAGCGCGAATATGCCCACGGGACACGCAAGTCAAGCCCGCAGTTTAGGGGTTAAAGTGAATGGTCAAAGCAAATATCTGGTTAAAGGCTGAAGTACCATCAGGCTATAGGTCATAATAATGTCAGGTGACAGATCAAAGTCATGTCAGGTCATATGTCAATGCAATTTCAGGTCTGAAATACAGTATAAGGGCTCAAATATATCAAGTTAAATGTCTGACGGATATCAGGTCAAAAGTCAGAGGAATATCAGACCACAGGTCAAAAACAAACCAGGTCAAAGGCATACCAGTGGGATGAATGAGTTAAAAAAAAAAATGTCAGGTCTACACCAAATACTGTATCACGGTAAAGATCGAAGAAATACTCAGCTCAAATATTATCAAGTCAGGATAAATGTGTTAAAGAAATATAAGATGACAAGAATATGAGTTTCCAGAAATGTTAGGTCAAAGGTCAAACCTCGTATGAGTCTGCGCAAACCATTATAACTGTATTTGTTTACATGTGACAACGGTGTAAATGCCATCACTGCATATAATTATCTGGTGAACAAAGTTACTGTTATAATCCCTCTTTGTGAAATGGACATGGGTGTCACTTCTGGGCTTGTGGGTCTGTCTCTCCATTTGTTTGTTAGCAAATTCTTGGATAATGTACCGAATGGACTTCGTGCAAAACTCCCAGAAGAATAAAAATAATTATAGTCCGTAGCTGACATGAACAGATTGTGGGCAGAGTAGGAAGAAGATAGTGGTGGTGATGGGAAAGAGAATCAACCAGTGCTCATGTGACTGGTAGTGCTGTGTGCACTAGTTCCATTCATGCAGAAGGGGGGGAAGGGGGGCTAAGTCGTGCTGAGTGCATATGAATGTAAATGGGGAACCTTCACCATAAAATGGATCGCACAATGGAAAGATGATCTGCTTCTATCAATATGACAGTGGTTCTTAACTTGATGCGTTGGCACTCCCCCGGGAAGTAATTTATAATTTCTAGGGGTGTAATATGTGCTGACTGGTTCATTCAGAGTTGCTAATATCAGAATCTTTTCATATCTGGTGGTGTCCTGGTTACTAGTGTTGCAGGCAGTATTCTTACTTCTATGTTTATTCATAACTTATCACTATCTTTTACAGATGTAGGTATGAATCATTACTTCAGAAGGTACTCATGTATAGTATCAGACACTGTCCCAGGGTAAGGGTGAGGGTTAGAGTATTAACCCCTATAAGCCTTTACTGCAACCTACCCACCCATCATGTTTCAAAACTGAGTGCAAGTCAACAGCCTTTATAGTGTGTGTGTGTGTGTGTGTGTGTGTGTGTGTGTGTGTGTGTGTGTGTGTGTGTGTATTTACTTAGCTGCCTTGTTGTGATATACTGTACAGGAAATGAGCTACCTTCATGGGGTCCTGTCTCTGTTTCTTATTAAGTCAAATTTTGCTTTGAACCCATTTAAGTTTTTAGACTGGACGATCTCTCTGTCCAGGCTATTCCACAGGTCTATGCATCTATTTGGAAAACTATATTTCTTGACATCCTTCAAGCAACTTGGCCTTTTTAGTTTCATTCCGTGTCCTCTTGTTACTCTCTCATCCCATACAAACAGATCTTCTCTGTCAATTTTTTCTGCTCCTATCCTGGCCCTGAACAATGCAATCATGTTGTCCCTCTCTCCCCTTTCTTCTAAGGAAAGCAGGTCTAGTTTTTCCAGCCTTTCCCTGTATGACAGATCTGCCAGACTAGGGACCATCTTGGTTGCTGTTCTTTGTATTATCTCATCTTGTTATATTTTCCTTTTAACATGGGGACCAAACTACTGCTGCATATTCCAACCTAGGGCACACCATGGCTACTATCAATTTTTTCATCATCTCGTCATTCATGTAATGAAATGCTGCTCCTATGTTTGTCAAGAGATTATACATATCTCTATCTTGTTAATGTGTTTTTCAGGTGACAAATTATCCTGGACCAGAACTCCCAAGTCCTTCTCTTCTCTCGCTTCTGTGATTTGTTCAATACCAATCAAATAATTTAGTGCTGGTCTCTTGGTACATTTACCCATGTCCAATATTTTACAGTTTTTCGAACTGGTGGGGGTGCTCACCATCCACTCACTTGATATAGTGCTGCTCTCGGGTGTCTGCCCTTTCCTCTCCTCCATCCTTCTTTCCATCCATCCTCTTCTGTCTTTCCTTCATTCTTTCCTCTTTCTTCTGCCTGTGGGTGACTTTACACTCCCTCTTGTGTCTTTCCTTCATTCTTTCCTCTTCCTTCTGCCTGTGGGTGACTCTACACTGAATGACAAGCCAAATGATTTCCTGTACACCAGGAAACCATTTACTATGCTGGGTGGTAACCATATAACCAAATTTTGGCTCCTGGTGGTTTAGTGGGTAATAAAGGTGCTCCAATTGGATTGAGCCGGTGAAGGTTTATATCCAAGGGATGGTTGGGGTTTATTGCTCACGTAATGCCACTCAGGGATGAGTGAGGCTGGTCACTCTCATCTTTAATGCCAGGACCAACTTTCCTATCCCCAGGCTCCTACGCTTCTCATGGGGCAACGTAGGTTTAGATGATGGATGGATGGATGGAGCTCCAATTATGAACCCTATCCAGGTCCTCCTGCAGCATATTTCAGTCTTCTTCAACTTCTACTCTCCACATGATTTTTACACCATCAGCAGACTTGCGTAACTGTTCATTCCATCTACCATATCGTTTAAGTAAATCAGGAACATTACAGGCGTTAATACCGAGCCCTGTGGGACTCCATGTGTTACTTCCCTTCATCCAGACATCCTGTCTTTTATTACTGTCCTCATTTGTCTCTCTCCCAAGAAGTCTCTCATCTGCTCTAAGATGTTCCCCCTTCAGTCCTGTATGTTTCAATATCCACATTAGTCACTTGTAGGGTACTTTGTCAAAGGTGTGTGTGTGTGTGTGTGTGTGTGTGTGTGTGTGTGTAATTCACCGGGTCGGTCAGAATCACTTGATGGTCGTGATCGTCAGCTTTTACCCTCCCGGAAGGGAGCTGAGAGCTCATATAGTCCGATCTAAGGGCAAGGCTGTGACCTTCACACACGTACACACCCGTCCCCTTGCTCAAGGGGGACAGTAACCACCCACTTCGTCAGTGAAACTTCGCAACCTGAGCAAGGCGCGAACTCCCGTCCACCAGCTGGCAAGCGAGACCGTTACCACTGCGCCAGCGAGCGCTGTGTGTGTGTGTGTGTGTGTGTGTGTGACCAGGTATAATTAGCAGACTACATATTTCAACAATGGTAATTAAGTGCCAACCCTGTGCCTGACTTACTGGACATATATCAAGTGAGTCCAGTGAGTACACCTAACAGCACATCAGTATTATTTGTGTGGGAGTCATTTTGTCAACAGGCAGCAAGGCTGGGAAAAGAGGGGAGAGACAAGGTAAAGAAGATATTTTGAATCAACGGGGTGATGGCACCAAAAACCAGTTAAGGGCCACTGCCCTATTGGAAAAGAAAATATTCTTGTTATATTCATTTGTTGTTTTACTACTCAGGAGGAAAAAAAAGATGCTTGGATGAAGCATAGCTGAATATAAAAAATGCAAGTAAAAAAATATGCAAAACATCCACTGTTTGTCCCCTCTCAAATTCTGACAGCTGCTGTGGGACAAGACCAAAGCAGTTACCTAAATTAATAGTAAACATGTATATACTTGGCTGCCAGAATTTTTGTTGGTTGAATAAAGCCATGTCAAGCTACAGCAGTGAAATGGTTAACTGAGATAGTTTCTAAAACATGTACTGTACTGTAGTTACCAGAGCTTAATGGTTATATGTACTGGAAATCAAGAATTTAACCAGCTATCTTTTTACTTATCTATATATATATATTTTCTTTTTCAGGACAAATGCTTTAGTAATTTCTTTGCACAGATAAAAAATGATAAGACTTTTCTACTGCTTCACCTGACTTTAACCTAAGTCTTCAGTTTCAGTTCAAGTGGTAGCCCTGTAACCTCATTATTTACTGTAAATTGATACAGTACTGACAATGATTATAACTGGAAAAACAAATTACCCTAATAACTGTAAAGTATTCAATCCATTGTCATCTGTTTAACTCATACAGTTGTTGGGACGTGCATATACTTAGTCCAGGGATGGGGTGGGGTGGGAGGTGGGAGGAATGGTTGTGTTGAGGGTGCGTCACAGGTACAGTCAAAAAATGTGCACAGATTCCGAATGACAAACAAGATTCTGTGACACTCAAAAAACACATGCGGGACCAATGGAGGTAATTTTTTGGATAAAAAGTTGAATCTCAAGTGTGAGGGTCAAGTATCTTGAATTTGTTTTTATGGGACTTATTTTTCAGTAATATCTTTGCACAGATAAAAAATTATAAGACTTTAATGTGAAGAGAATCTGCCATGATTGTTAGACTTCAGATTCTGGTTGTGTTATGGAGATTCAAGCATTCTGTCGTGTCTGCTAACACTTTAAACTAATGGGTCTGTTCTCCTTGGCTCAAGTCACTCCCTAACACCCCTTCCATATCCATTTTTGCATTTTATACCCTAAAATATTCTTGTAACAATCTAGTCTACATATGTCTCTGGTGGTCTAAGGGCAAAGAACCTGGTTGGAGACAGCCAAATTTAAACACTAAAACATTCTGAAACTGTGATTTAAATGTTCTGTACCTGTACTACTGTAACCTAGATTCAGGGCTCTATGTCCCAAAGGGGGTATATACTGTGCTTAACTGAGAATTAACAATATGGGAGTCCAATGGTAGACACAACATTGATTTTCTACAACCTGTGTCTTAACCTATTTAATCTGGATGTTCTGTTATACTCTTCTTACTGTCAGATAATTTTACTAATCTTAACAGCCTCACAAACTTTTCATGGTCATGAAAGCCATATCCAAATCCTTTGGGCTGAGAATTCTCACCCAAGTAGAATAACACTGTCTGCATGCAGCAAGAATAAAATGGAAAAAGCCATCATTGTATTGAAGGGATCTATCATATTGGATGAACAACATTATTCAGTATTTGTATCTCCAATAACACAACGAGATAAAATGGAATTTTCATTCTTGGGTGAATTTTACTGGACAACTTCTTGGCACCCTCACACACAGACTCTGGTCCATATAACTAACGTGATGAGGAGAAGTTGCATACCGACAACATTCTTTGATGTTAAAGAGAGCGTTTTCATGATGGGTCCTATAGAATGAAAGTCACATTATTAGGAGGAACTAGAATACCTGACATGGTGTAATAATGAATTAGCAGTACTCATTATTAATTACTGGTATACTCTGCTTACAGGGAAATAGTCAAACCTGCAAAAGGCTTCTTTATACAAAAAAATTACAGAAATTAATACCCAAACTATTGCTTCAATGTGCATGGTTATATTATTAAAGCAGAGTGACAAAATGAGTGAAGTCAGGAACATCACAGATCAGGGTGAATACAGTACATAACCTTTGCCTGTGAGCACACATTTTATGAATAAAAACAACATCAACTACATGCGTTTGATACTGACTATGGACTCCCAGTGACTTAGAAAATCACTGAGTACTGTATGTGTGTTCATAAACCCATTTAACCTACCAAATGAATTTACATACACTAAAATTTTCTCACTCATTTTGCCTCAGTCTTTCCTTAATAATACTGATCAACTGATTGCTATACCAACACTACAAGCCACAGTGCTGGAAGAATAGGGTGGATGATGGAGCAAGCTCAAACCAGACCAGGTGCCAGACAGAATTTATGTGTTATTTTGATTACTTTGGCTATCTTATCCAAACCACTTCAGCAATAACAAATAGTGCTGAACTCCAGATTACGGTGAGGAAATACAAAAGGGCCAACAAAACAATGTGGAAAATCACCAGAACACAAGAGTGTAGCAGGTGATTATAAAGAATTAAACCCTGAAACAGCAATAAGGAAGCAAAGAGAAAGAGAGGGAGAAAGACTAAAACTTCCTAGAACATGATCTCAGAAATAAAAATTAAAGCAGGACAAAGCAAGAAAAAAAAAAGCCATGATATGAAACCTGTGATAAAACCATCAAAGACACTCCCAAGCAAGAGAAAAAGATCATATAGAGAAATATCACCACTACACACCACCACATTCCCAGGCAACCATTATTTTCTAACTCAGCCTATTTTCACCAAGAATATCTCAAGCTACCAAGGCTGCAGACTTTTATGCCCAAGAGAGGCTATCCAGATTGTTATACCTCTGCATGGTATTGTATGAAGTTCCTGGGTTGGAGGAGAGTAAGGCGGGAAGCAATAAATGCATACTGGTATATTTTCAACTCCAATCTAAGGTTAGAGGGGGAGTTGTGTGTGTGTGTGTGTGTGTGTGTGTGTGTGTGAAAAGTTTACCTAACAGTAATGAAACTAAGCTGTGTGTGTGTGTGAAAAGTTTACCTAACAGTAATGAAACTAAGCTGCTTATACTTGTCAGTACAGTTAACCTCCATAAGTTACATCCACATACACCCTTAAACTTGACCTCTGAAAAAAAGAGAGGACCCAAGAAATTAAAATAAACCAACAGCAGTATCTCAGAGGGATTAACTGCCATAGAGAGAGAGAGAGAGAGAGAGACCACCAAAACATAACCTCATGACAACACCAAAGAGAGAATGCAAGGTAGATAATAAAATTAGCACAAACCACACTCCTACGCAACCTGTCCAGCTCAAGCTTGCCCCCACCAAGCCACCCCCACCCTACCAAGACTGCAGACTCCTCATGCACAAGAGAGGGTGTTGGGTGGTACTACCTTAGCACGGTGCTGTGTGGAGCCCGTGGTAGGTTGGAGAAGGTGGATGGGTGGATGGATGGAGGTGAGGGCAGGGAAGATACATACATACAGTATGGTATATAAACTTAACTACAACATGAGGCTTGTGTGTTGCTGTGTATGATCTTGCTGGTGTGGAGAAAAAACAGAGCAATAGGAGTAGCTTATGCAGTATGTAATAGCAGCAACAATAGCAGTAACAACAGTGTGGGTTATTTCAGACAGAAGACACAAAGACACACAGACACACACAGGTATATTGTGTATTTATGATACGGTAAGTACAACGTGAGGTACCACTAGTATGTGATTTCTGCGAGCTTCTTGATATGTGGAAAAACTCAAATGTAATGAAGGTCACTAAATGGCATAAATTTTGTAGTAATGGTGAGAGATGAACACAGACACACACACACACACACATGTATCTGCATTACTGTGTGAACAAAAAAAGCAAGGGAAAGCAGTTTAGATTTAGAAATTTTGGTAGATTTGTCTACAACATGGTTACCATGCATCTTACGTGTTGAAGTGAAAAACAAAATTCATCAAGTCAAAGGAAGCAGTTTAGAAACGGATAATACTGAGTAAGAAACTGTCTTACTAAGACGGTGTAAAAAGATAACATACACAACAAAGGGTAGTGATGAAAGTGATGGATTTAAAAAGTAGTTGTGGGTGGTGTAATGGTTACATTATATTTTCAACAAATATATATGCACATGGACACACACACACACACACACACACACACACACACACACAAACAATGTGTTTTCCCATGTTTATGTACACTTACATCCCATAATTTCAACTCATTCTCTACCTACCCCTGGTGAGAAGGAAGCCGTGGCCAGGGTAGAGTATTATGACAAATGAAAACTAGTTGCTCGGCATTCAGTATGGTAGTCTGAAGCCTTACTAAATTACATATCAAGTTGGCAATGAGGCTGTTATCTGTGCAGTATGGGCAAGCTTCAAACCACATCCAACAGGTCTTTGGTATGAATCCCTGGCTACTATTTCCTTTCAACCAAGGAAAGGGGTAGGGGCTGAGTCAAAGCTATGGCCCACCAAAGTGCTTTATGTTAAGTGGAGGCACTGCTGTACAGTATTTATTATGTCTCTATATTTTTTAGACAAAGTGATTTGTGACAATGTTTCATAAAGGAGAGGCTTAACATTACATATAAATAACAACATAGTATACACTTGTGTGAAGTTATTGAGTGGCTGTTACGTTGCTAAATGGAGAACATGCTTGTTGTATACATTTCTATATATTTGAGAACTGACTATAGTGGATGGACTGATTTATTTAATCTACAGCTACATCTGTAATACCAATGATCTGTAAAAGCTATCTGCTCTTAAAAAAGATCTATGGATATATTACTTCAACACTCCAAATACCTCTTGTCTATATGGCTAACTTCAAGTAATGAAAAATACTACTTATAACATTACATAATGAGCAAATATCTCAATGAGCTTAATACTGCAAGGCACATCATACATATAAGGTTAAGTTACTTCAAATTTACAAGTACAGTATAAATGAGTTTACTCAACACTGTAAAAACCTATATACTTGGTTATGCTAATTCAGTGGGACAAATATACATTTTGTTTGACATGGCAAATCTCTTAACTCTACACTGTAATGCTGCTTCTATTTGTATGGGAGGAACAGATGGACAGAGGGAGAAGGACGGCACAGGCAGAAGACAGATGCACCAAGGAAGAGGGAGTCTGGCCAAACAACACAGGCATGGAGGTTTGTATGGAAGAAAATCCCTGCTGCCTCTTCATAGAACTTCCAAAATGAGGAAATAATTGAGGCAGCAAACATCTGTCTGAATAGAGTTACATCACAGTTACAGTTTCATGGTTTGGTTAGGTTTGTTAGGTTGGGCATGAGTGGCCTCCTTGCTTTACATTTTGGAGATCCATGGACATAACGCTATGTCCATGAATCTTAAAAACGAGAAGGTACTCAAACCCAACCTAATGGACCACCTAGCTATAACGCAATGTAACCATATGCTATTAAACACCATGTTAACATACTGTCACGTATTTCCCAACACTATTGATGGTCTGGGGATTTCGATTTTCAGTGGTGTAGAGGTGGCAGCATTATATTTCCTTAAATTCTGTAAGTGCTGTGGTACAGAGAAAACAAGCTGCATCAGGTTCAGGGAGTCTTTTAACCCAACCACTACAATGAACAATTTTATTCTATTATTGCTAACTTAGGATGGCCTTGTACTGAAGGCATTATTGATGGCTATATTTAACCCCTCCAGTTAAAAAATCCTCTCCTAAGATTAACTGAACAATCTGGAGATGGCAAGAATAAAGAACATCATTGCATTTTAAGAGGTTAGCAACATTTTCTGAAATAATAAGCTTAAACTGGGAAACTTGCAACAGTAGTGGTACCGGTACTGTACAATATGTACTGATAAAACTGATAACACTGATAACACCAAACAACATGACACTGATACAGACAATGTTAAAAAAAAAAAAGGAAAAAAAGAAAAAAGAAAAAAGGCTATTCATGATGCAACCCATTTCCAATAATGTTACTTTGATTTCAAGTATATGACCTGGACCCAGAAGATCATATATACAATTAAAAATTTTCAGTGTAGGAGAGGATGAGGAGTCACCTTAATTTTCAAAAGCTAAAGGAAAAGCAAAGTGGATGAGCATAAGGAATTCTGTGGTGGTTGCAAATTGGCCATAAATGCAAACTGCATGAACATAAGGAATTCTGGTGTGGTAGCTAATTGGCCATATACGCCATTCTGGGCCCGTAATTATTTATCCCGTTTTTGCCTTACACATCAAAATCTGCAAAATAATTTGGGGTAGTAACAGAACCAGCAGCCTAACATTATAAACATGCTTGTGTGCAGTAACAACATACCAGTACTGCAATGTAAAACTCTACAGAATTAATTTCTATAATGCCCAAACAACTTCAGAAATTAATTCGTATTTAATAAAACCTCAACCCTTCACATCTGAAAACTGAATAAAGCTACACCACCTCACATCCAACATCTATGACTGAACGCTTTCCCTACTGTCTCCTTTCCTCCTGTTTCCAGCTATCTGTAACTCTACTCATCTGTATTTCATCCTGCCCCCAACATGTCTCTAATATTCTCTCTCCACCCTTCCTGCCGTTTCAAACATAATTAACACTGCACCTCTCCACTCTTCCTCCTAGCTGCAAAATAACTAAAATTTCACGCTTCCACACTTCCTTCTAGTTTCAACATAACTGACATTGCTGTTCTCCATCCTTCACCAACAATGCACTACTCTACCCTTTCTCAGCATTACTAACAATGCACCTCTTCACACTTCTTCCTAACTATAACCTAACTAACAATGCATCTCTCCACCCTTCCATCAACAATTCACCTCTCTATCCATTCTCCAACATAATTAACAATGCATCTCTTCACCCTTCCTCATGACTCTAACATGGAAATGCATCTCTTCACCCTTCCTCATGACTCCAACAAGGAAATGAATCTCTCCACCCTTTCTCTTGTCTCCAACATGCCTCTAACACATCATTCCCCACACTTCCTCATGTCTCCAGTATGCCTGTGACAGTCTATCCACTTTTCAGTCATCATTTCCCATATATGAGCTCACATTAGTTGGGTTTAAATCTCAAACACTTTATCTTCAACTATTCTGCTCCTCTCATCACAGCTCCTTCACCCTGTGTGCCTGTAGTAGGTGATGTCGTGTTGCCTAGTTCTTAGGTGACTCAACACAGAGTGACTAGCTTAATGGTTTCATGTAACCCATGAAACCATTCCCAATACTGGGTGGTAACAATGTAACCAAATAATGGGGTGGAGCTTATTAGGGTACTCCTGTTAACTGGGCGGAGAGAGGCAATTGCAGCATCCATCCATGAACCAACCTCCACTCTTTTCCCCATGCCTCGCTGTCCACCACAAGGGACACCCTTGCAGGGACAAGTGCCATTGGATGATGGGTCTGCTTGGTCAGACAGACCAGGGCTACTTTACAATTACTACCACTAACCCTTTTGCCTAAGTGTATTTGATAAATGTGACACGTATTAACTGGCAGAGGTGGCTGACTGTTCACTCTGTGAGATCTGATGCTTATCACACATCATCCACTCAAACACACATTGATACAGACATGCAAGTAATCTTGCTCTCCCTCTCTCATGAAAGCACACAGATTAGCCTACTCAGTCCAGTACATTAAAAAAGCCTCCTTTGGCCTGCCAGAAACCAGAAACCCTGCCTCTCAATCCCTCATCTCCACATCACTGCTGGTGCTCCTGCTATTTCACTGCCACTGCTGCCTCACTCTCACCACCTGTTTCTGTCACAGCTACAGTTACACTGTTGAGCCACTATTTCACTGCAATGACTGCTATTATATTGCAGTTATTGTCGCTGTTGTTCTGCCCTCCACTGCTACTGTTACCTCACCGAAACTCACTATTTCACTGGCACTTTCATTTCTACCTTTCTCTGCCAAATCCTACATCACAATTTAATTGCAACGCTTGTTACTATGAAACTGCTGTCTTTGACAGTTCATTGCTACAATTTTTATCATACCAGTCCACTGACACTGATGACTAAATATACTGTTTCTAATGCCTGGTCAAAGGTACTAGTTTACTTCTTTTCAGAGTCAAAACAACAATTTCACTACCGTTTTATCACTGCTATTTTACTGTCATGGCTGATATTTGACTTCTGGCTTCTTCACTCCCTACACCTGAAACTTTCAAATAAAATCCATCAAATTAATCTCAAATCAACCCCAACTAATCCCCAATGAATATAATCAATATCCCATCTGAGTTGAATACTGGTTATTGAACTTTCCAACTCATTAATATTTTCTTATCGTCTAAGCTCAAATTCACCACCAAATCCCTTCCATCCACTCCCCCAAAGCACAATCTTTACTCCCAGTTAACATCCTGCTTCCCCATTCCTTTCACTATCTCAAATCAGTCCCAAATCCCCACTGGCTACTTCCTGTTTATCTTCCTAACTAACCAACCCTAAACCCAAATTTCTCTGACAAATCTCTTCTGGCCACTCAGCCAAATCAATCCCAATTAATTTCCACTCAATCCCACAACTGCCAATCTCAAATCTCTCAATCTCAACTGACCGGTGCCTGTCCATCTGATACTGTGGGCGGCGCATGACCAGGAGGCGAGGAAGGATGTGAATGAACACTCGTCGCACCCAGGGGGCCATCGAGTGTGTTTGGGGGGACCTGAAGTGCACGTTGAGCACCACCACAGTTACGCAGATGCTGGTGGGAGGAGGGAATGGTTAGGCATATGCTGGTGGGAAGGCCAAGAGTTAGGAATGTTTGGATGTCTCAAATACTGATAAATTCCTTTGGATGAAAAGGGTGATTCTGAGAAAAAAAAACACCAGATTACCATTCCTCGGTCCCAAGCTATCTCACTGCCCACTTCACCATCTCCTTAGAAACTGTCAGATGCCTTCTCCATAACAACAAAAACAAAGTGCAGCTCTCTCTCTCTCTCTCTCTTTCTACCAACCTACATTTTTCTGGAAGATGTTGGACAATGAATATTGCATTTGTGGTCACTTTGCCAAGCATAAACCCAAACTGCATCTCATCAATATTAATTTTTCCTTATTGTACCTTGCAAGACTCTCCATTACCTGGCCCAAAGTTTTATGCCTCATTAAGTTCACCTTTGCAGGGCATCATACCTCTCCTTATACACTGTAGTGCATATTTACAGTCACGGTCTTTGGCCAGTCATCTGGAGCAACACATGTATATAACCAATTTAGCAAATTAATACAGTAACTAGCTTTATCTTGGAAGTGGTGGTGACCATCATCTACTCACTTGATGTAATGTGGTCTACTTCTTCCTTCACCTTTATCATTCTTTTCCTGTGTTTTCCCTCCTCTCTTCCTATTTCTCCCATCTTTCCTGTCATTTTCTACTACTCTTCTTTTCTTTTCAGGTGGCTTTACAATGAGTGACAAGCCTAATGGTTTCCTGTAAGCCAGGGAACCATGTACAACACTGGATGGAAACCTTATAACCAACCCATATGTGTTCCCTACATATCAACAAGTGAGTTGGCAGTGTGTCAGTGCTCTTCCCCGTAAAACAACTAACTCAAAGACAAATAGCCACCCCTTACAGCATTACGGCATCTGGCTATAGATAGATACACTTGTAAATTGCAGTTTCAAAATAAACTGACTGACTGACACAAAATATCTGACTGACCATATGACTACCACAGCTGTGTTATTCGCCTCCTACTAACTCAAAGACAAACAGCCACCCCTTACAGCAATACGGAATCTGGCTATAGATAGATACACTTGTAAATTGCAGTTTCAAAATAAACTGACTGACACACAAAATATCTGACTGACCATCTGACTACCACAGCTGTGTTATTCGCCTCCTACTAACCTTAACGTGTCAAGTATCATGGTGAAGAGCACAAACTTGCCAAGCAACGGGACCACTAAAGATGTGGGTGGAATGATCTCAGCCAGCAGCAGGAAGAACACAGTGAGGGAGAGCAGGATGCTGATGGACAGGCTCACCTGTGGGTGGGGGAAGACTTAACCTCTCAAATAAGATAGTGTGTTTTTCAGTCTTCTGTCACTTTACGCCTCTCTCTACTTAGCCTGCAATAACTATATTCTCTTGACAGCTGGGGCAGTTCCTGGGAAAAAAAAAAAAAAATCTATGATTGAAATTAACTCCTTTAGCCTAGGAATGTCAAATTTAATTTATGCTTGCTGCCTCTACTGTAGGTACCTAACTTAACATCTCGCAGTGAAAAGCTTTAGAAACACTCTCTTTTAAACTCCTGAAAGCTATGTAAGCTCTTCAGATGAACACATTTATAGGCAATTAGCCCTGAGTTCTTTCTTTCTACATAAAAAAAATTGGTAGCAAGACCTGCATGAATTGATAACCTCAGGCTGAAGCAGGAATACAGTAAAACCTCGATCTAACAGACTTTAGTAGACTGGAATTTGTTTTTATCGGAATCGAGGAGTTACCGGACTAAATTCTTATACTGTATATTGGAAAAAGTCCAATAAAGCCAGAAGCAGTCCGGACTGTCCGACCATTTCAGCTATGTTCACTACAATCAGGTAAATAAAAGACATGTTTATCAGTGTACAGTACAGTATTATTATATATATTATACCATCTGATTATTGAAGTGAATGTATAATATAGTACAGTACTGCAATGGTAGTGAAAACAGTTCAAAAACCATTGGAGTGATCTGGACTAACGTCTGATATATTGGAAAAAGTAAGGATTGGCAGGAGAAAGTAAGGATGTCTTTTTTATCAGAATTTCATTTTTCTCGGAATGGCTTAGGCCCCAGTTAGTCCATTATAGTGGGGTTTTCCTGTAATGTGTTTTCAACTCCACTGGCCTCCACAGATATAAAAGCCTCATGCATAATTAAAAAGACTGGAATAAAATCAAATGAAAGGACAGCATGCTTCCTCTTAAGAAATCCCAATATTATGGGCCGTGGCACTGATGTTTTCTACAGACTGGAAGATAAACCAAATGTCAAAACCAGCTAATCAAAGGTCTACAGGAAGAACTGTAACAATGGGATTCTCACTTGGATTTCAACTCAGCCTTGATGCCACACTTTGCTCATGATAGTACTGCAACTTTTGGGCTCAATGGCAGTCAACCATTTACTATCTGCTGTATAAAAAATCAACAGAAAATGAGAGAAAAATTAACAAAACTTAGCCAACTCACCTTCTCCCCTGAGTCAGAAGGGAGGTAGAAGACAAGTACAGTAAGGAATGAGATGCCCATGCAGGGTATGATAAGGTTGACGGTGTAGAAGAGTGTCTTGCGTCTCATGGTGATGTTGAATGTTATGTCCAGGTAAGGCTCATCACAGCAGGTGTAGTACTTCTCATTCCTGGGGGTGAATGAAGTTAGTGATGATATTGGTTATGTAAAGATGGAGGTACAGGGTAGTGGCACTACTGATGGAAGAGGCATGGTGAAGGGGAGAGATTTGAGGTACATCATGATGATGGTGATAATGGTGAGAAGGAAACAATGTTTAACATGGCAAAGTGGTAAGGGGGGTTGGTAAAGGTGGCAGTGAATAAGGGGTTATACTGGAATGGTGGTGCTGAAAATGGGAAGGGGTGAAGCTAGAGAAAAGTTAGTGGTAAGATATCTGGGGTATATGATGTTACATGTATGGTATTTGTGATATTTGTTGGAGGAAGGAGGGTTGGTGAGAAAGATGCATAATTAACTCTCTCCCAGGTAATGTGGCACTTAAGAGACTTACATTCTGACTAACACATGACTATCTTCTTCAGCTGAGAAAACTCCTAGGAGTCAAAGCATTAAACACTACCCCAATAAACCCTTTTGCTGCCGTGGATTCATAGCTGAAATACAGTTACTCCCCGGTATGCGATGGCTGAGTACGTGGTTGATCAACTGAATGACTGATGAAAACTTATACCCAGTTTGGGATAACAATAATGGAAATCACTTACACAATTTTTCTGATGGCTGAGAACAATGATGCCATGTGGACAAGTGCCACCTGTACAAGCTGTTATGTTTGAGCCAAGATGACCATCCTGTGTTTATATGGGCATCAAAATACTGCTATTGCAAAATAACAGTCAAGTGCACAATAAATGGTGCAGTGTGCAATATTGGGTGGAGAACATCTGTGTGAAAAACTGAAACTTATTACTTGAAAACACTGCACTGATCTCCCCCAGCCTAAGGGGGAACCCTTGGTGACTTCTCAAACCAGCCTACGATATACTACTGGTCGGTGACAGAAATGTTTTTTGCAATTTTAGGTTATGTGGCCCTTGACCCCCTCCCTATCCTCAATGAACCCATGCTAAAGTGACCTCAGAATGTGATCTGTTTTCACTTGACGTACAATAACCCCATCGCATACCAGGACATGACTGTACAGTACCTGGAGTTCACCCCTGACTTCTACCTAAGTTAGATATTAGTAAATAATTATACTTTACATGAAACTCTGAAAGACACTGTTTAACTGCTCTGAGTAATTTACCAGTGGGTTAGTAATAAGCAAGCTATAAAAACCATAATACAGTAAAGGTCATCCCTATTAAGTGAATTGCTTGTGGGAAAAAAGAAAAGAAAAAAAGGTTACAATATGAAGAGTGGGTGGCACCTGATGGCAGGCACTGCAAGGATGTCCCACTCCACTGACTTGTAGAACTCTGCCAGGTCCACTCCAATTTCCACAACAGGGTTCTCCTTCTTCTCATCAATGTGCCTAAGGTCAACCTGGGACAGCACAGTAATGTTCCGTTAGTGAAAGACTGTCTTGTTTTCTAAGCAGTTCTCTAGATTTAACAACTTTTCCTTAGAGATTTACTCTGCACATTAACATACAAGAGTACTGAGATGTAATCGTTCATACGTACCATTCATCAATGCTCCAACACACTTGCATGCGTGACCAAGGCTGACACATGCAAGCATGCTGGAGCCTTTATAAATTATATGAACAATACAAGACCAATCACATCAAACAATTACAAGTTCCATATATGACCACCAAAAATTATGGGTTTGTCTACACTTTCCCACTCTTAGTTTAACTCTCAAGAAACAGCAAGAAATTACAGTATATTTCTCATTCCCTTTCCAGCTACACTTGCATGTTCCATATCTGAGGTTTGCTCTCACCTTCGCACTCTTAAATGGCCCTACAAGGTTAATAAAGAAAAGTATGTTCCCCATCCCATTTCCCATCTAAACAGTCCTCACCTGGAAGCCATCATATGTCCATGAGCCAAACTTCATGACACAGGTCTGCTCATCAAAGGGGAAGAACTCAACGTCAATCTCACATGATGACTTGTAGATGGCAGGTGGCTTCCACTCCACCAATCCATCATGGTGGAGGGTCGCCTTGGTGGACAGTGTCACCTCAAAATTACCATCAGCACTGCAGTAGATGAGGTGGGCATTTTTATGACATAATACAGTACAGTAAAATATACATTAAGAAAGGAATAAAAATAATAGCGGGTGTCATTAGTGTAGTTGGTAATGAAAGGTGATTTCATCATGACAGCCGTGCTGATGCATATTCAAGTCCCCTTGCATATAGGGATTTTTCAATGTGTTCCTCTCACATTCCCACCTTAGCTATCTATCTATCTATTGCCAGACGCCTCAATCCCGTTTGGGGTGGCCACAAACAAATCGCCTCCAAGTCGCCCTGTGCCCCGCCATTTCACTGCCCTACTCCCAACTCACACCCCCCTCTCTCATATACCTCTCCACCCCATCCCTCCATCTCATCCTCGGTCTCCCCCTCCCTCTTCCACCCTCCACCTTACTCACATACACTCTCTTCGTCAGTCTTTCACCCTCCATCCTCTCCACATGGCCAAACCACCTCAGTGTGTTCCTCACAACGCTTCCTATCACATCCACATCCACACCACAACGCTCCTTTATATCCTCATTCGTCAGCCTGTCTCTCCATGTGACTCCACAGGCTCCTCTTAAATAACTCATTTCCACTGCTCTCACTCTTGACTTGTGTCCTTCCAACAATGTCCAAGCTTCACTTCCGTATGTTAGAGTTGGTATCACAATACTGTCATGTAGTAACTTTTTTACTTCCATGCTCACTTCCCTGTTTCTTATCACTGCTTTCAAGGAACCAGCACCTTAGCTGCTCTCTGGTATTTCATATCTCCCTACTTGATCCCACTGACTAGGTTCTGAATGATGGGGTCCTTGGGGTAGTCACAGGGTGGCAACTTTGGAGGAGAAAAAAAAATGCTCTTAATGATCAATGGCACAAGTTTAATGGAGAAAATATCCATGCAACAGGATACAAACAGCTAAAAGAGTAACAAAACTGCACAATTCTCACAGAAATGACCATACTGTACTGAAAATCCATTGCATAAGTAACCTGTTTTTACATTTTAATGTAATCACATACAGGCCAATACCTATTTGATTTCCACTACTATCTACAATACCGATTTGCCAGTTCCCATAATTTACATTGCCTGTTGTATGGAAAAAAAAAACAAACAAACAAAACTGCAACATATCCTAAGGTCACAAATTCACTACCGAACTCTACCTTTCTGCATGGATGCACTTGACAATAAACGGTGCTCTCAGACTGATGATATCAAACAATGCTGCATCACCTTTGATTTAAGTCAGGACCTTACCTCCTCGGCTAGACCATATTTTCTTTTTAATGTATATGCGATAAAGGAGTATTATCTAACAGTAGTTAGTTGATTACTGCCATTATTAAGCCATAATTGTGTATACAGTACAAATGCAAGTTAGCCTATGTAATGAGTTAGATAACACCAGAAAAAACATCTTCTTATAGCTGATAATATGAGTCAAAATCAGATTTATCGAGTCTAGCCAATGATATGATTGCCAACGCTTTTTAATATATATATATATATATATATATATATATCTATCTTTATATATATATATATATATATATATATATATATATATATTGGTACATTTCTTGACATCAGACGTGAACACTGCTGCTAAAACAGCAACATGTAGCATAAGTTATGCCATAACATTTAATAGTTTTTATCCAACTTTAACCAAAACTGATGGAAGGGTTGATGATCACGCAGTGAAGAAACCATAGTTTTCTTTTTGGACAGGTCAAAGGTAAAGGACACAGGGTAAGGTCAAAGTTTTAGTTGACCTTGCCCTGTGACCCTGACCTTTGACCTCATGTTCTGGGGGGGGGAAAGACCCCCAACCCTCCCACCAAATTTGGTTAAAATCAGATAAAAACTGTTCGAGATATTTTGTTCTCATGACCGGAAGTACAGTATTCTCACGTCCGGAACTATTCTCACGGTCATGAGAACAGTGAGATAACTCATATTTCATCTGATTTTAACCAAACTTAGTGGAAAGGTTGAGGGTCACCCAATGTGGAAACCTTTCGTTTTTCAGAACAATAGGTCCAAGGTCAAGGTCACAGGACATGGTCAGAGTTAAGCTGACCTTACTCTGTGCCCTTCACCTTTGCCCTATCATTTAAAAAGATGGGTTTCCACCCTTCCACCAAGACTGGCTAAAGTCGACCACTTAGGATTATTGCAAATTATGAGTATGTGCCTCTCTCTCTCTCTCTCCCTCTCTCTCTCTCTCTCTCCAGACGCTCATCTCTCTTTCA
>NC_137051.1:2592500-2662500 GCF_032717465.1 Coenobita brevimanus
TGGTTCAGATTATGACGCGCTAGGATGAACAAAATCACATGAAGTTTACTGGAACTGAATACCAGATTTGTCCCTAACATGAGAGGGATGATGACGATACTACGACTCAGGATCCCATTATTTTATCTAGTTCCACCTGGCTAATGGCAATACAGGATTTACTTACATGAAACAAGTTACCCCTAGTTCTCATTTCAACTGTCGCCAGATTGAAGAGTATACCTGGCTACTCACCAAGAAGACTCTTACATCACAACTACGCCTTACTGTATTTCATGTATATAACGGAGATTTTAATACTAGCTTATGGGAGCGGCGCTGATCCCTTAGGGAAAAAAAAAAAAAAAAAAAAAAAGATAAAGTATTTGCACTTTCAAGCTTCAGTGTTCACGCTCAGCTGAATAAATCATCTTATGCTAGTTGGAACACTAGAGCTGCCACGTCCATTGGAGGGCTGTTAAACAAGTATTCATATAGTGATTTATGTTTATGGAGTCAAGAGAAAAAATGAATAAATCATAAAAATATATATATATGAAATATAAAAGCATAAAAAAAAAACTCATTTGCGAGAGGAAAAGCCTGGCAAGCCGACTTCTCCATCTCGGGGTGAGCCGGGATGATGCTCGAGACGAATTCATTTTCTAGAGAAGAGGAGCGCAGTACGGGCTATAATAATAATAATAATAATAATAATAATAATAATAATAACAATAATAATAATAATGGAGTTGGGTGAAGTACAAAGTAGTTTTTATTATTATTATTATTATCATTATTTTTATTATTACGATTATTTGCATTTTCGTACTGAGAGAGAGAGAGAGAGACGGAGGGGGGGGAGCTCACATTTCCTTGTCAGCATGAGTAGGAATCTCATTAGCCGGGCAAGTCTCCACGGTGGCAGGCTTGGACAGACCACCAAATTATGAAAGAGTGGCCGCGGCAGACATTTTGGTTCCTGACTCTCTTTGCCTTAAATTCACAAACACCTTTTTTGTTTCAGTTTAAGCGTCGTCAGATTGGTGAGTGGCTTTTCCTTAATTAACCTTGGAGACTCATTCTGGCCTTATAACTATGGGTCATTGGATTTCATGCACCCGCGACCTAGCATTCAAGATGTGAGTTGTCCGGTTCTGTTAGATGAAAACAGGTCGATTATAGTGACCAAGGGGAGGGAGAGAGAGAGAGAGAGAGAGAGAGAGAGAGAGAGAGAGAGAGAGAGAGAGAGAGAGAGAGAAATAACAGAATATAATAAAAACGGCAACATCACAAACGCAAAAATAACGGCGACATAAGAATGGCAACATCGATATTAAAATGACAAAGCGATACATATGACTGACAGCAACAGTGAGGAATGATAAGAGCAAGAGAGGGATATGACTGACAGCAAGACAGCGGTGTGAATGACAATAGAAATATTAGTGACAGCAAGAGAAGAATATGACACTGAGACCGAGAGAAAGGAATATGAGTGACAGCAAGAGAAAGGAATATAACAGCGACAGTAAGAGACAGGATCCTATTTTATGAGGGCAACTTTATCCCCACTACCTCTCCCCACCCTCACCCTACTACCTCCCCCCATCCTACGGCAGCACAAAGCCAGATTCGGCTCTGTTGACCTCCCTCGCGTCTAACTTTTGTTTTTGTTACTAGTTTGGTGACTTCAGTGTTGGAGTTTATAGTTACCCCTCCGAGTGAGGAGTTAGGTAGTAGGGTTAATACCTTTGCTATTGAATAACTGCATAGTGGCGGTGTGGTGGTGAAGTTATTTGAATTGGTTGTTATAGTTTTAGATACGCGGTCATTCCGGCAGCCTTGTGTGACGGACAGGGAAAGCAACTAAACGAACATCTTTATCACTTGCGACGGTGAAAACTGACAGAATAATAAATAAATGAATAATACAATGATAAAAATGTCGAATGCATACGCCAAACTCCGTGGTTACCGCCTACGACGATACGAATACTGTACTACCAAACCGAAATTTATGGATAAGACTGTAATATTTGGCCGAGTTTTGTTACGTTTGAATTAAATTAAGACAAAGTTACATTCAGATCTGAGGTTCACTTAGAGCAATGCGATTTTATTCAATTTAGGATGGACATTATTTAAAGAACTGGTGAAAGCTGTATCCAGTTTGAAAACGTTCCCTCCCCAGGCTGAATAAAATCGTCTGGTGGTAGCAAAAGTACATCACGAAAAATTATACAGTATATCACACACACCTCTCTCTTCTCTCTACCGCCATACGATTTTACTCAGCTTAAGGGGAAAATATCCGGGAGTGTAAGAGTTCAGGGAGATTGTTTTAAACCCCTCAGATACTAGGGGTCTCTCTTCAGGTAACTGGAAGAATAAACCAGAAGGGATGATGTTTAAGTCGGAGCCATTAGTAGGTCTCTCGGGCACCCTGCCGCGCCACACCACAGCACAGGAAGGATTTAGGCAGGCAGGCAGGAAACGTGTGTACAGCCAGCAACAGGTCAGGCAGGGGGTAGGCAAGGAGAGGAGGTAGGGAGGAAGCAGGGAGGGAGGGCAAGGACGGAGGAAGGGAGAGGAGAAGAAGGGAAAAGTTCGAGGTGGGGAGGAGAGAGTGAGGATGGGTGAGAGGGAGAATAGGGACGGAGGAGGAAGCAAAGAAGAGAAAGAGGAAGGGAGAGAGAAAGAGAGAGGGGGTAGGAAAGAGGTCGGAGAAGCAGGGAAAAGGTGGGAAGAGGAAGAAGGAGGAAGTAAGGAGGAAGGAGGTAAAGAGGTGGTGAGAGGAGGAAGGGTAAGGGAGGGAGGTGGAGGTAGGAACGGGAAGGAGTGATGAGGTAGATAAGGAAGGAGGGCAGAGAGAAGGAATGGGACACGCAATGAGGGGGTGAATTAGGGAAAGAGCAATGAAAGGGAGGCGAGGGAGGGAGGGAGGGAAGGAGTATGGATGGAGAGGGTGGGGAAATAAGGAGAGAGGCAGAGCAGTGGGAAAGAAGTGAGATAGAGGGAAATGAAAGGCAGCAAGAAAGCGGACTGGTTGTGAAGGGAGGGAGGGGGGTAAATGAAAAGAAATAGAGAAGGGGAAAGAGGGAGACAGAAGAAAAGAGACAGAAAGAAGGAAGGGAGGGGAGAAGTACGGGAGGGGGAAAGGCGGGAGAAACAGAAAGCAGAAAGGTATATACACGATGAAATAAAAACACATAATCCACTTGAAAGCCATTCTGGACTTCAAGGGTAAGGAAATGGGCGGGAAAGTTGCGTACAAACACCCTCACTCACTCAAATCATCTCTGTAACATTTTTCATCCGCTTACTTTAATCTCTTCAATCCGGGGACAAATTTCGCGTATTATTTTGGCTTTTCGTAGATGAGTTGTTTTGAAAGAATGTTCGTAATGGAGGGGTTTGAGATAGCTTTCAATACCTCCTTTACCACCTGGGGGATTTTCTTCAGATAAAATCGTCTGAAAGTAGAAGTATAAAATGCGTCGTCGAACTGAAGGGATTGAAAATAACCTCTTTAGTACGATGAGACCTTATTAATTTTATGCTTTACTACCGACAAATGGTTTTATTCAAGTA
Organism: Coenobita brevimanus; assembly: GCF_032717465.1. Taxonomy (NCBI): domain Eukaryota; kingdom Metazoa; phylum Arthropoda; class Malacostraca; order Decapoda; family Coenobitidae; genus Coenobita; species Coenobita brevimanus. Next base: position 2,596,074 of record NC_137051.1, read on the forward strand.
CGGGGCATCTCGTAGTGAAGGGGTTAATGGAGAGTAAACCAGAACAGCAGCTAACCCCATCATTCCGAGGACGTACTTATATTTTATTACTTCCTCCAGACGATTTTATTCAGCGCCCCTGTAATGAAAGAAAAAAAAATGGGGCTATGGTTTATTCAAATATCGGAAAATCTTGACTAATCTGAATAAAATCGTCTGTCAGTAACAAAAATAAAGCAGGGAAGTGCGTCATCGGACTGAAGGGATTAAGGAGGCGGTAGCATTGAGAACAAAACGGGGGAAAAAAAAAAAAAACGGACATGTAGTCCGTACATGAGGCGACACCTACAGAAAACAGACCACACAAAAAAGTTAACCTGAAAAAAAAAAAACAAAAAAAAAAAAAAAAAGACTAAACGCAAAACTGACAAGAGAGGAAGTAAGAGAGCCGAAGCCGCTAAAATGGGGAGCTCTATCTCGTACTTTTTCTCCTATTCTCTCTTAATAAGAGTTTGTGATCCGCTCAAGAGAAAAACTTAATACAATCCATGGGTAACTTTTCGGCCATTTTTTTTTTTTTTTTTTTTTTTTTTTTTTTTGAGGGGGGGAGAGAGAGAGAGAGAGAACGGTGGAGACGACAGAAAAGGAGACTGGCAGAAATACTGGACACTGACAGAAGGCGGATATGGACTTAAGTGGGTGGGGTCCGACAGAGATGGTGTCGAGTGATACTAAGGGTGGAGTCTGATAGATGAAGGCTGTCGGGAAGGGTTGGAGATTGACAGCCATGGAGACAAGGCCGTGTATGCTTGCGATAACACCACCGCCACTCTCAGCTGGATTTGTCGGATGTAAAGCAAACTGAGAACTATTAATGTCAAGACGCTGGTGGGGTTCTCTTGGACGAAAGCAAAGTGGGAGACGACCAGAGGCCATTCTCGAATTCTATATGTCTACGTTACCAAAAGTTTCTTACCTAAACGTTCACACACACACACACACACACACACACACACACACACACACACACACACACACATTTGTGGAACACCCCAAATTACTAAATTTTGTTATACTCTTTTCATCTTAATTAGGCGTACAACTGCTATCTCGCCGTCTTGGATGCTGAGCTGGAACAAGAGATTAACTTCAAAATATGATGCTAGTCACGAAAAAGTGCTACGGAAAGGGTACAAGACCGCTGTACTTTCTTCTGCCATTCAGCAACAGGAAATAGCCTGATAAAGGACGAAAATCTCAAAGTTAAGGTGAATGAATTATAGTCTGCATCCCAAATTACAGAAAGCAGACAGCAGCGGTACAGAGAAGACAGCAGCGGCACAGAAAAGACAGCAGCGGCACAGAAAAGACAGCAGCGATACAGAGAACACAGCAGCGGCACAGAGAAGACAGCAGCGATAAGCCAGGCACGTTTTATGCTCGTTACGTGGTTAGGAAGTCCCGTGATGGTGGAGGGGATGCAAGGAATTACCCAATGGTGATTCACCCTAGTATATTACCCACAACCCTCGCCGTCCCCCTCCCACCAGCAGCAGCAGCCAGGGAGGTCATTAATTTCCGCCTTAATGACACCCCACTACCCTTACGACCATAACAGGAGCCTGGCATTACCGTACATTCTAGCCACAGTCAAAGCCCTTCATCAGAAATGTCTAGTTATACAATCATAATTACCATCATTGTTTTAAGCATATTTTCGCTACTGTATACGAGCTGGCGAGGTTCAGAAACACACACACACACACACACACACACACACACACACACACACACACACACACACACACACACACACACACACACTCCAAGGCTACGGGAGTCTCACAAGAAAACGTACGAGAGGGTTAGCGGTGGCGGCGGCGGGTAGGAAGTAATTAAGCGTGCGCCATTAGAACCACCTGGCGTGCCGATATGAGCGCTGTGTCTTGAGCCAGCTGCACCGCCCTGGCCACTCTATTACGGGGGACGATATTGTCGCGATAATTAGCCGGGGATTTAATGATGTCTGGATGGGCTAATGAGTGTACTTTGAGTCTTCTACATTGTGGCGTTAATGGCCTCCTCTAAAGGTGATGCGCAGACAGATTTTTATGCATTAGATAATATGATAATCTGTACAGGCAATGATTCATCCGCGATAATGAGTAAATGATGATTTTTATGCAGTACCCAATTACGATTTTACTGAAGGCCTGCGTTTTTTATTATCTACTGCATATATTTACGAGTTAGTGAAAAATCGCAATCGGGCTTTGATTCTGATACAATGTAAGTTTTTGAGGCAATTATGTTAAATTTTAATGATTAGTCGATGAAATAAGTAGTATGTTATGAAGGACAGAGGAGTGAAGTTCCTTGCAGGTGTGTGTGTGTGTGTGTGTGTGTGTGTGTGTGTGTGTGTGTGTGTGTGTGTGTGTGTGTGTGTGTGTGTGTGTGTGTGTGTGTGTGTGTGTGTGTGTGTTTATCCATACGTGCACACTCACTTGTTATAAAGCACGATATCCGGCCTCCATATATGATCTGAGGGCACGTGAAGCATCAGCACGCCGCCGTACTCGTCAGGATCCCACTTCAGCTTGTAGTCGTACCAGAACTGAAACACAATACATGAAACTGAAACACGATACATGCAACTGAAACACGTGGCATGTAATTGAAACACATGGCATGAAACTGAAACACAAGACATGAAACTGACACACATGAAACTGAAACACATGACATGAAACAAACACAAGACATGAAACAAACACAAGACATGAAACTGAAACACGGTACATGAAACTGAAACACAAGACATGAAACTGAAACACGATACATGTAACTGAAACGCGATACATGTAACTGAAACGCGATACGTGAAACAGAAACACGATACATGAAACAGAAACACGATACATGTAACTGAAACACGATACATGTAACTGAAACACAATACATGTAACTGAAACACAAAACATGAAACAGAAACACGATACATGAAACTGAAACACCAGACAATAAATAAAACTGAAACAAGACAATATATGAAACTCAAACATGTAATTAATACATGAATATGATAATGAAACGTACGTGAATTTGAAATATGAAACTAAAGCATTATCTGAAACACGAAGTTCATACAGTACATGAATCTGGAATATGAAACTGATACATGAATCTAACAAATGAAGCTGAAACAAATCTAACAAATGAAACTGACGCGAATTTAACAAACGAAACTACATCCACAGCCTAACAAACGAAACATGATTCTCATAGGCAGCACATTGAGGGGTTGATAACCAACTTACTCCCCTTTATGGCATTACATGAAATGTCTATCTATCTACCCATCTATCTATACCTATATCTATCTATATATCTATATCTATCTATCTATCTATCTATATACAGTATAAGAGAGAGAGAGAGAGAGAGAGAGAGGAACACTCCCATCGGGGCGTGCTACCCACTAGACCCCCAGGCGAGAAAGTGTACTAGAGTGAAATACCGTGAGAGTTGTTTTCTACCGGCCTACAACTTTTAAGGAGTCCATTAGTCACAGGATCTCCGGAGACTCAAGTTTCCTTCTCCTCCCCTCACTCTCTCTCTCTCTCTCTCTCTCTCTCTCTCTTCCCTATATCCTTTCCCCTTCAATCTTCGTTTCTTCCATCTTCCCTCACCGCACCATCTTCATCTTCGTAATTTCGAGTTTATATCAACAACGTACCAGAGGGTATTCAGCAGCAGGAGCAGCAGCAGTTGTTGTTATTGTTGTAGCTGCAGTAGTTACAAACCCAGGCTCATCTGAATGTGAACACCGTGGACTGCAGGCCGAGGTTACCCTCCTCCTGCAGTTCACCATCCTCCTTTCAAGGGTTGAGTGGGAGATGAGGGACGTTTGTTGAACCAGACAGATCCTCCATCCAGTCATATCGGTGCCACCAAATGAAGGCGTCCCTCCCAGCATCATATAGAGCGGTAATGTCCAGAATAAATCCAAAGGAAGTGACGCTACGAAATCTCCAGAACCACTCAGAACACGACCCTTGCTCTCCTTGACAAACACTTTCGTCATTCTGGTCCTCGTGAGATATTAGCTGTACCAAGAATCATTCGTCCCCTACCCAAAATAGAACGTAGTCTCTCTTGATCTTTCTTATCTCTCTGTCTCGCCCGGAAGAAACCCTCAAAATTGTCTCTAACGGTGGGCATTCTTTTATTTTTCAAGTGAAAGGAGAGACAGAAGGGTGCGGAAGGGAGAGTAAAATATAATTCGTTTTTCCATTTGCCTGCATTAAATTCCAAAAACATAAATACTTCATTTCCTTGCTCCCGTTTTGACTGAATCTTATACATCATCATCATCATCATCATCATCATCATCATCACGCCTGACCTACTATTATGAAAGAGGCTGGTGGGAAAAAAAAAAAAGTAACATCCAGAAGCATATTCTCCCTTTGAAGGAGTAGGAGAGGTTAATGGAATTCGAAAGATTTTGAGGGAAGACGACAAGCCCACGTCCCTGGTGGCATGAAATGGTGGAAAAGAATCTGAGAGTCCCCGGGAGTTTCCGATCCACTGCTCCCCTGAAATAAAAATAAAAATGCCTTCCGTATTCTGATATCTCTTTTTAAATTCTTGATACCGCCTCGCCTTTATACTTCTGGAGACCTCGTGCTAAAAGGGCTACAGACAGACAACAAATGCATCTATAGGAGTGACAAAAATAAAGGAAATAAAAGAAAAAAAATAGTAGTGTTATACTTTTGTGGCACTGGGTAAAACGATGTCCATTTGTGGCCTGTCTGGGAGGTCTTCTGGGGTATGTGTCTTCTCTTTATCTCTCACAACTTCCTTCACCTTCCCTCCTTTCCATCTCCCGTTTATTATCTCCTCTCACACCCTCCTTCGTCACCTTCCCTCCCTTCCTCTTCGCCCCTCTTTTCTTCTCTATCCCCCTCCCTCCTATCTCTGTCCCCCCACATCCTTCTCTTTCATTTCTTCGTTCATCCTGCATCAAGTCATCGCCACAATTTCTCCATCTCTTCCTCCAATTTAGCTCACTCTCTCCCTTCCTTTCTTTTTGTTTCTCTCTTTCTTTGTCTCTAACTTCATTTCTCCTGTCATCATCCTCTTCCCTCCTTTCCACTTACTTTATTCTCTCTCCCTCATTCCCTCTTTCCTTCCTCCTTGTTCTACCTCCTTCCCTCTCTCCCTGTTTCCCTCTTACTCTCTCTCTCCTTACTTCCCTTGTGGTCTCTCCTTGGTGATTTCAGGGGCATGTGTCTTCCTCCTTCCTTCCGTCGCCATTTCCCTTCCCTCCCCCCCCCTCAGCCCTCCTCTCTCTCTCTCTCATTATATTCCCTCCTTCCCATCTTCTTCCTTACCTTCCTATTTCACTCTCATTCCTTTCCTCCTTCCCTCTCTCCATCGTCAACTTCCTCCCTTCCTTCTTCCCTCACCGCTTCCATACCTCCCCCCTATCCTCCCTCGTCACAACAATCCTCTCTCCTTCCCTCCTTCCTTCCTCCCTCCTCTCTCCCTTCCTCTTATTTCTTCAGGTTCATTGCAACTTGGAGCAAAGGCGTCTGAATGGATCTGGGAGTGTTTTTTTTGTTCAAGCTTTCTTCCTCTCTCTCTCTCTCTCTTTCTCTCTCTCTCTCAGGCACGCAGACCAAAAAGACAGATAAACAGATAAATGTAGACAGATACATAGAAAGATTGACACAGATAGATAGACACACAACCAGGCAGACAGGTAAATAGATAAGAGACGAAGGAGGGAAGCGAAAGGGGAAGGAGTGAGATGCGAGATGAAGTGAGAGCGAGGTGGGAAAGAGAAGGTAAGAGGTAAGAGGTAGGGAAGGAAGGGGAGAGAGAGAGAGAGAGAGAGAGAGAGAGAGAGGGGGGGGGGAGGGATGGGAGGTAACCAATATCCTGTAGGTTAGTGATATTACCGGGGGTTGGGTGTGTTTCCTCCCAAACTCTCTCTCTCTCTCTCCACGCTATCACCATCACTGTCAGCGCCTCCATCATCACCCTCGCTTCCCGTCCATTCTTTTCCCATAGATCGTTCGTCACAGCCTCTCTCTCTCTCTCTCTCTCTCTCTCTCGTCTTTATTACTGTCTCATCTACCCCCACACTCGCACTCGCTTGCACACAATTTAGCCTAATACTTTTCTCTCAGCGTCATCTCTCCCAGATTTTTATGAGAGAGAGAGAGAGAAATATGAACTTCACCAAAAACCACAAGAGTATAACGGTAACAGCCAAAATTACTTCTGTATTCATATACTGTATCGTAACTCACTTTTCATCTGTCTCCTCCACTCCCCACAATTCTCCCCCTGAACGCAATTCCATTCTGTTCTCGACTGAGCTCATGAATTTCAATCATTGTTTCTCTTTCATGTCGGCTTTCAATACGCTCTCTCTGGACAGGGCATGATACAACCTGCTGAGTGCCGTGTTCCTTGTCCTTCTGTGACCTGCCGTGGCGTCTTGTGTGTCCTGCAATGCGTCCTTCTGTGTCCTGCAATGCGTCCTTCTGTGTCCTGCTGTGCTTCCACGTCCCCTTGATCCCCATGTCTCTCGCAGTGCTGCCCTGTGTCCCTTACTCCTGACAGCTCATGATGGGATGCGCCCGACCGCAATTTTCCCGAGTTGACCATGAAACCCTTGTCGTGGGTCTCCTTCATATCAGTCTGTTTGATACCCAGAACCGAAAACAGGGACCTGGATATTAAAAAAATATGGTTGCGTCTAGTATTATAAGACAATGACTGCGATTCATATTGAAGGGAGATATCTGGATGCTTTCCCTTTGTTTTGATGAGACTTCTTGGGTTGACCGCTAGACTTATGGGCACGATGTTACTAACCGGTCTGCATATTACCTCAAACTGAAACTGGGGACCTCTGTGTTAAACTGACGGTTGCTTGTCGTATTCTGTGGGAGTGTTTGAGGAGTTTCCTTGTCAGTTATGCCTGTTTCGACGTGTCCTCCCGTGTTCTACCATTCCTGTCTCTGTCCTGTCGCATATTTCTGATCCTCACGCATCTCACTTTGTTCCTTGATTTATCTGTTGTCTGATGGGTGTTCAGGGCTTGTTTGTTCCTACGGGCTCCTGATCCTTCCGTGTCCTGCCATGTTTTTACCGTGTCCTTCCGTTTCTTTCCATGTCCTACCGTGTCCTGCCCTATCTATCTGTGTCCTGATAAAGCTCTCTCTCTCTGCAAGTCACTTCCATGTCGGTAGAGAGAGCAATTACTGACATACTGCTCCCGGGAAGATCATTTGCTTCCTGTTAACTCTTGTCTGTTTCTTGTCGTGTCCTACTATGACCTTTAGTGTCTTCCCATGTCCTGGTATGTCCTTGCATGTCCTACCGTGTCCTAGCAGTCATCTCTTCCACAAAACATTGTCGAATCATTAATACCAATACATCACTCCTGTATGAGACAGCCCTAGCATGTATTCAATATGGACGGTGGGTGTTAACGCCGAAGTGGTGACATGTAGAGGTGCATGGTATGTAGGAGGACTACTGGGCCTTGAGTGCAGGCTGTGAAACCTATGCCCAGAGTCGGACACATTAAAAAAAAAAAAAAAAAAAAAAAAAAAAAGCTACTACTGGCAGTCTGTACCAAGGAATATCATATCCCATCTTATGTTCTGCCATGTCCTTCCATGTCCTGCCGTGTCCTTTATATCCTGCCGTGTCTTCGTAAAGCCCCCTCTTTCCCATGACATCACAAACACAGGAGGTTAATAATAAACCTGTCTCCGTCAGATCGCCAAAATATTCTTCTGTGTTTTATCGGTCTTTGTGTGTCCAGCCATGCCCTAACTCGTCCTCTCAGGCCAGTATGTGTCCTCCTTTAGCTCCTATGTGTCCTCTCAAGCCGCCATAAGTCCTGCTAACGCCATCTTCCCGCCATGATGCCCCACGGTGGGTCATATGGCCATTTTCCCATTTATTGCTCCTTCGAACGTCATTTGTACCATTTTATCTTACACTTTATGTCCAGCCGTGTCTTTTCATGCCTCGCTGCGCCCTTCCATGTCCTACCGGGTCCTTCCATGTCTTGCCGTGCCCTTCCATGTTCTGTGGTGTTCTTCCAAGCCTTGTTCTGCCCCTCCATTCCTGTGGTGTCCTTTCATGCCTTGTCATGCCCCTCCATGTACTGTGGTGTCAGTTCATGCATTGTCCTGACCCTCTATGTCCTGTGGTGTCCTTCCACGCCTTGTCCTGCCTCTCCATGTCCTGTGGCGTCCCTCCATGCCTTGTCGTGCCCTTCCGTGTCCTGGTAAAGCCTTTCATCCCACAGGACAGCTCTCAAGTGCCCTGGTGGCGCCCCCTCTCCCTCGGGATGTGCAAGGGTCAGCGAGAGAGCAACTGCAGACACATTTCTCCCTGGAAGACCATTTGCGTCCTACCTTCAGCCGTCACATGTCCTGCAGCGTCCTACAGTGTCCTTCCTATTTGTCCTGGCGGCAAAGTTATATTGGTTTGCTATCATCTAACCAAACAGGGCTATTCTCACAACTGAAATACTAAATCGAGGTTCTATTATTCATTTGACAAGCCTCAGTTATAAAGTAGGAATGCGTCTCCTTGGTTATTAGTCAAACCAACCCTTCCATCTGACGAAATCTGGCCATCAATTGAGCTAAGTGGGGTTACGGATCTTAGATGAAAATAAACAAAACAATCCACAGTGACATATAGCTCTCATGTGATTTTTTTCCCTGTTTTCCTCCGTTATTTGTCCTGCCTTGTCTTTCATGTCCTTCCTCTGTGTGTCCTGGCATAATTGGATTTTTTCATCTGACGGAACAAGGTAAGTCTCACAAACTGAATACTAAGCTGTGGCTGCGTGAAATTCAATATATTTTAGTTACGAGGTACCAACGAGTCTCCTTGGTTACTAGTCAAACATATTCCCCGATTCTGGCTATACTCTGGCCATCTACTAACCAGAAAATTAGCTACGATTCTGTCAAATAAAGGTAAACAGACTGCTCTCTCTCTCTCTCTCTCTCTCTCTTCAGCATCGTGGTCATGTGGTTAGAGGTGGGGTCTGCTGTCTAGGAGGACGTGAATTCGATCCTAAAGGGGCAATGAACAGTTTGACGATGCGAATTTCGTTTAAGTGATCTCCCACCAGACCAAAAGATATTCAGTATGGACGGTGGGGCTTAGTGCCGAGGTGGTGATATGTAAAGGTGTGTGGTGTACGTAGGATGAGAGAGAGAGAGAGAGAGAGAGAGAGAGAGAGAGAGAGACGAAGTGTCCTTTTACACGTGTTCTGGTGCTGCTAATTTTTTTTCCCCCAGGACAGGCTACGACGAGGCGAAGTGGTCAGTTAGTGGGGTGTATGCTCTTGAAGTGCTCCCATGATCCGATATATGCAGCATCTTGAGAGAGAGAGAGAGAGAGAGAGAGAGAGAGAGAGAGAGAGAGAGAGAGAGAGTCATCGCATCTATCTTCCCATCGATCTTCTACCTTCCTACCTACCTACCTACTTACCTACCTACCTCTGTCCCAAGCTTTGTACTTACCTACCTTTCTACCTATTTACCTAACTTCCTACCTATGTTTCTACTTTCCTACCTACCTGCTGTACGTACTGCCTTTACCCATCTACCTACCTACCTACTTACCTACCTTATTGGTATCTTCACCTTCCTACCTACCCTCTTACCTGCCTACCGACTTACTTACCTACCTCCTTACCTACTTACCCCTCCTCCTCTTCCTGATATATTGGTCTTCAGAAAGCTCGCATCACCGGCCACACTATTTTGGGAATTTACGAGAGAGAGAGAGAGAGAGAGAGAGAGAGAGAGAGAGAGAGGGGTTTGGCCTGATCTACCTACCTACCTACTTACCTACCACTAGCTTACTTACCAATCAGCCTACTAACATATTAGCCATATATCTGCTTAACAACCACCACTACCCTACGTAATTTCTCTCTCTCTCTCTCTCTCTCTCTCTCTCACAGGGGACTGCTAGAGATTAAGGAGGAATTTTGCTAGTATTCCGGAAACGGCAGAAGAGATAATGGTAAAATGGGACGAAAAAAAAAATAAACGGAAAAGAATTAAAAAAAAAAAAAAAAAGCAAAATGAATAAAAAATGCTGAGCCTTAGATGCGATATATTTGTGAATAAAAAAAAAAAGAAAAAAAGATGCAACTAAAAGCGCCTAGGAAGATTTAATGGAGGGAAAAAAAACTATAAAATGGCAAAAAGGAATGTAAAATGTTGACTCGTTGATGCGATGTGGTTGAGTGCTAAAAAATAATCCAAAAAATCGCCTAGGATTATTTTTTTCGTAATGTTCAGGTGAGGCTTTGTTTTGTGGTCTCTCTCCCCTCACAGGTAGAGACGCTGGCCCCTCACGCCCCATATATTAGCCCGTAATTGTCAGCCTTCAGCAGAACCAGGATATACAGGAGTCCCCCCCCCCTTCAACTCCGCGGTGTGGGTGGGTGGGATTGCTGACGTAGAGAGAAAATGGGAGAGACAGGATAATGGATGGCTGGGTGGAAGGGTAGGCAGGAACAGGTGAAATAAGTAAATAAATAAATAAATAAATATCGTTACTGTTGTTAATAATGGTGGTGCAACAGGTAATACTCTCGGCCTGCTATCTAGACAATTTTGGCTCGATTAGTGTTGTTATTACTGTATGACGAAAGATAGAATAGTACTGAGAGAAAGAGAAAGAGAGAGAGAGAGAGAGAGAGAGAGAGAGAGAGAGAGAGAGAGAGAGAGAGAGGTCGTGCCAGTTCCCTCCACTGTACCTCTTTGCTACATTTTTCTTTCCAGCTCCAATCGGTCTGACGCCAAACTCAATATTTTCACAACTTGCCGAGTGCATTCAATGTCCAGCGTCCCCTCCCTCCCTCTCCTTTCGTTTCCCTCTTTCTATCTCATTTCCTTCCCCCTTTTGTCCCTCCCTCCCTCTTCTTTCCTCCCCCTTTCCTCCTGACTCCCTCCTCCTCTCTTCCTCTTTCCCTTTGCTATCGCTTCCTTCCTCTCTCTCACTATACTTCCGCTTACCTTCCCTTACGCTCATTCCTACCTCCCTCGCTCACACGCTCTCTCATTTAATTTTTCTTTCTCTTCCTCTCTCCTTTTCCTTCAGCTTCTCTATTTCATCTGTCTAAACGTCTATCTGTGTGTCTATCCATCTGTCTGTCTATCATATATGTCGGTCCGTGTGCCTTTGTCTGTGTCTGTCTGTCTCCTCTTCTCCTTCCACCATTCTTCCTCCCCGTTCTCCCTCCATCATCCCTTTCCACCCCCCCCCGTACCTCCTCCCCCCAGTCCTCCCCCTCCGCCCCCCTTTCCCCTCTCTCCTCCCCTCAGACATCAAAGTATTCAAAGTACGTGGACACAAAGCCAGTCAAAGCAGATGGACACAAGGCAAGGGAAGGACCTGACAACAGAGACCCAGCCAAAGGACCAATTACAGGGTGAACACAAACACGCCAATCACGCACGTCGCACGACAAACAATTAACCACTAACAAGAAAACAAAGACAAACCCCACACAAAAACAAAGACCTGGAAGACCTAATTACCCACATATAATGAAGAGAAAAATAAAACAGGTCAATCTAACACGTCACACATCAAAACAATTAACCACAAACATCAAAACAAAAGCAAATCCCACACAAAGACAAAGAACAGGAAGAACTATTTACCCACATATAATAACGAGGAGAAAAATTACTCGCAAGAACCAAAAAACTGATAAAAAAAAAAGTTACCCCAAAATACCGATGAGCTGAAACGAATGACTGACAGAAAATAATAAGGGGAAAAAGCAATTACCTACACATAACGAACAAACACAAAACACTCGCAAAAACAAAGAACTGGAAAAAAAGGCAGTCGGCAGAAAAAAAGAGCAAATAAAATATCCCCAAACAAAAACAATAAATATGGAGTCAAAGAAAAAAAAAATAATAAAATCAACTATAAGCAAAAAAAAAGGGGCAACTACATAATATCAAACGCAAGCATACAAAAGACCTCTCCCCCCATCCCTTCCTTCTTCCTCCTTTCCCTTTTTCCCATCCTAAGTACCTCAAAGCAGGACAAACGAGGTTAATATACCGTAAAAGCGAAGGGTCACAAAGACAGAGAGAGAGAGAGAGAGAGAGAGAGAGCGAGAGCGAGAGAGAGAACAAGAACACGAGCCAGTCAGTTATACACAGGAAATGGCAAGCAAAACATACATAAAAAAGAAATCCGTGAAAAATATAGAACAGGAAAACAGACAAATATATTTTTAAAATCCGAAAAAAAAAATGAAAATGAAAATAAACAGTGATCACAAATGCAACGGAAAAAAAAAATGACCAAAAAATACTGAACGCGAAAACTATCACAAAGTCAAAAGACCAAAGAAATTAGCAACACACTAAGAAAAAACAGAAAAAGGGAACAATAAACACACACACACACACACACACACACACACACACACACACACACACACAAAATTCACTTTCCTCTTCCTCACTGCTTCCCATATCCCCCTCTCACCCTCTTCCCCTCCATATCCCCCCCTCCTCTCTCTCCACCCCATTTTTTCTCCTCTGCCAACTCTCTCTCATCCTTTGTTCCCTTTCCATCCCTCTCCACCATCCCTCCTTCAACTTTAATTCTCTCTCCCTTCCTCCCTCTCCGATCCTCCTGGCTCCCAGTCCCCCTCTACCAGTCCTCTCTTCGTCCTCTTTTATACCTCTCCACCACCTGTCCCTCCCCCTCATCCCTCGCTCCTCCTCTTCTCCCCTTCCCAACCTCTCCCCCATCCCCCCTCCTATCCCCCTCACAAACATCAAAGCAAGAAAAACAGGGCTGCCTCAAAGCACAAACAAGGGGCTAAACACACACACACACACACACACACAGAAAGCCCAAGGACCAATTACAACTTTATTGGTCCGGAATCATCCAATTAAAGTTTTAAGTGTCCCGAGAGCTGTTCTGTTTGGGAGAGGGAGTGGACGGCTGGTTACTGGGATGATTTGTGTTGATGTTTGCCTGTCTGCCTGTGTGTGTGTGTGTGTGTGTGTGTGTGTGTGTGTGTGTGTGTGTGTGTGTGTGTGTGTGTGTGTGTGTGTGTGTGTGTGTGTGTGTGTGTGTGTGTGTGTGTGTGTGTGCGCGCGTGCGTGTCTGCTTGTCTGTATTCGTCTGTGCTTGTGTTTGTTTTTGTCTGTCTGTGATTTTCCGTCTGTCTGTGTTTCTATCTGTCTGTGTGTCTGCTTGTCTGTGTTTGTTGTTTGTTTGTCTGTGTTTTACAATGTGTATATGTTCATCTCTGTATCAGCTTTTGTCTGTCAGTGCCTACTCGTCTGCCCGTTTATCTGTCTAACCCTCCCTCTCTCTCTCTCTCTCTCTCTCTCCCTCTCTCTCTCTCATATTTTCAACTCACTTCTCTCAGCCACATTTATCTTGGCAGCCTCTCTCTCTCTCTCTCTCTCTCTCTCTCTCTCTCTCTCTCTCTCTCTCTCTCTCTCAGAAACCTTTAACTTCCCTCTCCCTCTTCCCTATTGTCTTCCTCTCCCCCATTCCCAACCCCCCCCTCTCTCTCTCTCTCTCTCTCTCTTCGACCCTCACCTCTGCCTCCGCCCAGACTGCTAATTAAACTAACCCTTATCGCGAGAGAGCAGAAGGGTGATAAGAGGGTGTCGATAGAGGGGCACCGCTTCACGTCCATGTGAGAGAATAGAGCGAGGGAGAGAACAGAGCGAGCGAGGGAGCAGGGGAAGTGAGATAGAGCAGGTGAGAGAGCAAAGGGAATGGAGAAAGTGAGAGAAGAGAGAGAGTGAGATAGAGCAAGTGTGAGAATAAGAATGGAGAGAGAGAGAGAGAGAGAGAGAGAGAGAGAGAGACAGACAGACAGACAGACAGACAGAGAGAATAAACCAAGAGGGTGAGATAGGGGAGGTTTGATGCCAGGGAGAGTAAAGAAAAATGAGAGAACTGAGGCGAGATATTGAGAAAATTTAAGATAATAGAGAGAGAGAGAGAGAGAGAGAGAGAGAGAGAGAAACAGGGACGGTAAGAAATTAGATATGGAAGGTCGGTGATCTTTTTTTTTGGGGGGGAGGAGGAGGGTCGTTAAATGGGAGTTACTACTATTACTACTACTACTACTACTATTGCTACTACTACTACTACTACCGTAATGCCGATATTAATGATGATAATGAAGATGATTGCTACTATTATTAATATTATTATTATTATTATTATTAGTTATTAATATTATTATTATTACCTTAAACACTTAGGAAATCGACCTCGCTTCCTCCCACTCGACCTGCAGCCAGTGTGGACACGGGGAGGTAGAGTGTATTGGCAGGTGGTGTGTGTGTGTGTGTGTGTGTGTGTGTGTGTGTGTGTGTGTGTGTGTGTGTGTGTGTGTGTGTGTGTGTGTGTAGGGAACCCTGCTTCTATTGGGTATCGGTCTGGGTGGTATAAAAGATGGGGGGAGGGGGAGCAAGAGGGAAGAAGGGGGAGAGGGAGACATGAGGGGAAGAAGGGGAGGAGAAAATGGAAGGAGACAAAAAAAGTGGATGGTATGGTTTAGGAAAGAGGGACAAGGGAGGAAAGGGAGAGGGAAAAGGGAAGGATGAGGAAGAAAAGGGAAGTGTAAGGTCAAATCAGTGTGACCTTTGCATGAATATTTGACCTAAGAGTGCTCATGGTTGCGAAAAAAAAAAAAAATACAAGTCAATAAAAAAACTAAAAGAGTTAATAGTTGCGAAAGGATTTAAATGACAACAGCGACGGCATCCAAATTTAATAAACACAGTGATATCTCCAAACAATGAAATGAATTCGAGTTGTCAATATACCTGCAAAGCTTACGTAAGAAAGAATTTAGATCTAGAGTTATGGCCAAATTTTTAGAGAATGCAAAATAATAATAATAATAATAATAATAATAATAATAATAATAATAATACACCCAGAGAACTGTGAGGCCTGGCATGAAGTCGAAAGGAAGGAAGGTGACGAAAGAAGTATAAGATGGAGAGTCTTTCAGGAGAAGAAACAAGCATCGGGACTTTAGCAAAAATTCTCTGGCAGTGTATCGTGGGCAGGGGACAATCACAAACCTATGCAAGCGTGAATGACAGGGAAAACACCCATACAGGCCTCAGAATACGAAATACAACAATACAGGTGCTTTACATTCAAGTTCTTTCAATTTATTTTTAGGTAAGAGAAGGACAAGGACGCGGGATTAAAACCTAAGATCTCTCGGTTGCAAATCCAGTATTTTAAGGATTACAAACTCTCTCTCTCTCTCTCAGAAACCCTTATCTTCCCTCTTTCATTCCCATTTTATCTTCCTCTCCTCTCCTCCACCCCAATCTCCCTCCCTCCCTCCCTCCCTCTCTCTCTCTCTCTCTCTCTCTCTCTCAAGAAAAGGAAAGTACCAGCAAAAGTTTGGGCAGAAGTACATGAAAGTTGGAGAGAGACGTTGACAGGGAGAGGCCTGGCGGACCTTGTAAATTTTAGATGGAAGACACTGCTGATTACTTTCCAGATCCCTGTTTTTCCCAGGTGTCCCGGAAGACGACATTTCCTGTACTCCTTCCCCAGGTAACTATATTAAAAGACAATTTCCCCATCGCCTCCATCATCCTCTCATTACGGCATAATCTCCATCCATCCCCCTCGCCCTCATCTCCACTCAGCCCTTCGATCTCACATTATAAGTAATCCCCTTATACTCTACCTTATACCCATCTCCTCTCCCGCTAAAGCCGAAACGCAGGTAATCTGGTACTTCTATTACATTACCTCCCGCCAATCTCATCACTGGAAGGGAAAGAATACGGCTAACTCATTTCTTAGCTAGTATTACAGGCTCCACTCTCCCTAGCTATATCAGAATGTGGAAGGATACATTATAGATAGATTTTTAATATGGGTACACCTTTACGCAACAGAAGGCTCCACTAGGGCCTTATTAAAAACGGGAAGAATTTATACTTTTTCATATTAGTGCCTCTTCCCAGGGACAGATGGCAGCACCAGTATCACGTTACGTTATGGAAGAGACATATTTTCTTAGTAGCGTAAGAAAAATAATATGGCAGCGCTATTTTTTTTTTTTTTAACTGTTGTTGCTGGCAAAATTGATGCCCCAGTGGTATGGTCTCACGAAGGAGGAGACTATAATGCCTCGCCAAGATTCGAATCCAAGCGGTCGGAGGGTTTTCTATCACGCAAACTTAGCCGTGGACGTCAGGTGGTCTCCTATGGCTTAATATGGTCTGGTATTGCGTTATGGTAAGCTCAGACCTTCCTATGACTGGCTTTCCCCCACAGCAGAGTAGCTAAGGCGTGAGGTTTAGGGGTGTCCGCGTTCCTCCCCGTCCTGCCCCTCTCCCCTCATTTCAAATTCCGGTTTATTTAATGTGTACACGTTGAACAGAAATCTCCCCCTTTCCCACCCCCACCCAATTTTGGACCCACCTTGGCGACCTCCACCCCCCATTTTTGAAGACCTGGCTGCGTCACTGCAAAAAGGTCATATGGATTGGCTGTTACCGTTACCAACACTAGCAGACGAATCAAACCAGTGGTAGCTAAATCATTCATTCATTCATTCATTGCCAGACGCCATGTATCCCAAACGGGGTGGCCAAGGCTTAGAGTTAATTGTTTTACAGGGAGGGGCACTACTCCTCCACCAACCCCACTTTAATAATATGACACGTTACATTCATGCCTGCACAAATTACGCCAAGCTAATGGTAGTTGTTTTAATAATTCATTTAATAGGGCCACTAGTTCATTTTTATTTCCCTCTCCCCCCCCCCACTCCGTGTAAAAAAAAAAAAAAAACAGCACCTCGTCATTAAAAACACAATCAGAGCTCCGCATTCTGCATTTATTTCACACATATACGGACTATAAACCAAAAAATACAAGCCCTTCGCGTGTGTTTTGGCCCGTAACGAAAAAACGGAACTGCGTGTTATGGACGCTATAGCACTGAACGACGCCAGGTTAACAAGTGAGAGTAGAGAAGCGCATTTTACAGCAAGCCGCGTTTTTTTCCGAACTGCCCGCTCGGTCTGTTTCACCCTGTTTTTTTTTTTTTTTTTTTTTTTTTTTTGGGGGTGGCTGAATTGGTGAACATGCCCTCGCTCGTGTACGCCTGTATAGTTTTTTCTTTTCCTTTTTTGTTTTTTGTTTTTTTGCTTTACTCTTTAACTTCTTTGATTTTATTGAGCGCTGGATACAATTCGAACTTTTTCACCTTGCATATTTTGGGGACTTTTGGGAGGAACTAAAACCGTTTTGTATATTTACCGCAGTGGACTTTTTTTTTATCATTATGCTTGTTATACTCAGATAATTTTACTGTTTATAATTAGCCCATAAACATCGCACCTCACAGCTGAAAGAGTGCAAGAAAGGCAAAACATATTACAGGTAACTACGACACACACTAAAATAGCAATAGCGACTTTGAATTCTTTCGTTCTTACTTTTTCGTAAATTTGAGATGGGTGGAAATGGCGAGCATGGCAGAGCTTGTGGATCATACTAAATATGGTGTCAGAATCTTGAATTAGAATGTGCTTTTGCGGCAGTTGGAAAAGATGACAGGATAATGAGACTGGAAAGGCAATTTTCGTGAGTATTTTCCCCCACTCCACATCTGGCTGGGAAGAGGAGGAAGTTCTACGAGACAGTGTAGCATCAGGAAAATTTTAGGAGTAACGATGTCATTATTGATTTTTCCATATGAATTTTATAGAGTCTGCTGTGGAGTTTGGCTGTGCTAGTTCGAAAATCGATCAAACATTGTGTAAATAATGACGCACGTAAAACATTACCATGGTGTTTTTTTTTTGTTTTTTTTTTTCCCACGCCGCTGCTTATTAATTATGGACGAGCAATTATTTCCATGTTCTGTATTGTGAGACTTTACGCTTGACATTTTATTTCCTCTCTCTTCTAGGATTTCATATTAAATGTTACGCCTCGTAGTATTTTGACCTCCATAATCCTACGTTAGGCAACTGCAGCAATAATAATAAAAAAAAAAACTTATTTTTTCGGGTTTCTTTTTAATCTTTTTCTTTTGCATCAGGTTTGTAACATTTTCAGTTTTCTTTTTTTCCTGTGTGTGTGTTCCGAGTACCATGCCTGCTTTGCATAAGACTGCTGTGCACTCGTTTTACAGTGGTAGTCAATTATTTCTTGCACTCCACTTTTTATTATATACAGCATTAATTTTAAATCCCCTTATTGCACAATGGTGTTCAAATACTTCTAAAGTTTATTCATTCACAATTTCCGTCACTTTATCTGAAAATTATATAATTTCGAACATTACATTTTCTTTTAACTTTATTTACTTTTGTATTAGAATGCACGCCTTTTTTTTATTATTATTATCCGTTCGGTTGGGTCCAAAAAATTATATAGATAGATAGATAGATAGATAGATAGATAAAGTAAGAAATAAGAGACAATCTGAGTAGATATATAATTAAGAAGGAATGCATCACAGAAAACGGAATTATGTTTGAAAACTCGTAATAGACTATTGTTGACTCTTGAGATTGCACTGTGTCGCTCCCGCCCTCCACCCAGCCGCCCACAGCTTCCGGCAACCTCATTTGCATACAGACTCCCTCTCACAGACACACAGACATACACACAGACGGACTCACTGCCATCGAGTTTAATTTTGAGGCCTTTGTGGGGAGAGAAATGGAAAGAACGGTGGAAGGATGGTTTGCTGATGAGAGAGAGAGAGAGAGAGAGAGAGACTGACTGACTCGACCAATAAACTATCTTTGGACGATTATTTACATCACACTAAAATCTAAGACAATATTAACGGTAATCCCTGAACAAATTTAACAGTAACTTGGGTGATTCAAACAGCACCTCTGGACAGTTCTAACAGCACCGTTGGACATATCTAAGAAAATTCTGAACCATAGGACAAAATTGTAACGCTATGAGACAAATTCTAAACCCCAAGAAAATGAAAATGCTAACCCACGGACAAAACTATGGATCCCAGGACAAAACTGTAAGCTTGCGAGACAAATTCTGAACTGTCGGATTTAGGACAAAACTGTAAGCCCTTGGGACAAAACTGTGAGGGGATACGGGAGACGCGAATGTGGACAAAAGAATTCGAGTGGGGTTGCCAACTTGCATCCTTTGTGCCGAGAACGCAATATATACGCAGCTGGTTGTGGCCCCCCCTACGCTTTTTTACTCTCTCTCGGCCTCTTTTTCCTCCCTTTTCATTTTTCCTTTTTCCTCTCTTCATTTTGGTCCACCGTACGTTTTTAACTTTACCTCTTTCCTCTTTTTCTTTTTCCCCTCTCCTCCGCTTTTTTACTCTCCCTCTGTCTCTTTTCCTCTCTTTTCCCTTTTCCCTCTACCTCTTCCTCTCTTTCTTTTTCCTTCTTCCTAAACTTCTCGTTCTCCCTGTCCCTTTTCCGTTTTTCCTCATTCCCTTTACCTCTCTTTTTAACTCTTCCTTTTGGCCCACTCTACTCTCTTAATTTTTCCTCTTTTTCTTCTTCCTCTTTCCTATATATATATTTTTTTTTTTAACTCTCCCTCTACCTCTTTTCCTCTCGTTCCTTTTCCTATTTTTTTCCTCTCTTCATTCTGGTCCACCCTATTCTTTTTACTCTCCCTCTCCTTCTTTATTTCCTCTCATTACTTTTCTCCTCGTCCATTTATTTCTTTTTAAATTCTGCCTACTTCTTCCTCTGCTTCATCTAATGTTTCTCAATTTTCTTTTGTGCCGAGATTGCATCATACACAGGTAATGTTGGACTCTACTCTCTCTCTATCTATCTCTATCTCTAACTTCCTCTCCTCCTTTCTTTCGTAATTATTTGCATGTATTCTTCTCGTTCTTCCTCCCTTTCTCTTCTGTTATTCATCATCCTTCTGCTCCATTCAATGTCTTACACTTCCCCCACGTTACTTTAATTCTCTCTCTCAGTTTCTCTTCTCTATCACCACCCCTTTTTCTTCTTATGCTTTTCCATTTTCTTTTCCCTACTTTACTTCCTCCTCCTCCTCCTCCTCCCCCTCCTCCTTCTTCTTCCAGTTTTCTCTCTTAGCAGTAAACTCATCCCCATCCCGTTATCCGCCTTACGTAAAATATATCTTTCATGAGAGAGAGAGAGAGAGAGAGAGAGAGAGAGAGAGAGAGAGAGAGAGAGAGAGATGATATATATTAGAAATTCTGAGACCACGCCTTTCAATTACACCAAGTTCACAACGTAATTTCTTTTAATATGTGGAGAAGACACTTCATTTGTGACATCTCAGCATTTATACTCTTCTTTCTTTCTTTCTCTCGTTCTTTCTAATCAGCTGTCTCACACGCACACCTTCCGTCTCTCTCTCTCATCAGCACTGCCACACGCACTGTTCCCTACTCTCTCATTCTTTCTTAACAGCAATCCTCCCTCTTGCTATTCTGTCTGTCTGTCTCTCTCTCTCTCCCTGCCTAGTCCTTTGCTCTAATATAATAGTATTTTCTCTTATATGCATTACTGTAATTGCATATTAGTCAATGCACATGAACATACAAAGAATCTCTCTCTCTCTCTCTCTCTCTCTCACACACACACACACACACACACACACACACACACACACACACACTTATCGTACCAAAAATCGACTCCATCATTGAATTTAGGGGAAAATAATGCTCTCTCGCTTCTAAGAGAGAGAGAGAGAGAGAGAGAGAGAGAGAACAATGCCGTCTCCTCGAGGACAATAAGAAAACTACACATCTTAGGGTACAATCTTAAGTTATTTGAGGACACTGAGAGCGTTGGATAATATTTGCCTTCTCCTTCCAGACTCATATTAAGCTATCTGCTAATCCGTCTTTTATCTATCTGTGCAGTTTTTCCTGTCTATCTGTCTCTCTACATGTTTGTCTTTATCTGTCCGTCTGCCTGCTTGTGTCTGTCTGTCTGTCTCTGTCTCTCTCTCTCTTGCCCGAAGCTGCATCATAGGCTTCGATGAGAGGATAACTAGGCATTTTTCTCCCTACTCAGTAACGCCCTCCCCTTCCCACCACACACCACTCTCCCTCATATACTCCCCTACCTAATCTCCCCACCTGTTGCTGAAAGATAATTACAATCCTTTCATTTTACGCTTCTAGGGACGCATTTACCCTTTGACTGCGTGTAATTTTCCGTGAAAAAAAAGAAAAAAAAAAAAGAAAGAAAGAAATTGAAAGGCAGAAAAAAATATGAAAGGCAAAGTACATATAAGTTTAAAACCGTCAAAATATTAACTGTGCTTGTTTTTATTTATATATATATGTATTTATTTATTTATTGTGGCCTGGGTTTCTCTTCATCATAGTAAAATCGCTTGCCCTCAGCTGAAATAATATACAAAGCAGGTAAGTAGCATCAGAAAGGAAATTAGTATAACAAAGGACGGTTTTATTCTGACGCAAAAAATGCTATAATCTTTTCACTCTTGGCCTAGATTTTTGTCCGTTACCAGTTTATTTCAAGTTGCTCAGTGTCAAAATAAGACTAGTGTGACTCCAACCTTCATCCTTTGCATAGCACTTTTTCGTGACTAGCATCATATGAGTGCAAATCTAGTGCTACAACTCAGCATCAACGAGCATCAGCGAGGATGGGTGGTAATTTTAGGCCACGTTAAGAATACTGAAGACAAAGATGAGGCAAATATCCTCATAGATAATTACTTTTCATGGAAATATATGAAAATTATATCTGATATTTCTTATAATGTCAATATCAGTAAATATTATAAATTAAGGTTAATGTCCCTCACAACAACTAAGAATATATATATATTTTTTCACACCCCAATATTCACCGGTGTAAGAAAAGCTTCCATCAAACTCGACACTCATTCTCAATCGTCTCGATGCGAGTGAGATGAGTATTTTAGGGATACGGCGGTAGGTAGCCAAACGCAGGACAATATCCTTCCGGGATTCTTTCTCCCTTACCATATGGGATGTCTGGACAGCTTATAATCCCTACCATCACAATTCGTCACACCAGACTAATGTACTGAAGTTTATCTCTAGCCAGTTGATAATAACATACAACTTAAGTTAATTTCAGGGATAAGAGTTATGACACACACACACACACACACACACACACACACACACACACACACACACACACACACACACACACACACATTCACTCACCTTCTTCATTAGCCTGGTGAGGAAAACACAAACCCTTTTAGGAAGCAACTTAGCTGCGTGAGGTGGTGGAGGTGGTGGTGGTGGTGGAGGGGTGGTTCAGATGGTTGTTGGAGAGGCAGTGGTGGTTAACAAGCTGTTGTACTGATGCTGATGGTGATAGAGATGACTGTTCTGATAATGGTTGTGGAAGTGATGGTTCCTGTGGTAGTGGTGGTAGCGATTGCAACGATTGATGTGATGGATCTGGTGGTGGGGGTAGCGATAAAGGTACGTCTGATGGCTGTATGGTGGTGGTGGTGGTAATGGTAGGGATGATTATTGTGGTGGTGGTGGTGGTGGTGGTGGTAGGGATGGCTGTGGTGGTGGTGGCTGGTAATGGATGTTTACGGTGACTTTGGTTGTGGTGATAGGAATGGCTGCACGGAAATCTGGTGCCTCATCCAGCAGGGAACGACCTAAATAAGAAGAAATTTCCAGGTATATTATTTATCCCTACTCGGTAATGACTTCTTCTTTAGCTTCCCACCACACACAACCCTCCTTCATACACTTAATTTCCACCTGCTCTCGTTCTCGATCTGCCTCTCCTCCTCTCCCAACCATCCCACTGTTAAATCCAGAGCCAAACAGGTGGAAAATTAGAGTCCGATTCTTTTTGGTCCCGGGTTCGATTACCACTGAGGCATACGTGGTTAAAAGCCATTGAAGGTACCAAAGAAAAGCTCAACCAAAATAAAAGAAAATCCATACCTCGAGCCCCCAAGCCTATTATTAACAAAAGCAACAGTTGGCAAAATGTTATGGCTGGACAGACGCCGTGGGATCGTAACCATGGCAACCACTGGGGCGAGATTAATAACACAGCCAAAAGGAATGCTGGGTGGGTTTGGCGAGAGGGTGAGATTCTGTGTGTGTCTTTTTAATATTCCCGGATTTTTTAAACTATTTTTTTTTTCTATGGAACTGGTATGTCTGTCTGTGTCTATTTCTTTCTCTTTCATTTATTTTCAAAATTCTCTCTCTCTCTCTCTCTCTCTCTCTCTCTCTCTCTCTCATTCATCACCCCCTCCCCAAGAGAAATGAGTGTCACCTCTCACTCACTTCCTCACCCCCCTCTCACTTCCTACTCAACCCACCATCCTTTACCTCCTCCCCAAGAGAAATGAATACCATCTCATCCTTCCCCCCCCCCCCCCTGGACGGCTGTGAAATGACTGAGCCAACTTGGGAAGCGTCCTGCCCACTTGAGGTAATAGGGAGTCTCTGTTATTATCATTCTCTCTCTCTCTCTTTCTCTCTCTCTCTCTCTCTTTCCTTGGGCCTCATTCCTTTATTTCTCTGCTCTACTAATAACACACACTGATGATAACCGCATTAGGCAGGTTGTTTCATAGTGGGTACCCTCCCCTCTCAGCACTGTCAATAAGACAAGGGTATCAAAGGAGGGGCGCCTTTATCAATTGACTACTCCCCTCCCCTCGCTCTCTCGTTCATTATCTTCCTCCTCCACCCTCTTTTACCCGCCTGTTTCCCTCTTGTTCTTTCTCTTACATTCCTCATTCGTCATCCTCTCCTTTTTACTTTTCACTCCCTTATATATATATATATATATATATATATATATATATATATATATATATATATATATATATATATATATATATATATATATATATATATATATATATATATATATATATAATCTCATCCAAATGTAGGCATAGACTAAACAGTCCTCTCCTGAGGACCAGTAGTTCTCTTATTGAAACGTCGCCATTTGGATACTAACATTCACCGCCACCGTCCATACTGAATCTCTGCTGGGACTATGTAATATATGACTCAGATCCAAGAGCTGACACCACCTACTGGAATCCACAGATGTCTTTGGTTCCATCACACCCCCACCCCCGACACCTGCCCACCAGACAGATGGCAGAACTTGCGGGTAAAGTGACAGGAGGGTTTTAGCCTCACTTACCACTCCCGTCCCTGACATCTGACACCAGAATTGACACCTCCCTTACCAAACAACCTGCTAAGTGTCAACCTGGTCTTCACCCTTGCAACTCTAGAGACGTTTACCATCACATGTTATTCACCCTCTCATTTCCCCAAGGTAATTTGTGCCGTCTTGTGACATCCGGCGCCATAACTTGTCCTGAAATGTACCCATCTCGAATGCTGAGATGTAACAACTCACTAACGTTAGTGTGGTGCAAGTAACAGAGTGCAGTGGATGGGGTGTAGTGCTATAGTGGTGCTATTCCAAATTATTCAGTGCGTTATTTTCATCCATCTAATTCCTCGTTAACACATGAATTTACTCTCAAATTATCTTCACTCCCGTTTATATATATATCTCACTCTTATTCATGCTCACACTCATTCCATCTTTCTCTCACACTCCTCCCTCCTCTCCTCCTCACTTCAGAACTCTCCAAACATTTTCGCTCTCACTCCGACATCCAAGTTTTATGACAACTCTTACGTCGTCATCTCTCTTTCTCAGACGTAACATTTCTCTTCCTTCCTTACGCTCTCACGCCAACTCCAACTCTCTCTCACACTCCATCCTCCTCTCTTCCTCACTTTAAAACACTCCAACCTCACCTTAACCCCCCCCCCTCTCTCTCTCTCTCTCCAACCAGGTCTTACATTTAATAACAAAACTTTTCCTTTTTATCCTCACATCCATTCCAACTCTCACACACCTTCCTCCATTCTTCCATACTTTAAAACACTTCAATCACTTTTCTTCTCTCAGCATCCTAGTCTGACGTCTTCACTCTTTCTTACATTTAATATCTCATTCAATATCATATCTTTTCCTTCCCCATTCTCATCCCCATTTCAACATTCACATTCCTTCCTCATGTCTTTCTTATTTTAGCTTATTAGTGCTTTGTTTTACTTTGTTCTTTCTGGAGCCAAATGAGGTTATGGAACTGAATTCACTTTAATGTTGGCAAAAAGAGTAAAATATAAAAAATCACAGGGTAAATTCCTCCCCCCCCCCCTCTCTTTTTTCCTTCCTCACTCATCCTTCTTTCTTTCACTTCCCTCTCTCCTCCTGCCTCATCCATCCCTCCTTTCGTCCCCTCCCCCCACTCCCTCTCCCCACCCTCCCCTCATCCCCTCACGCCCTTCCCGCTCATCACTCCCCTCGTCCCCTCCCCCCACTCTCCCCTCGCTCTCTCCCCCACCCCTCCCTTGGCCGCGTCTTGCATTATAAATCTGGCCTCCCTGAAAACTGATGCAACAGTAACGAGGCTGAAGGAAAACAGATTTTTACAGGTGGGTTCACAGGTATCTCCCCCCCCCCTTTTTTTTTTTTTTTTTTTTTTGAGAGAGAGAGAGAGAGAGAAGAGGATGACAGATGGAAAAAAGGAGAGCTAAAAAGAGAGGAATGGAGGAGCGGCAGAAGAGGAATAAATGAAGAGAGAAGGAAGGAAAGAGGAAGGGGAGAAGACAAGCATTAAATGAAGATGAAGAGGAAGTAAGGAGAGAGAGAAGAGGATGATAGATGGAGAAAGGAGAGCTAAAAAGAGAGGAATGGAGGAGCGGCAGAAGAGGAATAAATGAAGAGAGAAGGAAGGAAAGAGGAAGGGGAGAAGACAAGCATTAAATGAAGATGAAGAGGAAGTAAGGAGGAGCTGGGTTGAGGAGGAGAGAGAAAAATTATTATGTGCTTTTAATGCAGGAGGGAATAAAGAGGGCATTACTCTCTCTCTCTCTCTCTCTTTTCACTCTACATCCCTTGTTTCCATATTCCATCCTCTTCTCCTCTCTTCCCCTTTCCTTTTCTCCCTCTATTCTACTTTGTCTACTCCCACTACTTATTCTCCCCTACTTCCATTTTCACACCACCACTCTCTCTTTCTCCCTCTCTCTCTGGCTTCCTGTCTTTTCCTCCTCTTCTCTCGTCCCTCCTTTTCTCTCCTCTTCTACACCCGTACCCAATTCCTCTCTCTCTCTCTCTAATGTAGTGTCAATATTTAAGAGCTCTCAGAATCGCTAGTCAATTACAGGCCAATAACCCTATGATTTAAAGCCAGTTATTTTTTACATGTGACCCATAGGAAGAAAAAATAAAACTTTCTATTTTTTCGCTCTGTGTAGGAAGAGAAGAATGCTGACATATTTTTTTTATTTTTTCGATTTATTTTTACTTGAAATTTCTGTTTGAGGAATTTGATTTTTTGTGATAAAGTTTTTTATTTTTGTCTCTTTTGTACTCAGTTTTTTGGCGTGTTTGTAACCTTTTATTTTTTGCGATATTTTTTTTTTCTGATTTTTGTTTTTTGGTTATTTTTTATAATGTTTTTTTTTGAGTTTTTATGAGTTTTTGTGATTTTGTGATTTTCTGTTTGTGACTTGTTTTCTGATTTCTTGTTACATCCTTATTGTTTATGAAATGTTTTTTGTTCTTCTGATAGTTTGTTCTGTGATATTTTTGTAATTTGTTTCATGCGATTTTTGTTTTGTGATTTTCGTAGACCTGGGTGTTAAGTGAACGAAGGATAGGCCTACTTTCGCTGCGGACACTGTTAATAATTCTGTATTTCCTTTTTCTTGTCTGTGGATTCTGTTCACTTCACTGACTATACCTGGGAGGAAGGTGATGATGATGATGATGATGATGATGATGATGATGATGATGATGATGATGATGACGACGACGATGGTGACGATGATGATGATGAAGATGACGAAGACGACGACGACGATAATGATTATTGATGATGATCAGGAGGAAGAAGACTGATGATAATGATGATGATGATGATAATGAATGCTTCAGGCCTACAGAGACGCTAAGAATGATTCATAATGGAAATTTCGATACTGTTCACCTTACACCCGACTCTGAACATGAATTATTCAGTCTGTTCCCTGAGGCCAAACACTTTTCCTAAGCGAAAACTGTGGAAAAATATACTCCAACGAAGAGCTTCTTACGCTGCTTGAAATTGTAAGGAAGTGGCGGCTAGAATGAACTGTTTTGGACGTCATCGCAATTAAGGGACGATATTTTCAGGTTCTCAGCCTTTGTTTCTTTATTTTTTCATATATACATTTATCATATGCTTACTCCACTCGATCAACATATTTAGCTAAGTTAATATCTCTTCGCCTAAAGGGTTGAGGGAAAGATTCAGTGGATATTATGCGTTATTTCAGGGGGATCTTGACTGAAGGACTCTTGGATATGAGTGAATCAAGGGGAGTTGGCTCAATACCAGGGATTAATGTGTCTCAGGCGGGGTTAATGAAGCGCAGGGCAGCATATTAGCCAGACCATTAGACCTTTGCCCAGGGTCTTCTTTAATCTGGTCTGTTTTGTAAGTCAGAGATGATACGGGGACGTGTGTGTGTGTGTGTGTGTGTGTGTGTGTGTGTGTGTGTGTGTGTGTGTGTGTGTGTGTGTGTGTGTGTGTGTGTGTGTGTGTGTGTGTGTGTGTGTGTGTGTGTGTGTGTGTGTGTGTGTGATAACGTGGTGTACGTGTTGGTGGTATTAATGGTTGTGTAGGTATTCTGGATGACGGTATTTGTGGTGTAAGTATTCTGAGGGATGGTGTTATTGGTGTAGGTGTTCGCTGGTGTGGATGGTATAATTGAAAGTGTTGTATAGCCTTGTGTTCGTTAGTGTGGGTGTTGGTGGTGGTATTTGTGGTGCTGGTGGTGGTGTTTTTTGTGGTGTAGGTGTTGCTGGTTTGGTAAGTGGTGTAGTTGATGGTGTAGGTGTTGGTATGGGTGGTGTAGGTGGCTCTCAACAGCACTCCTCCCCTCAGGAACCTCAATGTACGAGACAACTTTAGGGGAAGTCACGCCATAATGTGTTGTGGCCTGAGGGAGGGTGAGGGTGCGAGTGAGGGTTAGGATGAGGGTGAGGGTGTGGGATGGGGCTGAGGATGGGGGTGAGGGTGAGGGCGAGGATGAGGGTGGAGGTGAGGGTGAGGGTGTGGGGTAGGGCTGAGGGCGAGGGTGTGGGTGAGGGCGAGGGTGTGGGTGAGGGTGAGGGTAAGGATGAGGGTGAGGGTGAGGGTGAGGGTAAGGGTGAGGGGTGTAGGCGAGGGTGTGGGTGAGGGTGTGAGGTAGGGCTGAGGGTGGAGGTGAGGGTAAGGGTAAGGGTGAGGGTAGAGAGTGAGGGTAGAGAGTGAGGGTGGAGAGTGAGGGTGAGGGTGGAGGGTGAGGGTGTGGGGTGAGAGGTGAGGATGAGGGGGGTGAGGATGTGGGGTAGGGCTGAGGGTGGGGGTAAGGTTTAGGATGTGGGGTGAGGGAGTGCAATGAGGGAATGGAAGTTGGGTAGGACAGTGGGGTAGAGGTAAGGGTGAGGGTGGGGGTGGGGGTTAAGGTGGGGGTGAGGGTGTGGGTGGAGAGTGAGGGAAAGAGTGTATGTTGGGGGGGGGTTTAGGTCAAGGAAAAGATTAATAAAGAATATGATGATGAAAAGTGAACCGCTAAGGTAATAGGGGAAGAGAGTGGGGAGATGGGATGGGGGAGTGGGTGAGGGAGAAGGGCGAGGTGTGAGTTTGGAAGACTTGAAGGGGATGGAGTATGATGTGCAGGGGTGAGGGTGCGAGGGAGATTGGGAGAGGGGGGGGGGTGAAACTGAATAGACAGGGGTGTTATATGGAGAGAGAGAGAGAGAGAGAGAGAGAGAGAGAGAGAGAGGTAATACGTAGACAGGCTGAGCAGGCCTATAAGTGAACATAAGGGGGAGGAAAGGGTGGGTGAGATGTAGGTAGGGGAAGGAAGGGTGTGGGGTGGGGGGAGGGCGGTGTGAGGGGCGTGAAGTGAGGGTAGGGTGAAAGCTTATGGGTGATTACACAAAGGATAAGGGAAAAGAAGGGTGAATACAAGAGTGGTGAGGGGTGAGTGTAGGAGGGATGAGGGGAAGTGAGAAGAAGAAAGTGGGAAGGGACTTGGGAAAGGGTGAGGGTGTGGGTGAGGGGTGACTATCCTGCTCCCCACCCTTCGCAACCCATTAACACAGCAGAGGGGCCTGAGGCAGGAGGAGCTGTGGGGAGGCTACCTTACCCACTCGTGCAGGCAGGGGGAAAGGCAGAGTGCGGCAGGGAGGTGAGGCAGAGTGAGGCAGGGAGCGGACCGCATTAGAATACTGTACGTTTACGGTTTAGAAGCATCGGGAAAAAGGTGATGATCCGTATTTTAAACTTATTTACAATCTAGAAGCATTAACAAAAATGGTATGCATCTGACAGAGAAGCGAGGCACAGTGAGGCAGGGAGGTGAGGCTGGAAGGTGAGACTGGGGATGAATCAAGGACGTGAGGCAAGGAGCTGAGGCAGATGAGCCAGGTAGTGATGCAGGAGGGTAAGGCAGGATGATGAAGCAAGTGGTGGGGGAGGGTAATGAGGCAGGTGGTGGGGTAGGTTGATGAGGCAGGTAGTATGGCAGGGTGATGATGCAGGTGGTGGGACACTGTGATGAGGCAGTGGTGGGGATGGGTGGTGGGAAGCGATGGAAGGAAGGCAAGACGAGGCTAGGACAGGAAAAGCCTTAGGGAAGGACTAAGTGGGGGAGAAGGGAGATGGGCTGGGAGGAAAGGAGAGAGGGAGACAGAGAGAGGAAGGTGGGATGAATAACGAGGAACAGAAGAAGGGGAAGATAGAGACTAAAAATGAGATAGAGAAGGAGACAGACTGGAATAAATGTAATAGAGAGTGGGAAGAAAAAAGGTAGGAAAAGAGAAAGAGGAAGGTAGATGGGTTGGAGAGAAGCAGGAGTGAGACAATGATACAGGAAAGACGCGGAGAGGCAGACAGACTATGATCAAGGGATGGGTATGAGGAAGCGAGTGGCAAGGAGGGAAGCGAGAGGCAGAGTGAGGGAGACAGGAAATGAGGAAGGCAGGAAAGCAGGGCGAGGGATATGAGGCAGGTAGAGGAGGAGGAAGGAAGGACGAAAGGAGGTATGTGAGGCAGGGGGAGGGGGTGAGGCAGGGCGGGAGGCAGGGAAGTGGTGAGTGAGGCAGAGGGAGGGGGGAGAGGGAGGAAATCAGAGAACGATCCATGAGACAGACGAGCGTGGGGTGTGTCAATCAGCCACTCAGACACCCCACTCACCCCACCACCACACTGACGACGAATATCACACGGGAAATATTTGAAGCCTGGGGAATATCTGGACAGAAAACGGGGATGCGGAACTGCTTTACGCATGAACACAGACGCACACACACGCATACATACAAAACACATACACACACAACTACTATAATCTTATTAAACAAATACGAACGCATAAACAGTCACACACCTCAAAAGCAATTTTATGAACACAAAAACACACAGAAACACAATCCGGTACTCAACACTTCTTATAAACAATCATAAACACAAAAACATACATAAACTCACACTTCATTCGCAGGCCACATTCAATAATTCACAAACCATACAGTAAACACAGTACACATTACTGAAGTGTGACACTATGAAGAGTGATGTGACGGAAAGAAACATACTGGAGTGTGACGTGAATGCAATGTAACGCGAAATGTGACATCAAATAATAATAATAATAATAATACAAGAACTGAATTAAATGAAGCATAAGACTGAGGACGGCAGTATATAGTAAGTATGACCGCATTAATAATAGATGATGATGATTATGATGATGATGATGATGATGATGATGAACGAGGAGTGACTGCCCCATTAACAGCAATACTCAACTGGCGAGGCGACGGTGAAAATAATGAACAGAGATGATAGTAAAATGGGCCAAATAATGATACTAAAATTATAATGATGATGATAAGGATAATGGTAAGGATGCCTGGAGCGTGACACGAAGGAGCGACATGAGTGCAGCGTGGCATGAGGGGAGCATTGTTGCAGCACGTCCCAGGCATTGCAGTCAGGTCACGAAGCATTCCTGTCATGTCGCCTGCAACTGTGATGGCACTGTCCCACTCAGCTGATATGTCGCAATGCTTTCTCTCACTTGCTGCTTTCTGTCACAACACTCTATCTCCTTGTTCCCAATTACTGCGCTGTTACATAGCTGTCGACATGTTTTCTGCCACATTGCTCTCTCTCTCTCTCTCTCTCTCTCTCTCTCTCTCTCTCTCTCTCTCTCTCTCAGAAACATTACTGTCACTGTTTTTTACCACACTTCTATCTGTTACACTTCTCTCACAATGTTCTCTCTTGTTGCTCTTCTTTGTCATCATGTTCTGTCATAGTGCTCTGATACACTCTTCTCTTAAAACGTTCTTTGTCACATTGTTCTCTTTCACATTGTTCTCCACCGCAACACCTACTACTGCATCTGTAACGCTCTGTATTAAAATAAGGATAATTGTGAGAACTCTGATTTATATTTGGTACATTCTCTCAACATACCTGGTGGCATAATCGTCATTTTTCTTTCGTATTAACATTACAGTGTCGTGGGAACTGTATCATCTTTTTCTGTAATTAAGATCGTCAATAATTTCTTTGCCACATTAATCATCACTACATTATCAATAAAATTCTCACCATTGTATATCCTCTAACTGCCACATCAGTCCTTATATTTCATGCAGTAACTTAAACAACTATGCATAAGTTTTAATTCACTCTATCACGGGCATCATATCATCTACACGAGGCACACTGTCAAGCATATCTACCTTTATAATGTTCCCCTTTGACAGCCTCTCACTAACACATTATTACACTCACTCTTCCATGTATGTCTCGACCTTCACGTACAGTACATCCAAACGCTGATGACAATTCCAAACGGCCGCATATCCAACTTCCAAACAAACAAACACTTTCCAAGAGCCACAGCTTTCACATAAACACTTCCAAAAACACTCACATCACTCACACCATTCCACCGCCCACTATATCACAAGTTCCCATTCTGTACCACAAATGTTCGCTCAGTGCCACACAACTGCCCCCTCTTGCTCCCAAATATATCGCATTCTGTATCACACTCTCCTACTTTGCCGCAAGGGGTCACAGCTCCCTCCCTACAATGTGGCACGTCTCCGCACTGCTACGTGACTCGGGTGCCAAAGACGTGTGGTACAGAGAAAAAATTTGAGGGGATCTGTGCAGGGCGGTGTGTAGAAGACGAGAGAGAGAGAGAGAGAGAGAGAGAGAGAGAGAGAGAGAGAGAGAGAGAATGTTGCAGTTCAAACCATTTCAGACGATTTTATTCAGCTGAAGAAAATCCTACCACTAGAAGGTTTCAACACCTCTTCCTTCCCTGTATAAATCATCCCCCTCACCCCCCAGGAAAAAAAAAAAGAGAAAGAGCCACGTTTAGGGATTTTAATCATGCGAACCTCAACCAGTTAACTTCTGATGAGGGAAATCCTACCATTTGAGGGATTTGAAATTCTTTACTTTAGGTCACTTTCAGACGCTACGTTCATATAAGAAAAATCCCACAAGTTACAGAATTAAAAGCTCTCACAATGAACCTTTTCGCAGGTACAAACTCACCTATACAATTACGACAACCAGGTAATTTAGTCTACCTGAAATAAATCCAACCCTATCCTTTCATACTTCCTTCCCCAAATAACCAACACTCGGACTCCACAAAGATGTTCGCAGTCGGAAGTGATTTAGCGATGGGGCAGAAATGTGTAAGTCATACTCGCAGAACGCCCCACAAAGGCCGTATTGTCCCCAGCTCAGCACTGCACCAGCTCTGCCCACTCCAGCCTGAATGAGCGGTGGGGATGCTGACAATGCTGCCTGCCCCCACTCCTCCCCAAAAGAATCCGAGTGACTAAACTGGCAGGAGGAGTTACCAGAGATGGGAGTGACTAAGAAGCCGTGACTAAAAGGGCAGGAAGAGTGACTAAAGACGAGGGTGGGGTGACTAAAGATGTGGGAGGAATTAACTAGGCAGAGCGACCATAAAAGATCGGAGGAGTGATTAAAAGGCGGGAAGAGTGACTAAAAAGGCATAAGGAGTGACTAAAGAGGCGGGAGGAGTGACTAAAAAGGCATAAGGAGTGACTAAAGAGGCGGGAAGAGCGACTAAAGAGGTGGGAGGGGTGACTAAAGAGGCGGGAGAAACGTGAATGCCGACATGGTAAACTAGGACTGAGTTAGGAGCGACGTCAGGGCAGTGAGATGCAGCCGTTACTTACACACGTCATGAACCTCCCACACACAATGCAAGTATCTCTCTCTCACGCTCTGATTCACCGCCCACGCACATGAACACACGAAAAAGGAAAAAGTCTGTCCATCAAAGCCACATAAAAACCCAGATTAGTTTTAGGGATTATAAAGGGATTTTTGAGGTGGCGGTGAACGACTGTGATGAAAGTACTGAATATCTACCTTTGACGTTCAATATCCCTCCCTCAAAATACAAATGGAATAAAAAGCTATCGATTTTCTAACTGGGTACAAAAAACATCTATCTACCTATCTATCAGTCTATCTATCTATCTAAAGCCAGGTGAATAAATCTGTCCCTCCGAACCATAAAAGATCAAAACCAATAGGGACTGAAAGGCTTCTCATGGGGGTGAAGCATAAAGAGGAATCCACGTAAAAATACTCGCTCTCACGGAAGCCTTAGTGAGAGAGTCCTGATATTTTCTCCTTACTCACGAGAAAAAAGTGAGATCAATGCACTGTGGGAAGTCGAGTGAGCTAAATTTGGATCTCCCAGGGGCCATATAGTCTTTGGGATCGCCCGGCTCAATGGCAAGAGAGAGAATTTTACTTTTTTTTTGGGGGGAAGGGGAATGAGCGGTGAAGTTTAAATGAGAGAGAGAGAGAGAGAGAGAGAGAGAGAGAGAGAGAGACGGCAGGGAAGATGATAGGGCAGCGTGAAAAGATGCACCATTGAGAAATGTGCGGGGGGTACGAGAGAGAGAGAGAGAGAGAGAGAGAGAGAGAGAGAGAGAGAGAGAGAATGTTGGACGGACTGAAATCTTAAAAGGAGGGAAATGGGCTGAGAAATAAGGGTAGGGGAGAGGTGAGGGGTACTATATTACACAGATGGGAGGCTGGGGAAGGGTGGGCTGGTGATGCTGCTCCCACACAATACAGCGAACAGGTGGGTCAAATCTCACGGTTCGGTGATTCGAACAGGTGATTCACGTGCCTGGCCGGGACTCGTCGTTTGTAGATCGACTGAAATTCTCGTTTTATTAGTGATGGACTTAGGGAGAAGGAAAATAGAGTGGTTAATCTTTCACAGAACTGAGCAGATGGTGCGTTATGTGCTGTACCTGGGGCGTAAAAGCACCGTGTCAGGTACAGGAATATTGCACGATGCCTTTGAAATTATCGTGGAGGAAAAAGACGGCTAATTGTTGACTGTTTTAAACTGACAAAGGCCGTTAACCCGAGCACAGTTGATGGCCAGATATAGTCAGACTGGAGGGTCGATCTGACTAGTAACAAAGGAGACACAGGAAGGCTTGATTAGTATGGCTCATAAATTTTCATAAAACTGCAACCTAAATTTCATGTTATGGAGGTGGCCTAGTTCCGTCAGGGGAAAAAAAACTAATTCTAGAAAGCTATGAAGCAAAACAGATATTTCAGGCCCAAATAAAGAACCAAAGACTGACAGCCTGCAAGCTATCCTTTCAAGGCAAAATTTAACAAAAGGGTCAAAATCCAGATCGGAATGATGGGAAAGCGAGTTGAGGAAAGAGTCTGAGCTAAAAGACGAAGTAAATGGAGGGAAAGAATCGATAATGGTGAGAGAGGGAAAGCGAGAGAGGGAGCGGCAGACTGAAGGAAAGGATGAGGCAAGCCAGGCATTAGGAAAGAAAGGGAGAAGCATGAATAGCAGAAAATGGAGGAGTGAGGAAGACAGAGAAGGAAGAAAATGATCTTAGGATAGAGGAAGTGTAAACTGAAGAAAAAGGGGGGGGGACAAGGAAGCAACAAGACATAAATGGAGCAGAAATGGAAAAGGAAAAGAAAGCTTGTCAGACGAAAGGAAGAATTACACACAAGAAAGTGAATAAATGAGGAAACATGAGGAACAGAAGTGGATAGGGTAAGAAAGAAGGCAGAGAATAAAACAAGAAGGTAACGGGGCAGAAGGTGTACAGTAAGGTACAGTATACATGCTTACACTCAGGAAAATTAAGCCCCCCCTCCATCATATGCTCTTCCAAACTACTATCTCTTTCTTGGTCTTCCTCTCCTCATTCCCCTAATTTCAGAGTTCGTCCAGGGTGACTAAGCTAGAATTACCTCCAAACACATGACTATTCTCTCCTGTCAGTGCCAACCATGTTCCCTCACTCACTCTTCAAAATTAACCCATCCCCTACTTTCTCTTTTCCTTGATCCTCCTCTCTCCATTCGCCTAATCCTGGAATTCCTCTTGGGTGACTGCAACAAGAATGACAAAGTACACTATCTCCACTTGTCACCATTCTCTGCAGCCAGTCCAAGCCATTTTCCTTATAATACTCCTAAACTTAACCCTCCCATCTTGTTCCTGATCTTCCTCCTCCCATTCTCCTAATCCCTGAGTTCATTCTGGATAGTCGCAATAAAAATACCTCCAAGCTCCTCACCACCACTCACCACCATTCCCATCTGCCAAGTCCAACCCACTTCCTCTAGTGTCCTCTTCCACGTTATCCTTACCATCTATCCTCGATCGTGCTCCTCTCATTCTCTCAAACCCCGGAATTCAACCTTCGTGCTCACCCCATCACCACACCCACACTGTAGCTCTTGCACCTGAATTGGGCCATATTATCGTCCCTTCTCTGCTTATTTCACGTAGCTCAGTGGCAGAATGCATTGCTACGGCTCTACAGTACATCCTTTCCTTAGCACTAATTCATGACTAGCATCACTTTTTTACAGCTCCACATTCAGTATGAAGAAATGACAATTCTGGGTCAAATTAAAGAGAAAAAGAATGGTCTTGTCAATCTAAACTTCTTTACCTGATTTATACTACTGACTCGATTATATATATTTCATATCTCACGGCTGAAAGTCAGTTAGTTTAGCGCTTAGGAAAATGAATAAAATTTAATCTCTACTATTAAGTGCACGACACGACCTTTTTACGACAAACTTCAAAATACTTAGCTATTACTATCACATGATTTTATTACCCTCCTGACGGGGACTCTCTCGCAATGAAGGGGTTAATTCAAAGGCCCCTCCCCCCCACGCCAACTATGCCCCTTACAGCAGCCTCAGAGGTTCTATTTTTAAAGTGGAAATGTTTAAAGGTTGTTGATGCCAAAGTTTGACCAAGAATTCCAATATGTGAAGTTCCGGGAAAAGAGGGAAAATTCTCCTCAGGTAACACGGGAGAGCTCATGGAAATTTTAGAGAGAGACCATGCTGAAAATCTGAAAGGAAAAGACAGAAAATGAAAATATATATTACCGGTACTGATATGCAAGAGAAAGGTAATGAAATATCGTAGCTCATGCAGTGGAATTTACAAAAAAGATAAATGATAAAAATAAGGGAATGATACTGAAAACTCATGGAGATTTAGGAAAGGGATCAATATGAAAATTTTAAGTGATACTACAAAAAAAAAAAAAACTTCTGAAAATTTGATGTAATGTTGACACCATGATAAAATTCAGAGGGAGACGTCATACCAACATTGGGGGCGCCCCCCCCCAAAAAAAAAAAAAAAAAAAAAAAAAAAAGCCATCAGACCGAAAATTAAGGACGATGGAAATTTTAGGGAGGCATAATTCTGAAACCTTTAAGAATATATGAATTTAAGATGCTGAATATTTGATGGCTATTGAAAAATCTAAAGGGTATACTGGAAATTAAAGAAGAGAATTATATCGAAAACCTGGATGAAGAGAAGTTCAGGAGAAAAAAAAAAAAAAAAAGAGTTTGTAAGAAAAAAAAAAAAACTGCCATACTGCAAAACTCATAAATGCAACACGTAATAATTCGAGACCAGACAACATACACACACACACATACACACATCTCTGGCCTGAGTGGTGGAAGGACAGATAAGGAATGAAAGCCGAGGAGGGGAGGGGAAGGAGAAGAGGGAGTTTGTGATGTGTGTGTGTGTGTGTGTGTGTGTGTGTGTGTGTGTGTGTGTGTGTGTGTGTGTGTGTGTGTGTGTGTGTGTGTGTGTGTGTGTGTGTGTGTGTAATGTAAACTAAACAACTATCGCCACCCTCCATACGCTTCAGAGGGATAAACCTAACTCACTCTCTCTCTCTCTCTCTCTCTCTCATTAAATATTAACTGTTTCCAAATATCAGGGGCAGGACTTCAAGAATTAACAACTAAGCATTTGACCTGTAAAAAAAAAAAATACATCGGGACATAAGGAACGATCTTACTTATTAAAAAAAAAAAAAAAAAAAAAAAAAAAAAAAGAGGCCTAAAAATGAAAATACATGTTGAGAGAGAGAGAGAGAGAGAGAGAGAGAGAGACCCACAACCTATGAAAACCTACCTAGTTAAAGGTGTTGGATTCGAACCATGCCTTGCCTTGCCCTGCCCTGCCCTGCTCTCTCTCTCTCTCTCTCTCTCTCTCTCTCTCTCTCTGTATGTGTGTGTGTGTGTGTGTGTGTGTGTGTGTGTGTGTGTGTGTGTGTGTGTGTTGTGTGTGTGTGTTAGATGGGGTTGTCGACCACTGCACTATCCTGAGAGCCTTATAGGACATTAATACCTAAAATACGATTCTTTGTTTCACTAGCCTCAGTCCACTAACTAAATGAAGAAAAAAAAAATGTCGTCTTATTTAAGGGCCTAAGCACACAGCACATACAAAACGACAGCAGGCATTCCATACTCCCCCACCCCCCAAAAAAAAATTCCATGCCCCCTCCCTCATGAAACACCTTTTCTTTTCACGAACGTTACAATTTACGACGCACCCTTTCCCACACCGCCCCACAAATGAAACAATCACGCCGTTTTATGAGTCGCCATTAGTCATCACATATTGGCTTTATATACTGTAGTGTCCCCTCTATGTCTCCGTGATCCCGTTTTCTGCGACCCCATTCTACTCACTTCATGGAGTTGTTTTTTTTTTAGCCTTTTTTATTTGTAGACTTCTGTATCTTCCCATACTTCGAGATAACATTGCTCCTCCTCTGTGACCCTACTTTGCTCATTCTATTATTATTATTATTACTATTATTATTATTATTATTATTATTACTATTATTTTTAACTTTCTTTTTTTTTGCCATTTTCCAACTTCTATCATCGTTTAGTGACTAACTTGCATTTCCAGGCTGTAGAATTTGCTCTTTAATCCCTCCCCAAGAAGGTTGTTTTGTTTCCTTAATTATATTACTGTTCACGTCGTACTCCACCTAACTTGATTTTCTCTGTTATTCCCAAGCGATATTATCCTATTATTTTTATGGAGCTCAAGAGTGCTGCCTCATCTATCACCTTATATTAACTTTCACTGTCATTTTATTTCCACTTGTTACTTTTCAGACGAGGGACCATTCTCTCTCTCTCTCTCTCTCTCTCTCTCTCTCTCTCTCTCTCTCCCTGACGCTAGTTGCTTCATTCCCGTAAACTTCCGCGGAATCACACCACACCACACACCAAACCATATTCACTTGGGCAGCCTAGTGTGTTAGGAGTACTGGAACAAATCTAGCCTTGTAGTACAGTTAAGTCCTGATATCTAATTCTGATGTGAGTAGGTTACAGGAGTTTGGGAGTAACAGGAGGGTGGTAGAGGGGAGTACAGCGTGATCCCAGCGCTTGATGACCTGGCAGTAAAGAGCGAAGGGCCGCCTGATGCCCCACTAAGGCTCCACTCTGTGACGCTTTAGTGGGTCAGACGCACTAAACTATGCCTTCCCACACACACACACACACACACACACACACACACACACACACACACACACACATACACACATACACACACACACACACACGCACGCACACGCACACACATCATCATCATCATCATCACATCATCCAGTCCTCCTCCAGTCCTCCTTTCCCAACCACACCCAAATCATCATCATCATCATCATCACACCTCTTTTTCCTACACACAATTCCTCCGCCACCATACCAGCCATAAAAATCGCCAACCACGTGTCTAAACATACTTCCTTCCAGGGTGGTGGGCAGAATGGAAAGCCAGGGACCCACACCGGCCGTAAATGTCAAGGTATTTCTGATTTACGGGATCCGGAGCTGTATCAGACGCAATATACCTGATGGCTTGGTCTGTGATGAGGTCGGAGATGGAAAGGACGCATTACGATGAGAGAGAGAGAGAGAGAGAGAGAGAGAGAGAGAGAGAGAGAGAGAGAGAGAGGCTGCCTTGAGTTTGTTTGTGTGTGTGTGTGTGTGTGTGTGTGTGTGTGTGAGAGAGAGAGAGAGAGAGAGAGAGAAACTTTCATCTGCCCTGCCCGTGATAAACACCTTGCTGAGCGAAGGGGTTTGGGCTCGTTTTCTCGTTCGCTAGGGAGTTTGCGTGACCCATTTCTCTAAGCGATTTATTTTAACATTTTTCTTACGTTGCTGATGAAAACTATTCTGACAATAGACAGATAACAAATAGTATGTACAAGGACAGTATGTTGTAATGAGAGAGAGAGAGAGAGAGAGAGAGAGAGAGAGAGAGAGAGAGAGAGAGAGAGAGAGAGAGAGAGAATCCATCTGTCTCGCCTCCGATAAAGACCTTGCAAAGTGGTGTCGTTTAGAGAGAGCTGAGGGGAT
The DNA here is from genome assembly GCF_032717465.1 of Coenobita brevimanus. Lineage (NCBI taxonomy): Eukaryota > Metazoa > Arthropoda > Malacostraca > Decapoda > Coenobitidae > Coenobita > Coenobita brevimanus. The sequence goes on from NC_137051.1 coordinate 2,636,034, forward strand.
AAACGAAAGGAAGAGGAAGAAGAGTGACAGAGAGAATAGAGAATGTAAGAAGACAAAGAGGTAGCTTAATGGAAGTGCCGAGGGGATGAAAGACAAGAGGAAGACAAAGACAGAATGACGGTGACAAAGAAAATGTTACTAATGTGTGTGTGTGTGTGTGTGTGTGTGTGTGTGTGTGTGTGTGTGTGTGTGTGTGTGTGTGGTCATGGTGTGTATGTGGAGCAATCAGGCATAGAGAGGAAGTGGTAGTGCGTGGTTTAGTGTGCATGAACCCCTAAAGCGTCACTCAATCGGGCCTTCATGGCGGTATCAGCCGGTAGTTCCCTCTTTACTGCCACGTCATCAGTTCAAGCAAGTATATTTCTCTTCTCCTCTACCTCGTTCATCTACTTCACGTATAAACTATTCAATCTCTCTACCCTAATCATTTATTTCTCCGCCTTGTTCCCTTTATCTCTTATACTGTTAATTTCACTCAATTTTCTCTCCACCCTGTTCCTTTCTTACCCCAGTACTCTTCTCTACCCTGGTCGCCTTCTTAAACTATATCCCTGTTCATTTCCACCGTTTTTCTTCACCCTTACCCTATCAATTTCTTCTACACCTTGTTCAGTTTCTTAACCTCTACTCAGTTCGTCTGCTTCTCTATCAGGTTCATTTTCTTGTACATCAGCCATATTGATTTTCTTCTCTGTTCATTGTCTTCAGCCGTACCATATTCATTTTATTCTCTACACTTCAGTTTTCCACCTCTACTAATTTTCTTTTCCACCTGTTCATTTCTTCTCACTCCCATCCGTTCTGATTAACATTAAAACAACATACCTCCAGACTTTTTTATTTTACCGTTTTTTCTTTAAGTGGCTATCGATGGCTATATTTACCTCATCCAGTTCTAAACGTTCTTCACAGCCTGAATAAAACTGGTTACATACAGCATCAAGGAAATATAAAAGTATATCTTAGTTATTCGTTCGTTTTCCAACTGAATCATCCCTCCCACTCTACCCCACCTCCTCTCTCTCTCTCTCTCTCTGTAAGGGGTGTTCCATTATTTCACTCATTTCTCTTCCGTCTACGCTTCCGTTCCCCTCTTCATCAAAATGCTTTTCCGTTTTCCATTAGTGCACTCTCCTATTTTTTGTCTCCCAGCTCTTCCCACACATACCAGCCATTTTTCTTCCCATCCTCAATTTCCTCCATCATTCTAAAAGATAATTCGACCCCATATATATATATATATATATATATATATATATATATATATATATATATATATACTACCCCATTAAACCGATGATACAATTTTTATTCTACTCATGCTTCAGACGATTATAATTTCTATTTGGAGACACTTTTCGATGTGAAGTTACGTATGCTTAAATTAATTTCTTCAAAGGTGCTACACAGGGACGCCTTCATGTGGTGGCACTGATATAACCAGGCGTCTCCACTGCCCGGTTATGCAAACGTCCCTGAAATCCCTGCCCCCCAAAAGAGAATGGTGGATTACCGGAAAAGTGTAGCTTGAACACGCAGTCCACTAAGTTCACGTTTCAGATGAACCTGGGGCTACTACTACTACTATTACTACTTCTACTACTACTACGACTACTATTACTACTACTACTACTACTACTATTACTACTACTACTACTCCAACAAACAGGTTTGTACTAACTCAAATAAACAGTCTGGTGGTGGCAAGAATAAATCATCAATCAGAAGGGATTAAACCACTCGCTTCCAATATTTTCTCAGCAAATCATTTTTTTAAATAGAAACCAAAGTAGGCCTATAAAGAAAAATGCAGACGAATGAAGGAAGTTCAGATTCGGAAAAAAATAGTAGAAATTAAAAAAAATATCATGAAAGTGATGAAAAAGGGGAGGTAGAAGTGTAACAGGAAAAAAGGAAAAAAAAAAAAAAGGAAAAAGAAATGAAAAATCGAGTATCAATGCTCTATCCTATTCCTTTCACTCCGCCCTGGTAGAGTAAAAGCTCAATACCCACTTTTAAGCAGATTCCCTGGCCGTACCACAATGGCCGGTACTTCGCCCAACAGTATCCTATCGGCCAAAGAAAAATTACATCCCCTTCCTTTTTACCCATGTTCAGCAGAAACTGTTAGGGGAAATTAACCTTACGCCATACACAGTGAAAAGTTATCAGTTCTTCAAGGAAATTCTCAAACAACAACAAAAATCTAAATCATACCTATGCCAGTACGTAATTTCATAATATTCTTAGTACTAAATAGGCATCTGTCTACCCATTTACCTATATGTCAGCATTATTCTATTTATCAATCCATATACCTATCTATGTAATGATAACAACGTGATGCCAAAAGTTTGCTGATTCTAGTTTAGTAATTATTGTTTCTCGGTGTTCATTTATCCTTTTCTAACTTTTCCATCGCTAGAATTCCCACCCACCCCCCAGCTGAACAAGGTTAACCTGAAATTAATATCAGAGAAAGCGTACAGGAGAAAAGGAATTACGTAAGAGAGAAATCAAGAGAAAAAAATCTCTTTAGAATGAGAAGTGACATTGAAAGAGAAAAAGTAAGAGGAAAGAAAATGGGAAAAAAGGCTTATAAAGAAAAAGGTGGACGAAAGCCGGTAGTTCAGATTCGGAGGGAAAAAAAAAAATATGCATGGGATGAAAAAGAGAAAAGTGAAAGAACAAAGGGATTACTTACTGCTTGGAGAGAGAGAGAGAGAGAGAGAGAGAGAGAGAGAGAGAGAGAGAGAGGAGCTTCCGGCCATGGGGTAAGAAATTTGGTTGGAGAGGTTTTAGGGGTCTAGGGCAGGGGTCTTTGTGAATGAGTGCAGTTCTGTTGAGTGGAGGAGGAGGAGGAGGAGAGAGAGGGATGGAAGAGAACAGGCAAGAAATGGGTGAGGGAAGGAGGAGGAGAGGGCAGGAGGAGGATAGGAAGAGGACACTGAAGAAAGAGAAGGTGAGGGAAGGTGGAGATGTTCTTAAAGAGGATGGACTTCTTCAGTTGGGTCAAATTTGAAGTGGGATAGAAACTGTGTATAATATGTCTAGAGTCAAAAGATGTCTTAACTGATGCTGAATAAAGGAGCTTGAATGAATACAATGCAAAGAAGTACTCAGGGTGAAATGGTTGGAGTACTACGAAAAGAAAACAAGTCTAGAAATAAAAGATACCAACATGGACGAGGAATTAAAGAACTCCTCAAAGTTCTCAGTCCTCTTCTCCCCCCCCTCTCTCTCTCTCCCTCTCTCTCTCTCTCTCTCTCGGATACTTCAGCACTTCCTCTTTCTTTACATTTCCGCTTTCTCGTTTTCTCTTGTTCTCTTAAATTAGGCCTTTTATGTACCCCTTCGTTCTTAGGATACTCTTTTTTTTTTTTCCTTATTCGTCCATTTCCCTCCCTTTTCTCACTCTTTTCCCACCTCTGAATACCCCTCTGTCTTCCTCAGTAGCCTCCACTACCTCAATTGTCCCTTCTCTCTTTGTTCCCGCCCACTCTTTTCACCTGAATCGTCGCTTTTCTTTCTTCTTCCCCTTAGGTCTGCAGTTGTCTTTCATCCTTGAAGACACAGTTGCTTTCTTTAAACAGACCACTATCCCCCTCCCTCTCTCTCGACATCTCCTGTCTGTCTGTCCGTTTCTCTCTCTGCCTTCTTCATTTAAGGTACTCAACTGATCTCTCCCTGAATCGACTCTCTCTCTCTCTCTCTCTTTCTCATATTCTGCCTTGCTTCTGACCATCCTCCCCCCCCTCTATGTTCAGCTCTCTCTTCTAACTTACCTCACGCCACGTCATGCTTATTCCTCGTCTCCTCTACCTACTTATCAACCTACCTACATCACCCTGTCTGCCTGTCTACCAACCTACTTACTTGCCTACCTATCTTTGCTTACCTATATTCCTATGCGTTTATTTACCTCAATTACTTACCTCCCTGCCTCTCTATCCATTTACCTTCTTACCTAACCAACTTACATTCCTTCCTATCTACCTCCTAACCTGCCCATCTCGCTCTCTATCTACTTTCTACCAACCTATCTGCTTACCTACTTACCTGTCACCTTCCTACCTACAAGCGCATCAATCTACAAACTGGTATTTCCCTGCCTACCTACCTACAAACAAACCTTCTTTCCTACCTACCTATACACCTGCCTATCTTCCCTCTCTGCCTCATCCTACCTATCTCCTGCCTGACTCCCTGGGTGCCTTCCTTCCTCACTTCTCTCCCTGCCTCCCCTTTAAGTCTGCCTCCCCTCCCTGCCTCGCCATCTGCCTCCCCCTCAATCTGCCTACCCTTGTTACCTGCCTCTCCCTCCCTCCCTCCTACCTGCCTCGCCCACGCTCGCTCTCTCTCTCTCTCTCTCTCTCTGTCTTCCGTAGCAACAGCTTTTCCTTTCCCAAAAATCTCTCGTTCTTTGTCCTATTCTCATTCTCCTATTCAACTCTTTAACGATCTCCAACACATTCTCTCTCTCTCTCTCTCTCCCAGCACCACACCACCCTTTTCTCCGCTCCGTATTCAATCTGTTCTACAAAATCTTCTCTCTTTAGTTCCGCGTCGTTCGTACCCCCCCTTCCTCCTCTCTCTCTCTCTCTCTCTCTCCTCTCATATTCCTCCACTTTCTCTCAGAATGTCTATCTATATCTATGTCTGAGTATATCTGTGTGTACATCAATCTATCTATCTATCTATCTACCTATCTATGTTGGAGCATATCTATCTATTTGAATGTGTACATCTTTCTATCTATCTAAGTACTGTATCTCTCTCTCTGAGTGTGTACATCTATCTGCCTATCTATCTATCTGCTTCCCCTTCCACACACTCACTACCTTTACTTCCGTCTGTCATTACACACTGTTAAGTACCACTCGTCATCCATTCACCCAAAAATCCCTCTGCTTCAAAGAGGAGAGCAAGAACTATCAGAAAGAGAGAGAGAGAGAGAGAGAGAGAGAGAGAGAGAGAGAGAGAGAGAGAGAGAGAGAGAGAGAGAGAGAGAGACCTTAAACCCTTCGACATGTTTTGCTCGTTTCATCTTACTCCTCCACACGATTTGATTTACGGGGGGGAAGGGGGAAGTGTAATAAAAAAGTGTCAAAGTTCCAAAAGCATCTCCTCAAAAAAATAAAATTCACTGGTACTAGCAGGAACGAAACGAATCACGTCATCGAGGTGAAGTGGTCAAGGGTGGACGCTATCACATGCATCCCAGAGAAAATGGTCACACTCTTCCATTCTCTCTCCAATCAAGCCTCCGATATTCTCAATTAAACTTTATACAAAAATCAGGGCATTATTTTTTTGGCCAGTGGTTGCCGGTGTAGGGTGGAAAAAATCTACGGATAAGCCAACCCATATTTCACTACCTCGTCCCTGAACTTCATTCTCTCTCCCTCCTGCTCCTGCTTCTGCTTCTGCTCCTGCTGCTGCTGCTCCTGCTGCTCCTCCTCCTCCTCCTCCTCCTCATCATCATCATCATCATCATCATCATCATCATCAACGTCATCATCATCGTCATCATCAACGTCATCATCGTGCACAAACTTCTCATTACTCACTGGTATGGGAAAGATCAAGAGACAGGAAAACGGAAAAGGATTTTAGGTTACTCTAGGTTGAGACTGCGGTTAAGATGACTCTGGTTGGGTTAGCATGACACTCAGGAACACAGCAGGTAGATGGTTAGATGGTACGGCGGTGGTAGTTTCGAGTACTGACGGAACTTATAATCTCAGGTCAGGATAGTTTCGGTCATTCCTAGAGATATTAGGACAAGTTAGGTCACCTTAGAGTCGCTTTGCACTTGTGAACAATGGAGTTAGGCTAGGTTCCGCGATGGTATAGTCAGTTAGTCTTAATCTGACGGAACCGGGCCACTCACACAACTTAAATATTAACTCCTGGTTGCATAAAACTCCATACGGCTGCAGTGAGTCTCCTTGGTTACTGGTCAAATCAACCATCCAATCCGACAACACTCAACCATGAACCGATCTGAGAGGGGTTAGGGATCTTCTTCGGGTCAGTGGCAGTAAGTGCCCTTAGGTTAGTTTAGGTCACTTTTGGTCAGGTCAGGGTAGCCTAGATCCCCACTACGCCCGAGAACAATGAACGCTACACCCGAGAACAATGAACACTACACCTGGGAACACTGTAGAGGAATGGTACAGCAGTGGTTGTTAGCTGGCGGTAACTCAAACCTGCCACTGTAGAGCCACACAATTAAGTTTGTGTTCAGGCCTCAGCTGAAGTTGTGGCTGCCGGAGTTCAGAGTTACAACCAGGACCAGTGTGAATAACTTACTGCCTTCTGATCCATGTACATCAGTCGTGTTGGACGCTTCTTGCTTGATGGGGTAGTGGGTGGTTGGTATGGATTAGGTTAGATTAGATGTTACGTTGGGTTCAGTTAGATCGGCGTGGTTTGTATAGGTTAGGTTAGGTTAGGTTAGATTGGGTGGCGTGTATACGCTAAGTTAGGTAGGCTTGGTTACGATAGCACAGTAGTCAAGGTCACTCTGGAGAAACAATCAAGTCAAAGTTCTGAAAATCCTTTGGTAAGTACCCCAACTAATATATATAATGGACTGCAGTTAAATTCCGTAAACATTCAGATAAAAACTTCCAGCGATTTACTTTTAAGTGAAAATGAAAATGAGTGCAGGGTTCTGACTGGTGGTTTTTCATATTTCCGAATCGTTAAATTTACCCCTTCCTTCAAACGGTAATAAAATAATAACAGGGAAAGGAAGGCGATTTGTAGAGAAATGAAATTATTCTCCACACTAACATGATTTCTTGGGGTGTGTTATCGTGGGGAGTGGGGAGTTTAGAGGACAATAAAGTGTGATAAGTGCTTTTACCGTAATACACCCCAGGGAGCCGAGTTTACGATGCCCTCCCCCGCTGAAGTGCTGAGTGCTGGGGCGGAGAGGCGGCGGGTGAGAGGTGATGGAGTGAGGGTGAGGAGGGGTGACGAGTGCTAATGTGAAGAAGATTGATGGGTGAGGAGCGAGGGTGAGCGGTGACGTGAGGAGAAATGGTGACGAGTGACTGGCGTGGGTGATGGGGTGGAAGGTAACGGGTTGAAAGGTGAAGGGTGGAATGGGGTTAGTGGGGAGAAGGGATGATGGGTGAGAGCTGTAAGATGGGTGAGGGGTAAGAAGTGAAGGGGAGTAAGACTTATGCGGGAATGAGGAGTGAGATATGAAAAGAAATGAGGTGTGAGGGAGAGGAATGAGCAGGATGCGGTGAGAGGGGTGAGGAGGAGAGAGAGAGAGAGAGAGAAGGGGGGGGGGAGTTCGGGGTAAGAGATATAAAGGATAAGATGTGAAAATGAGACGGTCAAGTGATAGAAGATAAGGAACGAGGAGTGTGAGGAGGGGTGAGAGGAGACAGGAGTAGTGGGGAGAGAGGAGTCAGGAGAGAGGGAGGGGAGAGAAGTGGGACAGGAATGGGGGGTGAGTGAGGGAGGACGGGATAGTGGAGTAATACAACAGCCGCCACAGCATGTCAGGAACGTCAACACCTTCATCACGCCGCCATAAACCACATCATACGCTCTCACGCCTTAATCTTAACTCGCTTGTACGCTGAGTAGGAGCTTGGTACGTGTATGTATGTGTTTATGTTTGCATGTAAATATTATCTTGCCAAACGAATGTATATCTTTATGTATGTATGTTTATTAAGTGCTTGTGTGTATGTATGTATGGATGAATGGATGAATGTATGTGAACGTTTTCTTTTGTATAGGCCTATATGTTTTATACCTGGACAAATCTCGCAGCTGTCCAGTACTTGTTCATATCAATAACCGAATTCTGTCAATAAGATGAACTATGTACGTATGTTTATGTATGTATGCAAATATGTATGCATGTATGCCAATATGTATATATGTATGTATGTATGTATGCCAATATGTATATATGTATGTATGTATGCCAATATGTATGTATGTATGTATGAATGTATATATGAGTGTATGCTAATATGAACTAGATAACACACTGCTACTCACCTCCGCACTTTGATACTTCTCCCTTACGCCTGAAAATTCTTTGAAAAAAAAAACGAAAAAACAAAGCCACCAGGGAGCAAGCGTCAAGGGCCCAGACAGGCGCTCAATTTGGGATTCACAAACGGAATTCGGGGCGGCTGTCCTGGCGGTGGGATCGAATCGGGATGAGGCCGCTTTGTTGGGCTGGGTGGTGGGGGAATTGCAGGGGAAAAAAAGGAAAAAAACATGAGAGAGAGAGAGAGAGAGAGGCTGATCCGATAGACTAGTATCAGACAGACTGACAGAAAGCCAAATAAACAGACTGATAATGCTCAGGATCATACTAAAGACTGAAACCGATAAACGGAGATAGAAATTAAAGGAAAAAATAGTGAGAGGAAAACAGGCCACACACACAAGGATTGCTCGCAGGTCCATGAATAAAACACAAATGAGATGCGACAGAAATGTGGATGGAGAAGAGAGAAAAGGGAGAAATAGACAGAGAACAGACAGAACGCCGCACTGACAGAAAGACTGACAATACACAGACCAATGAAATAACAGAGACATAAGGGGAGATGCAAGCCATATGGATAAAAACACGCAGACACATAAAACTTTTGAGACAGAGAATTGTATACACAGATGAAACAATCCCGGGGAAATGGACTGAGAAATGGAGCAGAGACACGGATGGACTGAAGGGAAAGACAAAAATAAAGAAGAGAGAGAAAAACACAACACAAAAACGCCAACAGAAACGAAAAGGTTGATTTACAAGGAAGATAAAGAGACATAAATCACATGCAGAAGAACGCGACAGTACGGATGTGACAGATTTAGACATTATTATAAAAAGATGAATCGTGGATAGAAGAACGGACGGTGACCGAAACAGGAAGAGAGATACCGTCATAAGATGGTGATCATGGTGGTGGCGGTGATGATGATGATGGTCGTGGTGGTGGCGGTGATGGTGATGATGATGATGATGATGATGAAGACCAGCCTAAAATCTCCGTGGCATTATATCATCAAGTAGAATACGAATCTCTTACTGCCACTTAGGTCTGCATTCTTGGTTGGACTGTAGGTTCGTAACACCGTATTCTTGGCGAAATAATATACACAGAGGCTTCATCTGGATTCAAGGGGTTAAGCAGCCTCTTGCAAATTTCTTAAAAATCTCCCAGGAACGAAAATTTCAAGAATGTGAGTCTCTTAGGAAACTTAGGAATCTCATAAAAATCTCCAGACTGTCTAAGGAAATATGAGTCTCTTGGGAAAGCAAAAGACCGACCCCATTCTTACGTACCCAAATCAACACACTAACTACTCATGACCTTCACCCCGATCGGCGCATCAATCCACTACACCACTAAGAACACACACAGAAACAAGAAACGAGGTCAGACGAGACGAGATTCTAGCTGTTCTGAAAAAATGAGTTAGTCTTAGTCTGTCTGGGTACATCTGACCATTTGTTTGGGTACGTTCCTGGGTTTGTCTGGGTACGACGTGGGTCTGTTGGGGTATTTTGGGGATGTTTGGATACTGCTATATTCTGAGCATGGGTACTGATCTGCGCACGGGTGTGGGTGTGTTTGGGTGTGGGTGTGTCTGGGTGGGGGTGTGCTTAGGTATTGGTGTGTTTGAGTAAGGGTGTGTTTGGGTGTGGGTATGTTTGGGTAAGACAGAGAGACAGACAGACGGAGACACACATGGACACCAAAAACATGGATAGCCAGACAACACATACAGCATACACGCTTCGCCCTCCTTGGTCCTCCCCCCCAAAAAAAAAAAAAAAAAAAAATCTATAATAATAACGGCGTGTTTGTATGTTCGTTACCTATACACTCGATTCTCTTAGGGTCTACCCCCACATATGATACGTATTCTGAATCAGCATGATCCAGGGAGTGTTTTGGTATATAATTTATTAAGATTAATTGTATGTTGAAAGGATACATTAGGTATATTGGCCGAAGACCCATTCAGCCCTACGCAGGAGCTAGCCGAAAAAGTCCGAACGGACTTTTTCGGCTGGTTAATAAATAAATACATGGAACCTCTCAACTAACGCCAAGCCTGACACAAAACTCGACCGAAACCGAACCGAGCGAATCTGAAAGCAAAATATTTCTTAGAATTTTCCAAGTGCATGAGGATGGGAGAAACTTTAAGACAAGAAATTTGATGGCTTGAGTAATTCGAGTTCTTACTTAGTTCTTTTAAGTTTTCCTCAATTTTTTTACTATATTCTCCCTCCCCTCCCTTCCCTCCCTTCTTGCATCTCGTGAACTATTAAATAAAGTTTGCATCAAAGTGCTCTCTCTCTTTCTCTCTCTCTCTCTCTCTCTCTCTCTCGACGTAGGAGTATGTAAATGTCCGTACCATAATTGAATTCCTTGGGTCGGACCAACTGAGATTAGGGTCGGGGCAGATTACATTGCTACTAAGACAATGTTAAATTCCTTGACTTCAAAGATAAAATCGCCAGCTGTCATCCTTAAAAAAAAAAAGAAGAAAAAGGTGAGGCATACTGAGCAATGAAAATAGTTTGTAAAGAGTAAAAATTAAGTTACCAAGCTCTCATTCTCTCTCTCTCTCTCTCTCTCTCTCTCTGTGGCTGCCATCGTCTGCTATTGATCCAAAGAGAGAGAGAGAGAGAGAGAGAGAGGACTGTTTAGTATTCCTTCTCTAACCCTTCCACTGCTTAATTGTTTCTCTTAGGTTTTATTGCTCTTTTTCGCACCCACAGAGAGAGAGAGAGAGAGAGAGAGAATTTTAATTTCACACCACGCTGTTTCACCCAACCACCATTAAAGATTCACACTCACTCTAAATGGACCTAGAGTCGAGTGGTTATAGTACTAAACCGATCATCAAAACACCGAAGCTTCGAATCCTGGCGAGTCAAAGGTAGATATTGTCCTTTTGAGTACGATAATTCACCTTAAATTTCGCTCCAGCCACGAAAACGGCACAGCTTCTTTGTCCAGAGGCGAGAAAAATAAATGGCCACGGTGTTGTTGGCAGTGGAAGGTTATTTTTAGGCAGCCTCCTTGTTCGGGGTTTCTTTTTGACTGGAACACGATCACTGACAGCTGTTTTGGGGGGTCTGGGTTGTGTTATGTGGTAAGTGTGGAGGGAGGGGAGTGTAGTATGACTGTGTGGAATGTAGTGTGTGTGTGTGTGTGTGTGTGTGTGTGTGTGTGTGTGTGTGTGTGTGTGTTACAGTAAACAGATCTTCGAAAAGCATAAACTAGGTCTGAAAAGGAGAGCTACCAAATCTAATTACTTCATTAGCATAACAAAAAAAAAAATCTGAACAAAAGCCCGCATCAAGGCATCCTAAAAAAAATAAATAAATAAAATAACATACAAAAACTAACACATTACATGTCATAGATCTGCCGGACTGAGTAGCTGACATCTGAAGCTTTGGAAATGAATTACAGGCTACATCCATTTCTAACTGTAACCCCTCCCAACCTTACACAAAACATGACTGAAGCCCCGAAGCCTCAAAATGCGGCTTCAAAACTTCTCCCAGATGAACACCTCAAAGATTACAAATAAAATGATGAAAAATACAACTAGACACCATGGAATACAACAAAAACACACAAAATGCACCAATCCCAACCTACAACCTTGGCCAAAATACAAATCCGAAGCCCCGAAGCCTCAAAACACAAGTCCCGGTGATATACGAGCGAAGGGAGAGGGGCGCCGGGCAAAAATGGCCCCCCTATAACTCCTGGAGCCGGCCATGTCCCCGGAGCGGCCAAGGGGATGGGCTGGTCATCGGTCTTGTGGCGCCCCCTGCAGGATTCCACGGGGAGATTTATGGATATGAGGTGGATAACACATTGATTTGGGGTGGATAAAAGATGGGTGGATTTGAAGGTGATGAAAGACAGATCAAAGAGTGCATACAAAGATTTTTAGAATATATGCATGGATGGACTTCAGGGTACATGGATGGATTTATGAACACACGTGTGGATTTCATGGATCTGAGAGTATATGGATGAAAAAGTGCACATGGAAGGATCTATGTGGAAGGTTTCTGAATGTACGGATGCATCTGCGTACATGAGATGGATCAGAGAGTGCAAGCATGGCACTAAAATTACAAGGCTGGATAACAAGCAGAATTTATGGAGACGCAATGAATTAACGATGGATTTGGGATTATAACGAGGAATGTGATGTAGGTAAAAGATGGATTAACGGATATAAATTGGTGTGGGACTGGGTTAAGGTTGGATCTTGGAATACTAGATTGGATGTGAGTGTACCAGTTGCATTAAGGATGAAGTGTTTATACCTGGCATAGAGATGTGTTATAAGTGGATTGACGACTGATATGAGAGTGTGAATAATGTGAAGAGAGGATTTATGGATGAGAGAGAGAGAGAGAGAGAGAGAGAGAGAGAGAGAGAGAGAGAGAGAGAGAGACAGACAGACAGACAGACAGACAGACAGACAGACAGAGAGGGAAAGAGAGAGAGAGGCTGCTATCCTTGCGTCCTCACCTCCCCCACACCTCAAACTTCTCTTATAAACAAGAGTCAAGTTAAGAGAGGCGTTACTCTTCCCCCCATTCTCTCTCTCTCTCTCCAGGCCACTTATATTTAGCCACAATAGTGACGGAGAAGGAAGGAAGATGAGGGCAGGAATGATGCAAGGGGGAGGAGGAGGAGGAGGAGGAGGAGGAGGAGGAGGAGGAGGAGGAGGAGGGAGAGAGAGAGAGAGAGAGAGAGAGAGAGAGGGGGGGGAGGGGAGGAAAAGAGGGAGGAGAGAGGAGACATGGGTGGGAAAAATGCAAGAAGGGGAGAGGAAGGGAGGGGAGGAGAAGAAATGGGAGGGAGAGAGAATAATACAGTAAAAAGGTGGCGAATAGAAGAGAGCAGGGAGGAGGGAGAGAAAGGGAGAGGAGAGAGGGAGGGGGAAGGGAGAGGAGAGGAGGGAATACTAAACAAAACTGACCTGAACCCTCGCTCCTAGATTCAAAGCTCAAGTACTTTTTTTTTTTTTTTTTGGGAGAGGGGATGATTGCGATGATCTGATCTGACCTCTCTCTCTCTCTCTCTCTCTCTCTCTGACTGGAAGTGGTGATTGGCCGAGGGTGTGAGGATTCTGCACCATTCGCCCGTCCTGATTTCTCAAGTTTCTTTCTCCGCTGATTGATCGACAAGGGAAGAAGGAAAGAAAGGAAAGGATGGAAGGAAGGGAACAGAGGTAAAATATACAGACATACATACAAACGAGAGAGAGAGAGAGAGAGAGAGATCCAGCACATGACCGTACCCCCGGTGCTCTGTATCAGGGAGGCTTGTCTGTATTAGCTGACATGAAGGAAAGGATTGACTGCTGGGAGGGGAAAGAGGAGAGGGATAGGGAGGGAGAGGGAAGGGAAGAGGAAGAAGCAGGGAAAGAGAGGGCGGGAAGGAGGAAAGAGGGTAAGGGAAGCGTAAGGAGAGGGTGACGGAAGAGGGTTATGTGTGAGGAAGGAAGAAATAAAAAGGGGAAGGGACGAAGAAGAGGGAGAGATAGAGAGGGAGGGGGGGGGAAAGGATGAGGAGGAAAAGGAAAGCGAGAGGACAGTTTGAGGGAGGGAGGGAGGAGTAAAGATGGAGAGAAGAGTAAGGATAATGGAGGATGGAGAAGAGAGGATAATCAACATCTGCTTTAAATGATATCGCATGGAAGTCTGAGATACTTTTTTTTCAATCCCTTCACAACGACACGACTCTCTTAAGATAAATACAATGTTCAAGTGGTGGCAAGAATATCATCATCATCATCATCGCACCGTAGGAGAGAGAGAGAGAGAGAGAGAGAGAGAGAGAGAGAGAGACAGACAGACAGACAGACAGAGACAGACAGAATCGTAAGGACAGACTAACCAAAATCTTTCCACGTGAACATGGCACACACTCAATATCCAAGGATCTGAATAGCAAATAATAAATAAATAAACAGTAAATGAGAAATGATGCTTATTTTCTTTAACCCTTCACAAGTAGAGACATACCCATAAGTGCATACATAATAAACAAAATTACGCAAACACTGATGATGAAGCCTAAATGACACAGATGTTGAGTGTAATCGAAGTTTTTGAATCTATGCTCACAAAAATGATCCAAAATGGAGCGAATATGGAAAACGAACAAGAACTGATAGTAAAATAAATGAATAAATAAATAAATAAACGACGCAAACATTAAGCATAAATGAACTGTGAACTAAAATGAACGTAAATCCCATACAATAATTTAGATGGGGCCAGAGTGAACAAAAATGGAATCAGGGTGTTAAAACGCGAAATATAAAGGTACATGGATAGTAAGTTCAAAATGGATGGAACAAATGAACAAAGCGGAATATATGAACGGAAGTGGATCGTAAATGGAACGTAAATGGATCGTAAATTGAACGTAGACGCTTCCCCCATCCTTTATCCCTGAACGATGGCATAGTCTGGTGAGCCATTAGTCCAAGAGCGCTGCAAGATGGAACACTCGCCTTTTGTGCCTCAATTTCATTTATTTGTAGTCCCCCCCCCCCATCTCTCTCTCTCTCTCTCGGCGGTAGAGAAAAACAGGACGGATGTAAGTGAGGCAGGGGCAGGGGATAGGAAGAGGAGAGATGCAGATTGAAGCAAGCAGGGTGTGGAAGGGGCAATGAGCAGTAGCGAGCGGCAGGGTGGGGTAGGGGAGGGGGGCAGGAGTAGGGAAGGGAAGGGAGAAAGGGGCAGGGGTGAAGTATGGGAGGGCAAGGCAGGGGTGAAGCAGGGGTAATCAGAGGAAGGGGCAATGGAAGGTTGTGAGGCAAGATGATTTACACTGAGGTGGGAGGGGGAATGTAGGATGAGGCTGGGGGAATTGGGGGAATTGAAGGATGGGGAGGGAGGGAAAAGGTGAGGCAGGGGTAATCAGGTAAGGCAGGAAGAGACAGGAGAAGGGATGGAGAGTGTGAGACATGGAGAGACAGGGAGGAAGACGTGGCAGGGGAGAGAGCGAGGCAAGGAAGGGAGGGGGGAAGGGTAAGGTGAGGCAGAGGGACGCACTGTTGGGCAGGGACGTTCCGTGTCTCATCCATTATGCCACATCGGAGGGAGAAGGTGGGAGAGTAGGTAGAAAGGTAGGCAGGATGAGGCAGAGGGAGAGGCAGGAGAATGGTGTTGAAAATCTCAGACAGGAGGGGGAGGCAAGCAAGGGAAGGCAGGGGAGGGGGGGGAAGAAAGTGGGAGAAAAGTGTTGGTCGGGGTGAGAAAGTAACGAAGAGGCAGGATGAGGCAGGCAAGTGAGGCAAAAGGGGTGTGGGTGGAGGGGGAGGAATGTAAGGGAGGGGGAAGGGGGGAGATATGAGAAGTAGGGGAGAGTGCAGGGGAGTGGAAGGTAGAGATGAGCGGTTGAGGGAGGGGATGGTGGGGGGGAGGTTAGACGCATATGGTGGAAGATGAGAGAAGTAAGGGGGAGGGAGAGGCAATGGAAACGAAAATTGTAGGAAGGACACACACACACACACACACACACACACACACACACACACACACACACACACACACACACAAGCTACATCCAGGGGTAAACAGACTTTGCCTAACAGTTAGACCGGTTCGAGAAAAGGACAGTGGTTCTTCTAATTTCAAGACGGATAACTAATGCACCGCCAGCCCCCCTACCCTCCTCCTGCATAACCTAAGCGTCTGAAAAAATAATATATACAGGGTGGTACGAACACTGCGCTTCACCAGAAACTCAACTGACGGTATCTTGTGTGTTGCGGGAACGGCCCAATACGCTGCTTTGGGACTGGGTGTTGCAGTGGGAGTAGGAAGTGAATAAACGATGGAGAACAGGGAACAGACATTGCCGGGAGCGGGTGTGGCAGTGGGAGTAGAATGTGAATAAATGATGGTGAGTAGACACTGCCAAAGGTGTGCGAACCGTGCCCGCAACACACGAGAAATCTGGTGGGAAGGAAGAGGAGCTTTATATACAGATGACCCTGTAAAAGTGAAAATACCCAAACTCGAAACTAAACGAAAATTCAAAGCTAGCTAACAAAATGAACTCTTGCCCTCACACTCATTCTCCACCTCCCCTTCCCCCCCCTCTCCTGGCGTGTAAGGGTGGTGTTAAGGGCGGTGAAGTGAGAGTCGTTTATGCGTTGTGGGGCAAGGCATGACGTTGTTGGTGACTGCAACCTACAATGACTTCCAGGAAGATTGCTACTGCGTGCAATTCTTATCAATAAATTTGCAGTCATTTGCTATTATTACAAAAAAGAAAATTATGTCCTTCAGCAGATTTTTGACTTATGAATTTACTGTCATTTCAGTAAAAAAAAAAAAAAAAAAAAAAAAAAAAAAAAAAAAGCAATTTCGTCGTTCAGTAAACTCCGACTTGCATTTTTCAGCTAAACCAGGTGTGATAGTAATACCTGACCATCTCACGAACTTATCCCCAACTCAGCTCTGCCTTGTAGTTCCTTTTCCTTCTCCGTCTAAACGCCATTCACCTTGAATTAAGTCTGAAGAAACTGAACTGATGAAGGTTATACAGGTAAGCTTAACTTCGACGGAAAGACTTTAATACGTGAGGGTTGCCACTAAGCCGGGAAGAACGAGACGGACAAAGAAAAACAGAGACAGTGAGAGGGCGAATTTGAGGAACAGGAATAAATGAATATATAAATAAATAAATGCCGGTACAAGACGCTGGCATGACAGAAAAGGAAGGAAAAAAAGGCATAATAACGCGGAACTACAAGACATGGACGGAGAAATCGTGATAAGAACATGGAAGACAAAGACATTAGCAAAGAAAGGAAAAATAAAACGTGGACAAGAAAAGAAAGTGAACAAATTACAGGGACTGCGGAAATACTGGCAGAAGCAGAGAAGAAGAAGAACGAAAAATTACAATACGATTACCGAAGACGTTACAAATAAATAAATAAATAAATAGGTAAAATAAAAAAGGCAGCAGAATTACAGGCAGAAGGAGTTAACGGAATCACAAAAAAATCTAGAAAAATGAGATATTGCAAAAATGGGAAAATAAATATGTACCAGCAAGAAAGAAAAAAGGTTGAGGAACAGGGAAGATAGAATGAAAGTAAGGAAAGGATACAAAAAGTGAAGGATAGAAAAGAGGAAAAATATGTAAAGAATTATAGAATAACTTAGGAAAAAACATGATAAATAGGGGGCCCTAGAGTGAGTGAAGGACTAGGAAAACGGAAGAAAAAATTAACAGGCAGAAATAAAGAAAAATAAACAGAAATACATAAAAAAGAAAATAAAGAAACTGGAAATGACAGCGCAACAAGAGAATTAAAGACAAAAGAGAAAACTGAGTGAGGGTAAATAAAGAGAAAACAATAAAAGAGAAAGAACACAAATAATTAAGCTAGCAGAGAAATGGGGGTTAATAGGTAAAAATGAAAATGAAAAAACAAAGTAAGAAAAACGAGTATAAATAATTACCTGATTGAAGGACAAAAAAAAAAATCAGATCTTTAGTACGAGAGAGAGAGAGAGAAGGGTGAACGCCCCCTAACTCCCCCGCACTGATCTAACCAACCATACCTAATTAGATTATACTGACTCATCACATAATTCCACTGATATAATTTTCCAACAAATATTTAATCAGTTACCGTCGATACAGAGGATAAAAAAATGGGGGGGGGGGGGGAGTAAATGAGTAATTGGTACTGTGCAGGATTCTTATTTGATTGTTAGTTTTATTTTTTCTATTCTGAGGGCGTTTGAAAAAGTGTAATTAAATCTCGGTACGGTTTTAACACACACACACACACACACACACACACACACACACACACACACACACACACACAAGGCAAGGAAGGACACGGCATTTTTATCTTCGTTATCGGATAGTTTTTTTTTTGAGACGTCGAGGTGCAACTTTGGTAGCCCCTATCACCTTCCTCGCTCCTCCCACTAACTTTCATATTGCTCTCTCTCTCTCTCTCTCTCTCTCTAAAATACACCTCCCCTCTCCCATGTCTCTCCTCCCCTCTCCTCCACGGCATACCTTCCCCTCTCGCTCAACTCTCCCCTCCCTCTGCTCTTTCTCTCACCCCTCCTGATCTTCCTCTCCAATCCTGCTCCCCCCTCCCTTCTCGCTCCCCCTTCTCTCTCCCCTCCCTCCCTGACCCATCTTGCCTCATATTCTTTTTCTCATAGCATCATCTCCCACCTCACCTCTTCCCCCCCCCCTCTCACTCTCACCCCTCACTTACCTCCATTCACCCCTCTCCCTTACCCTGCTTTCTCTTTTCCTCTCCTAGAACACCTACCCCCTCCTTTTATTCTCCTCCTCCAACATTTCTTCCTCCGCCTCCTCCCCCTTCCACTCACCCCCTCCTTATACCTCCCTCATCTTTCTTCAAGTCTTCTCTCCCTCCTCTCCCTGCTTTCTCTCTCTCTCTATCCCACGTTCTCCCATCTCTTTTAATGTTCCTCTCTTTCTCTCTGCTTAGTCTGTTTCTCTCCCCTCTTCTCCTCCCCTCCCCCTCCCTCTCCCTTTCACCTTACCCCTTCTCCTTACCGTCCCTCACTCACACAAACACCCCTCTCCCTCCCTCTGTCCCCTCCCTCCCTCCTTTCCCCTCCCTGACCTCTCTCGCCCACAACTCTCTCCTCCCCTTCCCTTCCAGTGACCCCTCCGTTATAGATTTATCTCCCACATTTTTTCCCCTCCTCTCCCCTCTTCTTCCTCCACGATACTTCCCAAATATAGATCTCTCCCCCTCTCATCCTCTCCTCCCCTTGTTTCCCTCCCCTCCCCTCCCCCGCCCTCTTTCATCCCCGATCTCTCAAATTCTCTTCCCTCAAGCCTTTCACTTCTCTATCCAATTTTTCTTTTATCCTCCTCATCCTTCTTTAACCACATTTTCTTTCCCTCCCTTCCCCTTCACGCTGTTTTCCTCCCTCCCGCATCTCCACACGTCATTTCCTCCCCCCCCTCCCCTCCCCACACTCTCTCATTCATCATCATCATTTCCCCTCCCCACACGACCCTACCCCTTCCTTCAACACATCCTGTCCGTCTCTCCCTCCCATCCCTTTCCCTTCCTCCCGCCCTTCATCTTTCCTCCCTTCCCTCCCTACTACAACTCTTCCCCTTCCCTACCCCTCTCCCACTTATCATTCTTCCCCTCCCCTCCCCTTCCTTCATCTGTCTCCTACAAATCATCACCTCCCCTCCTTTTTCCCCTCTTTCCCAATATATCATCATTTCCTCCCCATTCCCCTCTCTTCCTCCCACCCCACTCTCCTACCTTTCTCTTCCTTTTTCCTACATCCCTCCCCTTCTTTGCCTCCCTTACCCTCTCCCCTCCCCTTCATTACCTCCCTCTACAATTCCTTTCATATTCCATCAATCCCTCTCCTCCCTCTCCCTTGCTCTTTTCTGATCTCCCCCTTACCTCCCCTCAGTGGTGGCTGATTCGGTAGAGAGGTGGCCTCCAGTCCTAGTGGACACAGGTTCAAATCCCCGCTGGGGCAGGGAACAGTTAAAGGATTTGAATTTCATAAAGCAGACTTTACTGATCTACCAGAAGACCCGCCGACATGTCGTAAAAATACCCCCGCTAATACCAATACACCAGTCCTGTATGAGACAGCCCTAGTATGTATTCAATATGGACGGTGGGTGTTAGCGCCGAAGTGATGGCATGTTGAGGTGTATGGTATGCAGGAAGACTACTAGGCCTTGGGAGCAGGCTATGAAACCTACGCCCAGAGTCGGACACTGTACCACATATATATATATATATATATATATATATATATACGGAGCCTCTGTGGTACAGTGGTACACTGTGCGTTTCACACGCTGGTGAACGCGGGTTCGTCTCCCGCCAGAGTTGTAAACACTTTGGGAAGCGTTCACCAAGCCACTTGCTACTTTGGCGGACACAAGGGGTATTGTGGTTGAACTAGTGTCGCATACTAGTATGCTTGCACCCAGTCGGCTTAAGGCGGGCCGATTAAACTTGGTTCACAGATTACACACACATCCAAAGCCACTACAACATTACAATCACACTCACAAGCACTTCTCACCATACATACAGTCTCTACCAGACAGCCTAAGCCACTGGGTAGAGATACATTGGCTGTATCGTCCCTGCTTCGGTAGGGATAGGCCAGTCCTGCAATGGACCTCAACGGCTGATGATATATATATATATATATATATATATATATATATATATATATATATATATATATATATATATCACCAGTTCCTCTCCTTCATCCTTCCCTCCCACCCCCATCCTCATAAACCTTCTTCCTTCCCCTCCCTCCTATTCCCTACCTCCCTCCCCCTCACCTCCCCTCTTTCCTCCATTCTTCTCCACAATTCACTATTCCCCTCCCTCCTCCTTAATCCTTCCCCTCCCCTCCTTCCTGCCCTCGAGCCCCTCCTCCCCTTCCCTCCTCTCCTTCCTCCCCTCCCTCCATCCACCCACATGACCCTTCAATAAAAATTCCAGCCCTTGACTTTCCATTCTCTCTCTCTCTCTCTCTCTCTCTCTCCATTTCTTATTTCTCATTCACTTTTTTCCTCCTCTTAATTTTTACTTCATCTTTCCTTCATTGTCCCTCATTTTCCCTTTCATTCGTTTATTTATTTATTCTATCTATCCATTTATCTTTCTATCTATCCATCTTCCCTCAGCAGCCTGTCATATCTCATCATACACCCTTCCTTCATTCTTTCTCATCCTCACTTTTAATTATTTTTTCAATATCACATTTTTCGTTTATTATCTCTCTCTCTCTCTCTCTCATTGCGCCCAGTTCATCTTTAATCTCTCTCTCACCATCATCATCATACTCTACCTCCTCTTTAACCTTCTCTCTCTCTCTCTCTCTCTCTCTCTCTCTCTCTCTCTCTCGCCATTTACATATCTCGCTCTCCCAGGCGCGAGCTTCTGTCATCTTTATATTCTCTTCCACTTTGATCTCCTCTCTTTATCTTTCTTTCCTGACGGTTATTATCTTTCACACATTTACTTTCTCCCATCCACTCTTCATTTCTCTACCTATATCAGTATCTATCTATCTACATTCCTTTATTACTGAGTTCTCAATAATCATTTTATTCATCTATGTTTCATTTCTCTCTCCATTAATCTCTTTCAGTTTCTATCATTCTCTCTCTCTCTCTCTCTCTCTCTCTCTGCCAGAAGTGTTTGCCGTTCTCTTCTCCTTGTTCCTTCCCGCTCCAAGTATTCCTCTGCCTCTCCTTCTCCTTTATTCACCTTTGCTTCCATTTCCTCCATTTTTCATTTCATTTCTGCTTCCCCTCCTTTATTTTTCTTTATTCCTTCCTATTTCATGCTTTATTGTGTTTTTTTGTCCTTTCTGTTGTTTAATTATATATATTTTGTTTTGTTTTTCTGCTTTTCTAATTCCTCATTTTTTTCATTTTCATTTACTCGTATCTTTATTTCTTATTCCCATTTACCACAATCTTTTATTATTCCTTTATTTTTTTCCTTATCCCTAATCCTTCCCTTGCTGCTCGAGTCCTTATTTCCTACCTTTCTGTCTACAATTCGAATACAATAAAGACGACATCGCAAAATAGGTACAATAAAGACAGTGTAAACCCCAAGTCATTTTACTGTTTTAGTTCAAGAAAATTCGTCTTAGGATGCTGGAATAAAGGACAAGCAGTAACTGAAGGAAAAGTGTCACGTCTTTTAGTATGATGATTTTTTTTTTTTTTTGGTCTTATTTTTACGATTTCTAGATTTTTTAATTTTGGAGAACCCTCTTTGTGATGAATGTCTTAAACCTCATTAGTTCCGTGACGCAGATTTTATTTTCATTCTTGGCACGTCCAGGTTTGACTTTATTTTATTTAGTTTCTTATTCATTTGTTTTTCGCGCCTCTGTTGTTACTGAAAAAAAAAAGTAATTATGGAAAATTTGGGTCTATCGGCCATCTTCATGCTGCTGGTGCGTTCAGTCACAATAAAGAATGAGGTTCGTAAATAATAACTGCACAGCAACATATTCTCCACTTCATCACTTCAACCTTCTCCCCTCCCCATCACTTCTCACCTACCTCTCTTCTCCCACCCTCACCACTTCTCACCCACCACACTCCTCAACTACGCCACTACTCCCCTCTCTCCCTTCCACTACTTTCATCTCCACTCCTATATGTTCTCTTTAGTCCACTTTCCACCTCACCATTTTCCCTACCTCTCCACTCGCCCAACACCTTCTCCGTCTCTCATCTCTAAACTTGTCTCTACTTTCTCTCTCATCTCTCAACTCCTCAAGGCTTCTCCAATACCTACTTCTCCCCCCCCCCTCTCCTCCTACACCACTTTCCCTCCTCCTCTCCCCCCTCCTACCCCACTTTCCGATCTCTCTCCTCTCCCCACCCAGACTATTATCTCTCATCCTTTGTCCTCCCAACCTTCTCCCCGCCACCTCTCTCTCTCTCTCTCTCTCTCTCTCTCTCTCTCTCTCTCTCTCTCTCTCTCTCTCAGCCTCCTCCATCTCGCTAACCCAATTCTCTAACCTCACTTTCCAAGCTTTTATCCTCTCACACTCATTCTAGTATTTATCGCCCCTCTTAGGTCTTCTCCTCGCTAAGCTATCGTCCACTCCGGAAGGCCTTTGAGAGATTTTTAAACAACCTTCTTGCTTTCCCTAGTCTCTCTCTCTCTCTCTCTCTCTCTCTCTCTCTCTCATTTGTTTCGTTTCTGCCTTTTTCAATCCAATTCTTCCGTTCTTCTTACATCCCTCCTTCTCTTTGTATTTTCCCAACTTTGTTCTTCAGTCTCACATATACTTATTCTTCCTGCTTTCCTTCCTTCATTCCCCCTCCCCCCTCCAATTCTAGCTATCCTTCGCTCCTCCCTCCTATTCCAGCTTTCCTTCCCTCATCTCTCCTACTCTTGCTTTCCTTCCTTCCTCCTTCCTATTCCATCTTTCCTTCCCTCTCTCTTTCTCCTTCTTTGCCCTGTTTCCTCCTTTCTTCCCCCTCCTCCCCCTCCTCTCCTCAGACCACTATAAACACCGGTAATTCTCTTAACTGTGAGCCAAACCTTTAAAAGTAAACATGCCCCCAATGGCCCTCTAGTGGCCGATAAACAAACTAAAACAAGATTCACTGCGTCAATTGTATTCCTTCTTTTTTCCCTTCTTCCTCATTCCCCTTCCTTCCCTCCCTCTCTTCCTTCACCCTTCCTTCTTTTTTCCCTTCTTCCTCAATCCCCTTCCTTCCCTCCCTCTCCTCCTTCACCCTTCCTTCCTTCCTTCCTTCCTGCAAGTTCTTTTTGTCTTCCAAACCCCCTCCTGTTCCCCTCACTGGTACCCCTCTCTTCCCCTCATTGGTGCCCCTCATTTCCCTGCCTTCCTTCTTTACTTCCTTCCTTCTGCCTTCCATACAAGCTTCTTTAATATTCCACACCCGTCCTAACATCCTACTCTCCCCCCCTCTCTCTCTAACCCCCAAACATAATAAACACCAATTACTATCTTAACTCTGAACCAAACCTTTAAGAGTAAACCCGCCCCCAACGGCCCTCTAGCGGCCGATAAACAAACTAAAGCAAGATTCACAGTGTTTCTTTTTGTTACAGTGTTCCTTCTCCTCTCCCCCTTCCTCTTTGCTTTTCCCTCCTTTTTTTCTATTCCATTTCTCATCATATATTTCTAACTCCTCTTTCTTACATTCTTTCTCCTTTTCTTCCTTGCTCCTTTTCGCATTCCATAGTCGTTCCCTTCATTTTCTATATTCTTTCTCTTTACTTTCCTTTTTTTTTCTCTCTCTCAAAACACCTCTCCTAACTCCTGCTCAGCACCAAACCCTTAAGAGCCAGCCCTCCCCCAGCGGCCCTCTAGCGGCGAATAAACCAACTAACGCAAGAATCTCGGCGTAGTCCCAATCTGCCGCCCTCCCCTGAGAACCATATATCGTGGGAGGCACCGAAAAACCTGCCCATCCTACATTATGAGTGTTAAGGAGATTTTTGGTCGCTTGGGAGATTGTGTTTAGGCGCCAAAGTGCTCGGTAATGGAAAGATAAGGACTAAATGCAACGCGCCGCCGGTGGGAAAACATCGCCTTCAAAACAAAACATAAACGAGTGTGTATGTGAACTGCGTCTCCATTCTCCACCTTCCCCCAAAAATAATGACTAAAATCAGATTTCCTAAATGAATGGATATAAAATGATAAACCCCTAACAGAAAAAAAATATATATATCAGCTATAAACTATCGTGTTATGAAGACATCAAAATGTATTACCGTAAGTTAAATGAAAGCTCGCTACACTTTGCACATGGTGGCGACGAGTATATGTAGGACATGACATAAAGTTACATACATAGTCACATATCTAGCCAAAATTGTAACTAATAAACTAGACAAGATGTAAAGAATATTTTACACTAATAAAGTACATACGACAAACGGCTGAATGAATTACCGGATATTTATATTCTCCATCTATTCCACAAACACTGTAAATAAGGTAAATGACTAACTTAATGTATAACTGAAAAAATACTACTCTACACGTACATAAAGCAAATGACTAACTTAATATATAGTTATAAAATGACTAAATATAGAGCAATAAAATAAACAACCTTAATATACAGCTATGACATAAATGACTGACTTAATATATAGCTATAAAATAAGTGACAAAATTTATAGCTACAGTAAAAAAAATATACTTCTACTCATTGCTCCACCCAGAGGTAATAAAATAACTGAACAACTTGAGAGACGGCTGAAATAATTTCCTGTCCACTAATGCTCACACAAAGTAAATAAACAATTTTTTGAATAACTCAATAAACTGGCACTCAAATTCTCCATCCACAAGTAAATAAAATTGTACTAATGTATAAATGAATAAACGAACTGGTACTTACTTGCACGACTCGCAACGGAGATGAAAATAATAATAATAATAATAAATAATAATAATAATAATAATAATAATAATAATAGTAATAATAATAACAACAACAAAGAACAGTTTCTCACTTACTGCATTCACAAAGATGAAAATTAAATAACTTGCTGTAAGAATATATGAACAATAAATAAATAAATAAAATGTACTCACACTCAAGCCACAGATACAGTGAATAAAGTGAATAAATGAATAACTATAATGAAATGAATAATCCGGTACTCACCTGCTCCACCCACAAGTTGGTCGTCATAATCTGGTTCTTGAGGTTCTGTAAAGGAGAAGGAGCCATTAAAAACCAATCACGTAATGGAGAAGATGATCACGTGGGAATATTCTTTTTATAGTTTTAATGATTAGGCTAAGAAGGTATACAAGGATGTGGTTGTAAAAAAAAAAAAAAATCAGAAATATTTATATTGTAAGAGAGAAGGTGGCAATAAAAATCGCTCACATAACGAAGATAATCAAGCAAATATAGTCCTGCTTTAATTACAGGTTTGAAAATTAAGCCAAAAAGGTATAAATACAGATAATATATATATAAAAAAAAAAAGCAAATTCTGCAAGAGAGAATAAGAAAATAAAAACCGCTCACATAACCGAGATGATGATGAAGTGGAAATATTCTTGTTTTAAATACAGGTTTATTAATTGGCCTACAATGTACCTGAATAAACTGGAAGTAATATTGGAAGTTTTTATACATGTAAACCCAGCCAAACCTTCCACACATTAAAAACAAATCACAAAGAAGGCACAAAGACAACTAGCCACACCACAAAACAAACACAACCATCACTGAGACAAAAAACTAAATACAGCTCACCCCAAGACACAATATAAACATACAAACACAACATACACACATCACTCATCCACACATCACAAACAACACAAACTAAGCAAACAAAAGCGCAACTGTCACGGTCTCTCACACACACACACACACACACACACACACACACACACACACCTTTACACTTCGGATAACCCAATTAAAAGAGTGCACAAAAGGTACAGTGGTTGGACACAACATAAAGCTGTGTGTGTGTGTGTGTGTGTGTGTGTGTGTGTGTGTGTGTGTGTGTGTGTGTGTGTGTGTCAATTACCTACCGAGCACACCTGCCCAATTAAACCCAAATGACCTTCGTTTTAGCCCATTACCAGCCAGAACCAGGACAATTACCAAGCATTAACTCTCACTCACACTCACCTTCATTCACCTGTTGCTTCATTAACTCATAAAAACATTCACCTATTGCTTATTCACTCCTTCACCTATTCTTACTGTCACACACACACTCATTCACCTATTCCTTAATTAACTCACACTTATTACCTATTGCTTACGTTACACACACTCATTCATGTTCCTCTTAATTAATTCACATTCATTCACCTATTCCTTGATTAACTCACTCTCACACT
>NC_137051.1:2665000-2670000 GCF_032717465.1 Coenobita brevimanus
GAGAAGCTCCTTTAGCTGATTCATACCGAGGGTGTTGTTTTATCTTTCTTTTATTCCGCTAGACTATTTCATTCAATTAGGTTTAACACCCTACTATATTCAATTTACTCTAACTTGGCCTAAAATTGAATTCCCTCCACCTTGAATGCTGAACTGTTGCAAGAGATTAACACCGAAATGTCAGTCACGAAGAAGTGCTATGGAAGGCATGTACTGTACAACTGTAGCACTGCCTTTCACAGCCACTGCCCTACGTGAAATATGCTGCAAAAAGGTGAAAGTCTGGGCCAAGTTAAGGTGAAAGAAGTATAGTGAATGTGTAGATGAAGGATATATTATAAACACCCTCTAGTTTGAAAAGGCTCTCCTGAAATGAATGAAATGATCTGGAGGAACGAAGAAGAATATAAAGTTTCCGAATCTTTTCTCTTTTTCTCTCGGTTTTATTATTTCAAATATAAATTCTTCTTCCCCCCTCCCGCTTTTCCCCCTCTTACCGTTCCTATCCACTTCTCTTTTCCCTCCCTTTTTTTTTTTTCTCTCTCTTCCATACTCCCTTGTCTTTCTTCTTATTTTCCTCCCTTGTACTTCTTCCATTCTACCCTCTCTCCTCCTCCTCATCCCCTCCCTTCTCTCTCTCTCTCTCTCTCTCTCTCTCTCCGCAATTTCCCCTCTCACTTTCCCTTTTCACTCCCTCTCATCTTCCTTTTCTTAATTTTCTCTTCCCCCTCCCGCTCCTTCTTCCTTTGTGTATCTTATTTTTCTCCCTCTCTTGTCTTCTATCCT
This sequence comes from Coenobita brevimanus, assembly GCF_032717465.1. Lineage (NCBI taxonomy): Eukaryota > Metazoa > Arthropoda > Malacostraca > Decapoda > Coenobitidae > Coenobita > Coenobita brevimanus. Next base: position 2,665,787 of record NC_137051.1, read on the forward strand.
CTCTTCTCTTCGCTTTTTCCCCTGGCTCTTTCATCCCACCAAGCTGCTTCCTGCCTTAAGAAGGAAAAGAGGCTTGCGGCGAAAAGTAAGGGGATTTATACGAAAAGACGGATAGACAGAAAGATAGACAGATAGATTCATAGATAGATAGATAGATAGACAGACAAATCCCCATTGGGGCAGGGAACAGTTTATGGATTTGAATTTCATAAAAAAACAGGCTTCACTGATCTACAAAGAGACCCGCTGACAGGTCGTAAAAACACCGCCGTTAATACCAAGACACCAGTCCTGTATGAGACAGCCCTAGCATGTATTCAATATGGGCGGTGGGTGTTAGCGCCGAAATGGTGACATGTGGAGATGTATGAGGACTACTGGGCCTTCGGGATATGCCCTGGGAATAGGCCCTGAAGCCTTTGCCCTGAGTCGGACACATTAAATATATATACATACGTACATAGAGAGAGAGAGAGAGAGAGAGAGAGAGAGAGAGAGAGAGAGAGAGAGAGAGAGAGAGAGAGAGACTAAAATATATATACACATAATTAAATAACAAACGATAACTCTCAGATGGAAACTTTTGGCAGCAGCAGCATTAAATATTAGGCAGCAAAACACGGCTTAATAAAGCTAGTTTCACCATTTTCATAACTGATGCTTCTCCCGACCCTCACGCGTTTACACATTTACTCAAACAAAAAACAGACAATAATTTTCAAACAAAAATGTAACTCCAGAAGCATTTACCAGTTCTATTTAGGTTAACATAGTACGGGTACTGGAGAGTGACGCCTTCACGTGATGACACATATCACCGGGCGGACGAGCTGCCGGCTATACTATCGGCCCTTGATCCCCCCCCCCCCCGAAGCGCAACTTTAGCATACAATCCACTCGGTTGACATTAAGATGAGCCTCGGACTGAAGCTACTATTACTATCACATCAACTACTACTGGTACTACTATTGACAGCCTACTTCTATCAATACTAACATATTACGATTTGATGGACCTCTGGGAAATGTCATCTATTATTGTTAACAAATTTATTTTATATCCATTTATCGCAGCTGACGAAAATGAAAAGAAAAAATGCACACCCAAACCATTTCTGCAAACAACAGCGCCCACACCCTCTAAAACACCAATTTTCACCATCACGTTAAGGGAAAAAGGGAGGAAAAACAATAAATCTACGCACCAACACTCCAAATAATTAATCGCTGGTCCAAAGCAAAGCCCCCCCAATCCCATTACGCGGGAAGCACCAGCACTATATGTAATCCAACCCCACATAGGATTCACTAGAGAGGGGTGGAATGTCATTGAATCCTCTCTGAACGGTGCTATTTTGAAGCTATTGATGGGAGGGGGGGTGTGGTGAAAGTGTAGGAAGATTACAAGATTTCAAAAGAACCACATGAATTGAACTGCAAAAAATAGCTAAGTAAATAAAAAACAATAATGGAAACTGGAAAGAGGGATGGAACAAAAGACTAAAATGAAAACAACAATAATATAACTATGTAAAAAGAATAATGGAAACAGGAAAGCGGCATGGAACAGAAATGAATAAGACAAGAATTTAATGTAAACAACAATATTCGACGAGATGCGACAGGATATGGGTAGAATCCCTTTATGCAATGCTGTTTTGAAGCTGATCGAGGATTCTGGTGTTTATAACGAGCTGTGCTGACGTGATGGGAACGTGAGAGAACAAAGAAATGAAAAAAAGAAGAAAAAAAACAATGAAAACTGGAAGAAAACAGAAAAAACTCAATAGTGAATGTGAAGGGAAAACCAAGAAAAATAAGGGAATGGAGAAAAATAAGAGAATGGAATAGAAACCAAACTGAAAACACAGTACAAAATCAAATGTAACTATGAAGAAAAACCGATAAGAGAAAACGGATTAGAGAAACATAAGATAGAAAGATGGACGGAAGAAGTATACGAGAGAAAGAGGGGCGGAAACAAAATTGGAAATCAAAGCGGAAACGTAACAGGATTCGCTATTATGGGACGGGATGTGATTGAATCCCCCCCAACGGAGTGTTATTTTCAGACTGGCGCTCGGGGTTGTGGTGTTTATACCGGCCTGGCTGATGTGATGGTGGAAGTAGGAATCTGGAATTAGGGATATTGAGAGAAAATTTAAAGAACAGAGGAAAAGCGGAAAAAGAGGAAAAATACAGAAAGAGGAAATAACGAAAGGGAGGAAAAAAATGCCGAAAGCACGATTAGAAGTGGACGTACAGCTTAAGAAGAATAAAGACAACGAAGAAGAAAAGGAAAAAAAAACACACAGAAAAAGAAAGAAGAATGGAAATGTAATACCCTGAAGAAGAGAGACACTGAAGAGAAACAGGAGGTAGAGAGAGCAACAGGGGAAAAATTGGTAGAAAAAGAAAGAAAAACGGAAGTGAAATAACCAGAATAAGAGAGACAAGAGAGAAACTGAAGGAAGGGAGTAAGGAGGAAGATAATATTACTGAGACAATATGGGTGAAGATGAAACGGAATGGAAACACACGTGGAAAATGTCGAGAAAATACGCTCTTGACAGCAAGGTGTGAGTGGGTCTTATTCATGCAAAGCTGTATCATCTATGCAAAGTCGTATTAGACTGGAAATATACAGGAAACAAACAAACAAAGGGGACAGGAAACGCACATCGAAACAAAACGAATAAGTATCATGAAATCTGGGGAAAGTGAAAATGTAAATGAGAATTTGGTGATTTGTAAAAATATTCAATTATCCGAGAGAGAGAGAGAGAGAGAGAGAGAAGCAAAGAGAGAGTAAATAAGCAACAAATCTGAGAACTGGAGTGGAATTGTAACAGAGAATTCGGTGTCATGAACCAATAAGTGATTGAACTCCCTCTGTGCGATGCTGGGCTGAAGGTAAAGGGGATCTGGTGTTTATTGCGCGTTGGCCGCTGGGATGGCAGTAGGATTCAGAAGCTGGTGAAATTGAGCGTCGAACAAGGAACTGAAGAAAAAGAGAGACAATGAAGAGAGAGTAGGGGAGAGAAGGAGGCAGGGAAGGAAAGGGTGGAAAAGGAAGCAAAGAAGAGAGGAAGGAAATGTAACAGACAGAGAGGCAACGAAGAAAAACTGGAGGGAAAGAAAGAAGTGGGAGGAAATGAGAGAAAAGGAGGCACCGACGAAAAAAAAAGTACAAAAAGAGAAGATAGGGGAAGAAATTAAGAAGAATGAAGGCAGGAAAGAGAGAAGAAACCTGGAAGAGATAAATGAGGGTGGAAATTGAAGCGAGGAAAAAGGCAACAACGAAAATTGGTGAAAAAGAAAAAAAAAAAAAAGGAAAAGATCGAAAAGAACAAGGGTTTCGAAGGATATTTGAAGGAAAAGAAAATGGAGGAGGTATTATCAAGAGCACGTGTGTAATGATACGATATAGAATGAGAACTGATAATATGCAACTACTATCCTACTACTACTACTACTACTACTACTACTACTACTACGGTACTACAAGGACAGGGAGGTAAGTGAAGGGCCCAGATTAGACCGAAGCTTCTTTATAATCTACTGTAAAAAAGAGAAAAATGTAAAAAAAAAAAAAAAAAAAACAAGATATAGTGCCACTCCGAGAAATTGGAAGGGAAGAGAACGACTGATAACTGGAAAAAGCCTGAGGAAATGAGAGAGAGAGAGAGAGAGAGAGAGAGAGAGTCTAAGTACAGGTAAACATTAATTATCCCTCTGCTTAGTCTCTCCTTGATCACTAATGAGGAGAGACGGCGCTTGAGAGAGAGAGAGAGAGAGAGAGAGAGAGAGAGAGAGAGTCTAAGTACAGGTAAACATTAATTATCCCTCTGCTTAGTCTCTCCTTGATCACTAATGAGGCGAGACGGCGCTTGAGAGAGAGAGAGAGAGAGAGAAACAATGACAGTGACGACGACGACAATGATAGTGAACATGATGACAGTGTATAGACATGATGATGATGATGATGAACAAAATAATAATAATGAATAAAACCAGAAGCAAACGACACTGAGTCTACTTTTCACTCTCCATGATCTTCACTTCCTTGTTCTTCACTCTCTCCTGTTCTCAGCTCTGTTATTCACCACTCACAAGCGTTCTAAATTGCACCCCTCTCAAACTCCCCCCCCCCACTTATGCTCTCTCTCTCTCTCTCTCTCTCTCTCTCTCTCCCCCATTACCACACCCTGGAG
>NC_137051.1:2675000-2755000 GCF_032717465.1 Coenobita brevimanus
TACCCTTTCCCTTCCTGCTCCTCCTATCTCCTCTTCCATCTACCCTTCCCTTCCTCCCTCTCCTTCTCTCAGGGCCAGCCATCGTTGCCAGAACATCTTCACGCTCGATAACCTCTGGCATCTCACCTCCTTTACCTCCATCTCCGCTAAGTGAATCAACCCCTTCACTACGACGACGCCCATCATCATCAGCAGCAGCATCACCAATCTATCCATCTATCTATCTTTAAATTCTTCTCAAACAAGTTCATATTGGAGAGGGAGAACTATCGTGGTTACGGGATTAGAAAGAGTCCATTAGTTTGTGTGTGTGTGTGTGTGTGTGTGTGTGTGTGTGTGTGTGTGTGTGTGAGAGAGAGAGAGAGAGAGAGAGAGAGAGAGAGAGAGAGAGAGAGAGAGAGAGAGAGGGAGAGAGAGAGAGAGAGAGAGAGAGAGATCTTTCACACACAGACTAAGCCCACAGTCCCTTACACGCCACAGACGGCATGAAATAACAAGTCAGAACAAAATACACCTCACGTCCTCGGCCTGAAGCGACCCCAATTCCCCCACCTACTCTATATTTACAGTTCTACAGGTGTCCATTACGCTGATTAAACACGAGGGGGGGATAGGGCGGGGAGGGGTGGATAGGCAGGGGAGGGGGGGTGGATAGGCAAAGGGGTACACCATCCTGGGTTGGAAGAATACCGGATAGTTTTAACACCCTGAATGGGATAGCCTGAAATTAATGGAATCTCAGTGTGGCCATTCTTTTTTTTTTTTTTTTTTTTTTTTTTTGGGGGGGGGGGGGGGGGGGCACAGATACGCCTTGAGAAAATTAGCTTATATACTGTTAAGACTCTTTTATATTATACTAATCTGAGCCTGTGATTTTTCGTGTTCAAATAATTACGGTATTATGCTATATTATTATTATTATTATTATTTTTACACTGCTCATTTCATCAACAATACGAGAGAAAAATAGCACATGGAAAAGGTCATACAATGCTAAACGGTGAAGTTCCTTACTGTCATCTCTTTCAAAATCATCATCATCAGGCGCCTACTTCTCCTCCTCCTCCTTAACATCATCATCATCATCACCATCATCAAAATCAACCTCCTATTCATCACTCTCATCATCATCACACTGATCTCAACATTAATTCCAAGCCTCACGTGGAGTGTGGGGATTCGAAATAAAGTCCTTCAGTCTCTCGGGATGCATGAAATAGAGGAATAACAGAATTTTAGGTTAAATCTACACTCTTATGCCGCAAGAGATGAGAGGCTACTTGCTACGTAGGCTAAGAACCTCGTAATAGGATCAAAATAATTATCTTCATTTCTCTCTCTCTCTCTCTCTCTCTCTCTCTCTCTCTCTCTCTCTCTCTCTCTCTCTCTTAATCCATGACACCTGCCAATTACCTATGCGTCCTTCAGCTCTGGTCCTCCTGAGAGACTAGATTATCATATCGATTATACATGCGAATCGCTCTGAGAAACTGTCGCCTCTTGCTGAATATTAGAGCAAATCAAAGCGACATGACGGCGTGTAGGATTAGTGCTTTGGTGAATACGATACTAGAGCAAAATTTACGGTACTTGGTAAAAACTTGGGAAATTAAATACAAATATAACCTGTTCTATCCGCTCACCTGTAACAGTTTTCGTGTTCTGCTGCTGTGAGAAACCTAAAGAAGGCAAAAAAGTAATAAGATAAATTATGATAAATATAATAAAGGGAACAATGAGAAATATATTAGCAAAGAAAATATTACAAAGAGAAAATGTAAACTTCAGGACAATATAATCAAAATATAAGGAAACATTTTAATAAACACACACACACACACACACACACACACACACACACACACAAGCCCAATAGTAGAAACACGAAAAAAAAGTCCATCAATATAAAGAATAAAACGATAAAAAAATAATAAGAAAAGGATACCACGTAAGGCGAATCTGGGGGGGGGGGGGGAAAGCAGCATTGAGGGCGTGATGCATTCCTCCCAGCCCCACTCCAACACAAACCATCACAATACGTCTGGGAAATCCGGTTTGCTCTCTCCCTACCCTCCTATCCCCCCGTCTTCATGCTTTCTCATACTGCCACTTTGCTTCGGACGTTGTGACGTTAAATCAGATTATGTATGGCATTTCCTTTTTATTATTATTCTCTTTCATTTCAATTCCTTGGGACAGAGGAGAATGAGTACTATTAAAGCAGCATATATATATATTTTTTTGTCGTGAAATGGAACTTAAAACAGAAAAAAAAAATCAAAGGCTAAAAGCATATAAACTTGTCCCTTGCAACGAAAAACAGCAAATAAATAAATAGATACCGTAAATAAAACAAAATAATGGGCAGCATAAATTAAGAGGTCATCATAGTTTACCTTTTGTAACTATGCAAAACTCTAGACAGATTTTGTTTTTCCGTCTGTGTCTGTCTGTCTGTCCGTCCACGTCTTCTGCTGGTCCGACCGAAGCACTCTGGGATTCGACTCTTTGCCTGGGAATGCGTGTCGGGTCAAAACAATATGCGGGGAGAGGAAGGCAGAATGCAGAGGCTGGTTCGTGTTTCCGGGGGGCCATTTGTGTGAATATGGCAACATTTCCCGGATGTATGCATGTAAAACGACTGCACAGCTGGCCAATATATCAGTTTCTCATCACCAACTACTACACACACACACACACACACACACACACACACACACACACACACACACACACACACACACACACACACACGACAAAACTCTACGGAACCCTAAAACCACATTTCACTTTTTCTTCCCCCCGACACTCACTTCATTCCTGCATCCTGTGATATATATTTGTCATGTGTACATATGATTTATAATTCCTTTACACCGTTTCGAAACTCACAGCTTGATGAGATCATGCAGTATTAATTAACAGAATTTAATCGCGTTGGTATTGTTGGAATCTTTGCTTATATTACTTCGAGACGCGAGATTTTTATATGGACTGGATCATTATTTTTTTTTTTAAGAATAACTCTATGGCAAAACTGTTCAGCATATAAATAAATAAACAAAAGCAGCCCCAGAAATGTTTACTACACTCGCTTTACTCTAACTTGGCCTAAAATTGGCATCACTCCGTCGTAAACGCTGAGATGTAACAACAGATTAACGCTAAGTATGGCGCTAGTCACGAAGCAGTGCTATGGAAAGGACGTAGAGTCGCCATATTAGCCTCTCTGCTACTGAGCTACCGTACGTGAATTAAGCTGCAAATGGACGTAAATCTGGGCCAAGTTAAGGTGATAATAGTATATACAGAATGCCATTAACAATTCTGCAGATCATATATATAATTACCGAATTAATTTTGTATTTTCCTTGTTGGTTAAGTTGTGAAACTGAATGCAGGAAAAATAGTTACTGAATAAACTCGTCTGTATTAACCAACTGTAGATGTGAATGGAATGAGGAAGGTGAGGATGATGATAAAAGAGGAACTGAGAGCAGGAACTGGGAAATGATATGAGAGAGAGAGAGAGAGAGAGAGAGAGAGAGAGAGAGAGAGAGAGAGAGAGAGAGAGAGAGAGAGAGAGAGAGAGAGAGAAAATCCATTAGCGTGAGGAAAAACAAAAGAAAATAGAGAAGGCAAAAATTTTAATGCATCTGTGTAAAAGGAAGAAGAGTGAATAAGAAAAAGAAGTAAGAATAAAGAGAATTAACTGTAGTGAGAGGAAGAAGAGGAAAATTAAGAAAATAGAAAGGAGGACAATAATGAGAACAAATGCCAGCAGCAACAGGACAAAAAGTTAAAGAATAAAATAAAAAAAATGAGATGAAAATGAAAAATGAGAAAAAGAATGAGAGAGAAAAGGAAGAGTTGGAGGAAATGCAAATGGGAGGAAAAGCAACTGAACCGGAAAGCGGGAAGATTTTTGAGATGCGGGAGAGAGAGAGAGAGAGAGAGAGAGAGAGACAGACAGACAGACAGACAGAGCTCTCCCACCCGAAAAAGAAAATGAGAAGCAAAACGTACGAAAAAACCGGGAAATAAAAAAATCAAGAACGAAAATGGAATGGGAATGAATGAAAAACAGAAAGAGGGTAGAGAAAGGAAAAAGAACAAAATGGGGGGGATAAGAAGTGAGAAAAGAAAAATGGGCGTGACTAGAAGCGAAATATACAGAAAAATGGTTAGAAATGGGAATCAGAATCGAGGAGGAGGCGAAAAAGCAAGATAAAGAAAGCGGGAAAATTAAATAATAGCAAAGAAAAACACAATGACAAAAGTGCATCAGAATAATGGTTCAAGAAGATGGGAGAGGGCAGGGAAGGATGACAGAAAACGAATGAGGGCAAAAAGAACGGAAAGAAAGATGGAAGGAGCGGAGAAAGGGGAGTACAGGAAGATTAATTTACATACATAATCAAAAGTAGGTCATAAAAATAAGAGATATAAAAGTCGAGAAGAGCTGTGAAAGAGAAAAGGGTTCAGACAAAAGAAGTGGGAAGGATGGAAAAATGGAAAATAATGGAAGGAATGAGAGAGAAGATACAGAAAGAAATGAAATAGAGAAGCCAACAGCAACAATACGTCATATTAAGGTAAAGAAAAAACTGCTGGATGAGATAGGAGGAGAGCAAGAGGTGTGGAAGGGCTAGGTCGGGTCGGGATGATATTGGCTGCTTTTAATTACCATAATGCAATCTCCGGCCAGGGGAGGGCACGATTATGGGGAAAAAAAGTCATAAATGGCCGCGTTTGGGTCTTACAGGGTGTTTTTTTTGGTGAGTAGTGAGTGATTGGATGGGTGTAGGAGAGACTGACTGATTTTATGAGCTTTAGAATCAGTCGACCGTCACGTACTGAACGAAAGTGAACGACAGAATTTTTCCATCCATTATATATATGTCTCGCGATTTTAAACAGGTCATGTAATTACATAGCCTTCCTTAGCATCCCTAGCTATGACGTTCACAAAAAAATAAATAAATAACCAAAATACATACAATACAATAAACAAAAATCGTCAGTTGGCCGCTGAAAAGAAACAAAATGACGCCCTCGGCCTGAAGGGCTTAATGACGCGGAGGAGAGGGAGGCTTAATGAGGGAGTGAATGATGGAATGAGTGAGGGGACTTTAATGAGAGAGAGAGAGAGAGAGAGAGAGAGAGAGAGAGAGAGAGAGAGAGAGATTTACTTTTTTATGCGAATGAATTACATGGACTTGCAACATACCGGAAGTACCATATCACACAGTCGGAAATGCGGATATGGACCCGGATGTTGCAATTAGTGTGCCTCGGGAGCGGAAGCGGAACCGGAAATGCACCTTTAGAACCTGCCATTCAATCGTTAACTTCAACTATCGAGTAATTAATGAGTCGTAACGAGGAAAGCAAGTAATTATCATCAGTAAATAAAAAGTAGGAGATGTACGGAAAAATATTATCAAGCTTTAGACACATTAAACAATCGACATTATTATTATTATTATTATTACTTTTACTACCATTATGATGATGATGATGATGATGATGATGATTATTTGATTTATTGTCATTACTCTTTTCAGCTGAACATGTCCTATAATAGACACCTCTCCATCTTAAATGCCGAGCTTAAAGAACAGATTGTAGAACAGGATGTTAGTCACGAAGAAGTGCAACGAAAAGGATGCAGAGCCGAGCCGTAGTATTGTTACTCTGCCACTGAGCTACGTGAAATAGGCTGCAAAAGGACGAAAATTTGGGCCAGGTTTGAGTGAAAAGAGTATAACATTCCATAACAAGGAATATATATTTACATCCGACTTCCCGGTACATAAAGTGTGGATGTCGGAAGCGTGACTGACAAGGATAACACTCAGACATTTCCCAGAATTAGGCAAGCGACTGTTTTTGTTCTGCCCAAGTCCCTATTTTCATTTCTAGATAACGAACAGACCGAGGCAAAGACGACACTTAATAATAATAATAATAATAATAAAAATAAAAATAATAATAATAACAGAAATGACTAACTGGCTACCGTACGTAAGAAAAAAAAATGAGCTCTTACAAAAGCTGAAAAACAGAACTAAAAAAATATTTTAAAAAAAAATTGAAAAACTGGACAGAGCATCATTTCTGGCTGAGCATCATTTCTGGCTAAGCATAAAATATTCTCAAAACTTAAAAGCTTTCCCTTGCGAAGCATCTTAGAAAAGGAAGGGATCGGTCTGGTGAGTTAAGGCAAAATCATCGAAATTCTCTCGTAGTTCATTTTTTTTTTTTTTTTTTTCTGCTGTGAACGTTTTTGGCACTGTATTCAGGCTAAAAGAACAATGAACAGAAGTGCACCGACAATAACAGAATCAATAACTAATAATAATAATAATAATAATAATAATAATAATGATAATACTAAAAACACTATATCACCATCATCATCATCGCCATCCTCCTCCTCATCATCATTATCACAATAATACTGTAAAAATAATAATAATAATAATAGTGAGTAAATATATCCACGCAAACCCCACATATTCCGTGATATATACTCTAACATACTCTTACCTCCAGTAAGTACACACACACACACACACACACACACACACACACACACACACACAAACACACACACACACACACATCTGCTTACATAAAACTTTTTTAGATTATGAACAAACAACATGATAACAAGAGATGCTATTACGCTCAACTATATTTTCTTTATTCTCTCCTGGTAATATTAAAATAGTGCTAATTCTCTCTCTCTCTCTCTCCCCTTCTCTCTCTGTTGCATCACACCCCGCGAACAGCCATCTCTACGCCGCTGTAAAATAGGCCAAGCTTTCCGTGAACATTAATGCACATTTCCTGTGACCTTTGACACACGAGGCGAGATCAAGTGACAGTGTTCCCCAGAGGTCACGGAGCCCTTGAACAGTATTAAGTTACCTTGACGTGTTCTGGTATTTTTTAAATATTTATAGCATTTTTTTTTATGATTTCTGTTCACACTAGAGGTTCTGAGATCAACATTGTTAAATTTTCTTTCTCGACCTGGCGTCTCTGCGAAGGAAAAATAAAATCGTCTGTAGGAAAAAAAATAAATTACAGATTGACCCAAAATGTTGTTGATTTCCGTTTATTTTCCGACCTGATGTATTCTTAAAAGAAAAAAGTGGGTAGCAAATAATAATAATAATAATAATAATAATAAAAATAACATCGTCTTGGAGGCTTGCTGGGGGAAGAAGCCACTGGGAAAAGTTTAGACAGAGAATGTGGAAAGTCTGGAATGAGAAGAGACAGGAGAAATGGACAGGAAAGAGGAGAGGAGAAAGCCTGGGTGGAGTCGACAGAAACTGGCATGAGGAAGGAGCCGGAAGAAAAGAAGCGAAGGTTGGGGAGAGGAGAGAAAAGGCGAGAGTTGGAGAGAGGAGAGAAAAGGCAGGGGTTGGAGAGAGGAGAGAAAAGGCAGGGGTTGGAGAGAGGAGAGAAAAGGCAGGGGTTGGAGAGAGGAGAGAAAAGGCAGGGGTTGGAGAAAGGAGTGAAAAGGCAAGAGCTGGAGAGAGGAAGGAGAGCAGAAACTGACGTGAGGAAAGTGTCGGGAAAATTGACAGGGAGAAAAGAGGAACAAGGAAGACTAACAATTGACATACGATCTGCTGACTACCAAGCTTTGTCCAATCTCTCTCTCTCTCTCTCTCTCTGGAGGCGCTAGTCTTCATAAACTCTACTACTATAAGTTTTTTGTAAGCTGAATGAAATCGACTGGATGTGGCAAGAACTAAATGCATACAACGTCCCTGTGCAGGAGAGGCACAGTTGGCCACACACGAACCTGGTACAGTGTGGAAGTCTTAGCTACAATTTCCGACGTTAATATCTAACAGTTACGTAGTCATTTAAGCTTCTATCTGACACCTGCGTTCAGTTCATATCAGTGCCACCAACAAACAGGTAATTACGTCAAGGTGGTTAAGTGTTTTTTTTTCCCCTCTGTTTCTCCTTCCTCCAATCATTGTCTCTTAAAAAAAAAAAAATGCTAGACTTCTGCTCCACACTGATGCTGTCCCAGGTTCATATGCTGCCAACCGTACATGAAGAGTGTCAAATTACCCATAAGCTGCTCCATATATGACTCTCTTAAGCTCTTCAGTCTAATGACGCTTTCTAAAAATTTCAATCTTGCTACGTATAAAAAAAAATCTAAAACCAATCTGGATAAGGTTGTTAATGAAACCTATTTCCAACCTCACCCACCTAGAGATTAAGAAGTCTCAACGAAACAGGATAAACTCGTTTCAAAATAAAATGAAAAATGCTCTCATACTGAAGCGGTTAGTGTCACAATTTTAGCCAGAATATTCGCAAGCCTCCTGCTTTCTCCATCCCAATCAGCTCCCCATGTATGAAATTTTATTAATAACCTCGGAGGCAAAAGGCGCATGAACACAAAATATTTCAGGGTCAAACTTTAATTACAGCGCCACGTTTTGGGCGGTGAAAAGTTAATTACAGACCCATATTACATGCAGAAAAATGCAACAGCGAAATACCGCATGACTGGGCAGGGTATGCAGGGCAGAGATACGCAGGGTACGGTAGGACAAGGCAGGGCAGAGACAAGCTAGAGAGGACAGGGCAGGGTATGGCACAGCAGAACAAAGCATGGTAGGGCGAGGCAGGGTTAGGCAGCACGGGGCAAGGCAGGGAAGGGCAGGACAGAAGGGTGAGAACGATAGAGGACAGGAAGGATGGACAGGAGAGGAGAGAAGAAGAATGAATTATAAAGCAGGCAGAGGAAAACAGGACTGAAACAGCAGGACAGGGCAGGAGAGGGAAGGGCAGGACACAATTCCCCTCCCACCCAGCATCATCATCGTCGTCATCCAGTGCGTGTCCTGGGGCTTCGGCATAAATACATTAGCGTGGAACCTCAGCCAGCTCGTCTCTATTAGCTAATTAGGCACCACCACCACCAACCCCACCACCACCACCACCACCACCAGCCTGCCTCACAAGACCTTGGCCACGTCACCGCGAAGCCATACCCAACATCACTTTAGTATCGCTGCTTCGTTCGTTATCAGTTCGTTCAGCACTGTCTTATTTTATTTTACTCTCTTCAGTCATTATTGCCTCGTTCAGTCCTATGCTTTATTTTACTCCTACTTTTCCGAACATCTCAACCTTCCCCGTCACCGCGAATCCACGTTGTATATTAATTTTTTCTTCTTCAGTCTTTACTACCTCGTTAAGTACACAGTCTTATTATATTCCTGTTCTTAATTTCTCAAGCTTTCCCTTCATCCAGTCCCCTCCCCCCTCCATCAACTCCGCTCCCCTTCTCCCCCAGCTTCTCCCCTGTCCTTCCCGTTACCTTGCATCTTTTCCCAAATTCTCTATGAACTTACCCTTATTTCTTTGTATTATCCATATTACTTCCCTCCCCCCTCTCTCAGTTACTTCCCTAGTTATACCTTTCCATGTCTGTTTCCCTCCATCTTCGCTCCCCTCTCCTCCCTCTCATTCCCACCACACTAATATTCTTTTCCCTCCCTACTAACTCCCTCCTCCTCCCTTCTAGCCACTCACACCCACTTTCCTCTCCCTCCACTAAAACCCTCATCCCCATCCCTCAGACACTCCCTCCTCCCCTCCATCACCACACAATCCCTGTTAACACCCTTCCCCCCTACCAAAATCTCCACGAACACCCTTCCCCCCTTACCCTAATCCCCACTAACACCCCTCCTCCCCCATCCCTATTCCCTACTAACATTTCCCCTCACCATCCCCACTCTTCACTGACGCCCCTTCCTCTCCTCCCTTCTCTCAAGCCTCCCCTCTCTCTTCCCCCTGATAACCACCTTCCCCAAGCCCCTTAATGAACACGGAATATACAGGCAGAGACAGCTGTACGTTGTGTCGTGCGGGTGCAGCTGATGCCACCCACCCACCCACACACACTAGGGAGCTCCTTCACATACAAAGCCTGCAATAACGTAGATCCAGGAGCAAAAATTCCCCTACAGTTTCCTGCCAGCAGTGTGTCCTGTTTTCCATATTTCTCACTCCTTCCAAAAAAAGACAGACAATTTTTTCCTTCATATAGTTTTTGTTTCTCCTTCATATACTTTTTGTTGTAAGAATTATAGGGCATCACATTAAAATTTGACCATCTAACACTTCCACTGCCACAGACGGCGGAGAAACGTGGGCGAATTTTTGCTATGTGGTCATAAATAGGGGTTGAGACTGCTGTTTGATACACCACAGCACTCCCACACCTATACCACCTCTGCTAAGCCCTATAATACATGCGTAGGATTCAGCCCACCCCCTGCTGGTCTACATCAGGCCTCACACACCGCACCCCTCCTGTTTAGACCATCCTGTGCAGTGCCTGGCATTTAGTAGAGTTCCATAAGGTGTGGAATACAGAAGAGTGCAGGGCAGCCCAGATTACGGTTACTGATCCGGAACTCAGTATATATTTTTGGTAACTCTGGTCTAATGCCTACTGCCTGAATGCTTGTACTGAAATAATGAGGGAAGTAAATTGTCAGTGCACTTAAATTTTTTTTCAAAGCTCAGTGAGACAGATAGACAGATAGACTGGGACAGATAGAGGGATAGATAGTTTTCTTGAGAGAGAGAGAGAGAGAGAGAGAGTGTGTGTGTGTGTGTGTGTGTGTGTGTGTGTGTGTGTGTGTGTGTGTGTGTGTGTGTGTGCCCTCAATTACCTCTCCTGAAACGCCCAGAAGTCAGGTCACTCGCTCCTCAGGTCATTACACTTCCTCTATATATTAAGCATCTCCACAAAAAGCTAATATTTACCCAAGTAAATAACATCCCCTTGGTGGTAATAGGAGTAAATTAAGACTCTCTCCCTCTCTCACTCTCTTTCTCTCTCTCTAGGCCTAACACAACATCTAGTCCTTCTACCGTAACCTGGCACAAACTTCTGCCCCTTTGCTGCTTATTTCACGTGGTTCAGAGGCAGAATAAGACACTACTGTGGTTCTGCATCATTTTCGTAGCAATTCATCACTATTATTTCAGCCTGCAGTCTACCGGGCTCACGTTTCACAGTAGCCTGGGGATACAACTAATACAGCCACAAATACAGTAATCTATTCTGTATCACCAAACCTTCCCAAATTAAATAAAATCCGTCTAAAGAAAAAATAAACACCTTTCTCAGTTCCTCCCCAGCACATCTTCCTTCTTTCCTCCTAATTCAGCTCATATACAACCCAACTCACTACAGCACTTAAACATTTCAAAACATCCAATATTTACAGAGCTGATTAATGTCCTCTTGTGGCAGCAGAGAAGAAACATAACTACCGCCTCTCTCACACCTACCTCCCCTTCAAACGTCCCTTCATTAGGCCTACGTCAGCTAATTTACTGTTGAGACCACTTACACCACTTAGATTAAAGGGGGCGCTGCAATATTCATCAGATTAGTCCTCTCTCTCTCTCACTCTCTCTCCTAATTACTCCTTTTCCTGCACCCACACGACTTAATCAGCTTACGACTGGCTTTCCTTTACCTAACAGCTACAGAGAAAACATCAACACCTATAAACTTACACACTTCTACCTCCTCGACCCCCATCCCCGCCGTAATCCAGCTGAGAAAGACGATATTTTTATTTTTATTTTTCTACCTTAGGGAAACCCATACCAATTTCAAGGTTAATATTTTTTTATGTTACTGAGAAAAACTGCTGTGATAATGTAAGTACACAGAATACACACAAGAGATTAAAAAGGTGTAACATGCTTATCAGATCACGAAGAAAAGTGTTTAAGAAGGTTCCTAAAGCAATGTGCATACGACTCATTATATTAAGGCGCCGGGTTAGGTTAGGTTAGGTTAGGTTAGGTTAGGAGAGGATATATTAAGTTTGATATGCCTTGGACTGGTTTGATTAGACTGGGTTAGGTGAGATTTGATCAGGTGAGGTGAGGTTAGGATAGGACAGGATAGAACAGGTTAGGTGGCACTAGATTAGGCGAGGTTAGTATAGGATAGGGTAGGTTAGGTTTGGCTAGGAGAGGCTGGGTTGGTAAAGGTTAAGTTGGGTTATTGTAGGTTAGGTTAGGTCAAGTAGGGTGCGGAAAGGCTAGAGTAAAATCAGATTAGGTTAGCTTAGGTTACGTTAGGACAGCAGGTCAGGCCAGGAAGGGCCAAACTGGTCAATGGGAAGCTCTGTCAGCTGTAACCCTCCCGTCCACAGACCCAACAGGCAGCTGGAGTGACGGGAGATCGAGCCCCGACACATTCCACAGCCCCAGGTACCTGCCATAGTCACCCCCTCAATCCCCCGGCAGGAGACGCTGGGGGGGGGGGGTCATATGTGAGACAGGAGGCTTCGTAGTACCGTTCCGTTAGTGATTCATTTTGCAGTTTACAACTTCATGTCTCTTTTGATGTATTTTTTGTACCGATCTAGTCTGCAACAATAACGTGCAACTGAGGAGTAATCTGAAGACTAAATCGCTAAGGATACGATGTTAGGATGTGCCAAACTCGCTTAATAATAATAATAATAATAATAATAATAAGCCACCGTTCTGTTGGGTTAATGGTGACTGTTTCTGAGCCCTTCATTGAGAGAGAGAGAGAGAGAGAGAGAGAGAGAGAGAGCATAAAAATACACAAGTGCTGGGCGTCAAGAAATACTGCCGCTTTTAGAGGAGTCCAGGGAAATAAACTGTAGTACACTTTCACACACACACACACACACACACACACACACACACACACACACACACACACACAGTAAAAAAAATACCAAGAACCAGTTTTGAAGCCACAATGGAGCTTTATATGGAGTAAGAAAAAGAATACACCATATATACAGAATACAGAAAATTGTAGGTAAAAGAAGGGAGGGAGACGCGTGATGCAAAAGTTTTACACACACGGAAGATCGACGTATTGAAACTGCTAATAATACCGTGTGAGGCAAAAGTATGAAACACACATTACATACTGAAACACCTAAAAACTATCGTAAAAATTATTATAAAACACACCAATACATCTCTAGTAATTTTAGAAAACAAAGTAAAAAAAAAAAACAGACGCACGTAGTCTTAAAACATACAGGTTAAAGAGAAGGAAAATCTTGAAATCAACCCAGGAGATTAGCCCAAACAAAAGTGAAAAAAAAAAAAAAAAAAAAAAAAAAGGGGGGGGGGCCAATATCTTCTTGCTGGAAAGAAAATGGAAAGGACATGAACAATCAACCTTCAATAAATGGAAAACAACCCAAACAAGGCTGGAACAGAAAAAAAAAAATACCAAAAAAAAAAAAGATATGAAAACAAGAAAAGTTCAAATAAAAACCACAAAATTGAAGTACCAATGCATAAAAAAAAAAAAACTTCCCTAAACAGAAGAAAACAGGCTATAAATAACCACCCCAAATCTGTCTCAAAACAAACGAAAAAATGCAGCTACCCAACAACACACCTCCCCACTTAAAAAAGAAGAAAAAACTGGGGAGAGACTCGTATCCCTGTGCGGTGGAAAGAGGCTTACTGAGCAAAGATGTCCAAGGCTCACGAGGGGAACACACAATTTGTCCAGCCTAATCCCCCCTCCCCTCTCACCCCCTCATCTCCCCACCCACCCTCGTCCCCATCGACTCAACCTATCCCCCTCATCATCCCCAACTCCCCCACCATCTCCCCCTCCCCTACCCATCCCGCCCATCCACTCCCTCCTACACCACCTACAAGGCCACTGGAGACGCTGGAAAAACAACCTACATTTTCCTTCCAGGTGCTCTGGGCTTTTCCAGGACGAAGAGAAGGACTGGAAGGACAATGGAGGAGTACTTTCGCTGCCTCCTGATTGGCTCGAGGGAAAACACTCTCGTTACCTCTAAGGAGAAACAAATGAAGACTGATATATTTCTGGTCGATGCCGAAATAGCCTACTGTATTGACTCCGGATCATTCATAATAAAAAAAAAAACAGGAATATTAAAAAAAAAAAAAGGGGGGGGGCACAGAACTAGTAAATAATGAACCTACTTGTACTGCTTTCAGGGAGACTCAAGTAGGAGGAATTTGGGTTCTGGATGAATTTAAAAGTACTCCTGTATTTTCGTTCCAGGTGCTCCACGATCCCAGGAAAAAAAAAAAATCCCAGGAAGAAAAAAGGGGAGGGGGACTAGATGGTAAAATACGAGTAGCCTACTTTCGCGGCTTCCAGAGTGGATGAGGTAAAAACATCCCTCCATTTTTACCTCTAGGGGATCCAGGCTTCCAGTAAATCCAGAAGTTGAAGGCATTGGACAGGTAGTTTCACTGACTGCAGAGACGTAGGTGTTTTAAAGAATGTTTTGACTTTGTGGGTGAAGGAAAAAAAATCATCACTTTGGATTCGGATATCCTAGTTCCTCCCCGAGAGAGAGAGAGAGAGAGAGAGAGAGAGAGGGAGGGGGAGAGAGAGAGAGAGAGAGAGAGACTAGGAGGAGATTTAAGTCCTTTTACAGCTTATTTCTTGTAACTCAGTCGGAGAAAAACACAACTATGGCTCTACAACCTTTCCATTGCACTTCTTCGTGACCAGCTTAATGTCCTAGCATCAATCACTTGTTATAACTCAAGATGGAGAGTATGACAAGTTTACGCCAAGTCAAAATGAACGGAGTGTAGGTCTTATCGAATAAAATCGCCGTGAGGTACATGAAAACACTAAATTAAACAATAAAACTTGAAAAATTATATACTGTAAAAAGAGTAAATGTGTCTTTATATATTCCCTCGACTATGTTAAAAAAAATAATTACTCTGCCAATCATTTTCATTTCCGCTAATCTTAAATACATCCGAATTAACTTTATGGAAATTTTAATACATAATGGTAATTTTTTTTCGCAAACCTAAAAAATCTCCGAATTAGTCATGTCAAAAAATTAAATACAAACCGATACACTCCAGAATTAATTACATAAAAAAATAAATAAATACGGGCGTTTTATTTTCGGTTTCGCCAACCTGAAATGACTCAATTAACTAGTCAAAAAATTCAATAGTTTTTTTTTTTTTTTTTTCATTTGCGCTAATCTGAAATACCCCCTAATTTAGCATATCACAATAAATAAATAAATAATACTTTTTCTATATCATTTCTCCCAATTTGATATACCCCCAAAATTATCAAAAAAAAAAAATTCGCACGGGCTCAAATACTTTCGAATTTAGCATAATCAAAAAATAATTAATATATACTTTTTTCTTATACTTTCAATTCTGCCATTTTGAAATCCCCCCCCCCCCAAAAAAAAAAAAAAACTCGCACTGGCTCAAAATCATCAATGTGTCTGTCTCTTTCATTATCCACAGTATTTTTCCGCAACGCTAATGGCCAGGTAGATTAAAACGGCAAAAATCTGTTTAAGTTTCACGGCCGCTCAGCAATTAACCAGGCAAAGCAAACATTATTTTTCTGAAGTATTTCTTATGTGTCAGATAAATGGAAGTTGTAGGACATAGGAGTAAAAAATATATAGGAAGGTAAAATAAATATAAAGGAAAGAAAACAGAGGAAAATGTGTGTGTGTGTGTGTGTGTGTGTGTGTGTGTGTGTGTGTGTGTGTGTGTGTGTGTGTGTGTGTGTGTGTGTGTGTGTGTGTGTGTGTGTGTGAGAGAGAGAGAGAGAGAGAGAGAGAGAGAGAGAGCACTTCTGTCCTTTCAGTCTGACTCATTTATATTTTGTGGCTTTCCCAAAACGATGTAAATTAGCCGAGGGGAAAAAACTTAGAACTGGAGGTGAAAGATTTAGCCTCCATTAATCCCTTCATTGCCTGAGTTCCTTCGTAAGCTCAATAACAGCAACAGCAAGCTATAAATTAATTGCAGCATTCAACAGCTAACAGGGATCAAGTGCAGGACCAAATAAATCGAAGCAAAATATATTATGGATACAAATCAGGAAATTGCCCAGGGTACAAAAATATAGGGTTGCAATTAGCGGTATATTAGAGGCGTAGGTCAGTGGATTAATGCATGAACTGCCTGTAACACACACACACACACACACACACACACACACACACACACACACACACACACACACACACACACACACACACACCTGACCTAAAACTACAGAACATATTTTCCAACTACTCACAAACACGCACACCACATTCAACACATATACCTTTACACACATACACATCCGTTCTTCTACACACACACACACACACTCTACAATCATCTCCCTTCAAATTGTCTGTCTGTCCGGGTAGAAAGTCAAGTGCAGTATCGAAACTATATCTGGCTCAATTAAAAAAAAAAAATGAAGTTAACAAGTATTTAATTTGGTAAAAGAGGGAATATTTCAAACAAATTAATTCAGTATACGTCACATAAAAAAAAAAAAAAAAAAAGCTACGTTACTAAGTTACTGACTGTTTCTAGGAGAGCGAATAATGACCTATGGGGGCAGTAAGTGGTTAAGGTCAGCTGAAGGTCAAATGTCAGTGCCCTTCTGAACACTGCCTCAGCTTATAAAAGGTCGGGGTTCATCATACCTTTAATCTCTATGGCAGGGAAAAAAAAATCAAATATATAGACAATAGGGGATAAAAAAAAAAAAAAAAGGACCTTACAGAATTATATAATACTTGAAAGAGGAGAATCGAGTACTTAGAATACAAAAAACTTAATGCATGATACAATAACACAATCTCGTATGACAGAGAAGGAAAAGATATATTACAGTTCCATAATGATGAGGAAAAAGAAAGGGGTTTTTTCATTCCCTATCCTAGAGGAGCTGTGTGTTCTTTCTGTTCCGTAATGCAGAGGGAGATGCGTTTTTCCGTATTGCAGAACCCAATTGTCGTTTCCTACATTGGAGAGAAAAACTAAATGCTTTTCCTTATTGCAAAACGCTATTCCCCCCCCCCTTTATTTCCCGAACTTCAAAGGAATCTTTTTTTTTTTCAGTACTGCAGAAAAAATCAATTCATCTTCCGTATTGCTGAGAAAAATCAGTTCTTTTTCCGTACTGCGATGGGAAGCACAATTCTTTTTCCGTATTGCAGAGGAAGGCACAATTCCTTTTCCGTATTGCTGAAGGAAACTCAATTCTTTTCCTTACTGCAAAGGAAAATAAATCTTTTCTTTCCGTACTGCGGGAGAATCCAATACCTTTTACCCGTCTTTTACAGAAATAGAGAAACTACTCATATTTCACACTCCAAGATGAAAACGTGAAAAGTCGGATGGAATGAAAGAGTGTAGATAACTGCGAGAACAACGTGAGCTTTGCAGGATAAGACGGGTAAGAGATTTGCTCTGAAATGAAATCTGAAATATTCACATCAAACACTTGTATGAATGATCAGACAAAGCAGGGAAATCTCTCTCTCTCCCTCGCATTTGTATTCATCTGTCTTCTCAGCTTTTTCTTTCTCTAGCCGTCTGTCTCTCAGTTCCTCCCCATATCATCCCTTCCTTGTCCCTCTTTCTTTTTCCCATGCTCCCCTTCCTTCCCTTCGTCAGACCACCAACTCCTACCTTGTCTCTCTTCCTCTACCAGACCTTTATCCCTTGCAGTACAATGACGCCTTTTTCGTCAATCCCAGCTATACCAGACTATATTACTCAGCTATGAAAAGATCCCTTGCACTGATGAAGCTACTGAAGGCTATAGCTAACCTCTCTGATTAGCAGTCTCCCCTCAGCTGAAAGGTAAATATATGGAGATGGAAAAAATGTGATATATAAAAAGACTTACAGATTATACATTCTTTTCCTTTCATCGTTTTCTTATCCTCATCCCTTTCTATTGTTTCCCATTCCCTTTTCCCTCCTTATCCCATCTTAACCCCTTTACCATGATGAAGTCTTCCCTGTTTTATCTTTCACATTACCTGATGATTTCTGCTCAGGTGAGGACAGGTAATTAGTAAGGATCAATTAAACCTATATTAACTTTAAATTTGGACAATCCCTCCTTTGCTAATTAATCCCTTCAGTTTAGATGACGTTATTTATTATTATTATTATTATTATTATTACGATGATGATGATGCTTCCTTTAAATAAAGTTTTCGATCTCTCCCACACACCATGCTCCCTGCCCCCCCCCCCCTCTCTCTCTCTCTCTCAGCTGCCGCCCAAACGCCTGGCTGCCCGTGTTTCCAAGCTGCCCCAGCCAAACACTCACCCGGAAAAACATGAAACGCAGAATGCAAATGTGACTCAGTTTCTCCCTCACGAAACGCCAGAAATACAACCTAGAACTGATATATATAAAACGGCGAATGTGGTTATGAATGCTTCTTGATCACACACACACACACACACACACACACACACACACACACACACACACACACACACAAGAATCTGACTGAAATAAGCCTCGTCTTCATTTACGATATGATGCTTCTCACAAAAATATCTGAAAAAGGAAATTTACAAAAGACTATGGCAATGATGAATTTTTCGGGCATAAATCCGATATATTTCAGTAATTTTAATGTTTATGTATTATATTTTCATTTCTATCATTTCCTTTTGAGAATTATGCTTATTTCTCCTGTCTATTCCTTCATCTATCTGCCAATATGTCATTCAATATCTTTCTATGTCAATATCTGTCATTCAATATCTTTCAATCTATTCAGTATCTATATTTGTTCTGACGTACTTTCTACTGTATATTCTGGCGTACCTTACTTTGACTTTATTCTGACGTCTTTTCTTTATTGTACGTATTTTTTTTTTATTCTGATGTCTGCAGGTGATTTTAGTCACGTTTTACATAACCATTTACTACTGGGTATCCATGCCGAATTAAGCAACCTGGAAGCTGAAGAAACAAAGATAACGTCTCGGCTTGAAGGGGTGAAGATTTCTTGACATACCTACCTAAGGATTTTTTTTTTTTTTTTTTTTATCGTTTTAGAAGTCTAACACGATCCCTTGACGTTCCTTAGAAATGACTTTTATTTATTTATTTATTATTTTTTTGCACAATTTTAAGATTCTTGTAAATACCGAACTACACCAAGAATCTTTTTTATATATACTTACTGAACAGTTATAAAGACAAATTCTGTGGTAAACCTGCATCTATGTCTGCAGGTCTTTGTGCTGTGTAATTAATTCCTGCAAGCATCAGGCGATTTTATTTACCTTTAGGAAAAAAATATTGCTATGAGATGGTTAACTACTTCACTATGACGACGCATTTTAATAATGTAGTTGCCTTAAGACAATTTTATTCAGCTTATGACACGTTTCGATCAGGAGGGGTCCGATTAAGACTTCACATGATCGAGCCTAAGCTAAATGAAAAATTATGTAGCTAAACTAAAATACAAAAATAAAATATAAAAACAAGGGAGTGTACGGAAGATGTTAACTCCCCGCAATTCGATGTAGTGTTTTATTTATTTGTTTATATCTACCTTGTATTCGGTATTCCTAACTGGAGAGGCTTAGCGTAGCAATAATTACCTCCTCCACTACTAAAGAATGTTTTAAAATCGAAAAAAAAAAGAAAGACATGGAGATAACATGGAATAAACTCGAAAAAAAAACGCCTAGAAACAACGGCGGTTCTCTTCCCCCACTACAACTAATTCTGAAGCCCCTTATTTGAGTGAGTGAGTGAGAGAGAGAGAGAGAGAGAGAGAGAGAGAGAGAGAGAGAGAGGAACCTGTACTGTTCCTCCGTGCCAACTAACTCAAAGCCCTTTTCCTGCCCTCTCCAATAAACCAAAGCAAGAATTAAATGTAGACAGAACCAGGGACCCTTACTGCACACTTAAAGATTCACTTCTCTGCACATTCCATTTTTCATTGCGACTTAGGGGGAACTGCGACAGGTACATGTAAGAGCAGCAGAAAGCAGTAAATAGTACAGTACATATCCCCTTCTGTACCTTGACGTGTTGTTGTACTTTAACTATAGTAGTTTTTTCAGACTGGAGGAGTTCTATCACAGGAAAGGGACTCATGCCACCTCCAATAAATTCTTTAAAACGTTGACATCATTCAGTATTATATTATTGAATGTTTTAATTTGGATTACGTTTTACAATCTTAGATACTCCTATTCATATTACGTCTACCACCGCTGATAGTCCTGTTCAGATACTTTTACTTACTGTCTCACCTAATTCATCACCAAGCCATCCCATCATCCACACTGCCCTATCGTCATATCGACCATTCTTTACTTGTCCAAATATTATTCATCAACCACCCTTCTGCAATCCAATTCCCAACTAATTTACCGCTAGGACTGTCTTTCATTAGCGGTGTCCAAGCTTCCAATCACATCCAATCAACCATCTTTATAAACTCACTCCCCCACAAGATCAGGCCTCCATAAACAGAACTACCAACAAATTTTATCATCATAACCAATAATCAAACTCTTCTTCCACTTTCTCCTACTAACCGGTCATCATCAACCAACCATCTCCTCCCAATCAACCGCCTAATCAATTTTCCTTTACTATCATACCTGTTAGTGCAGCCCTTCATCACTGTTGCAAAATTAATCATCATCCAATCCACCATCTTTAAAAAATTTCAGACATCTAACCACGTCTCCTTTACCGTCAAAACAATCAAGCCCTTCATCCACCATACCCTTGTGTCCAAATCATCATCCAGTCAGGTCATTTAAACATTGAAACAGGTTATTACTATCCACACACACACACACACACACACACACACATTCATATCCAGTCATATTCCCTAAACTTCAGTGAACTCAATTCACCATCATCACTATGAAATCCAATCCTTTATCCACTTTTTTCTAGCATCCAATCATCATCCAATCCACCACAGTTAAGCCTTCTCATCTCCCTAATCATCACCTACACACGCCTCATCTCCGCGTCCTAAGGTAAAAGCTTGTTTAAATATCTATCATAATCATCCACCCATGTTTTCCAGGTAACCAATCATCAACCAATCTACCATTTTTAACTTTCTCAACCAGCTAATCATCATCCCCACACCTGACCCCCACCCTCGCCCTCACACCCACATCACGACCACACCTACCCTCACCCCCATTCCCTCATCATGACCACCCCCACCCTCACCCCCACTCCCTCATCACGCACACCCCCCACCCTCACCCCCACACCTCCAGTTAAAAGCCTGTTTACACATAAGAAAAAATGAGAGAGAGGTTTTTCACTTCCAACCCATTCTCGACCTCCATTACCTTCGGGTCGTTTGATAATGGATGGGGAAATGGGATGGTTTGCAGGGAGGCGGGGGTGTGAGACTAAACTTTCTCCTTGAATAACGCAATGTAAAGAGGGAGGTTTGTGAAGCGTGGAATCAATTTTTTCAGTAAAATTATTAACTCCTGTGGTCCGAGATTGGTTTATGGAGTGTGTTGGATGCAAGACTAACCTTTCTCCTTATATAATGGTAAACAGGAAGAGAGAGAGAGAGAGAGAGAGAGAGAGAGAGAGAGAGAGAGAGAGAGAGATTAAAGCACTGATATCGGATCTGAATAATTCATTAAATGTCTTATCCCGCTACTTCAAAAGAGTGCTTAATGAGATTTTACATAATTACCTTTACCACTCAAACACGGATTTCCACATTCACAAAGAGAGGTGAAATTCAGCTCTTTGACCTCATTTGGGACACAGAAAAGGTCATTAAAGGGAACACCAAGGTACAGGTCTTACCATCAACCTTTCTTTATCTTTTTATTTTCATTTTCCTATTTCAAGGCTTCATGCCAACTGTATGTGACCGCATCCATTTTGATCACACCTTCGTCACGTATTACTGCTTATTTCATAGGTGTCAATAATAATAATAGTAGTAGTAATAATAATAACAATGATAATGATGATGACGAAGATGATGATGATAATAAGAACGATGATGATGATGATGATGATGATGATAATAATAATAATAATAATAATAATAATAATAATAATAATGTGGCAGGACGTTTGTTTTATGCACTGAACACGAATTACGTCTGTTGGTGTCAGAATAATTTAGTAGGTCTCTCTCTCTCTCTCTCTCTCTCTCTCTCTCTCTCAATAATTCAGAGCTGCATCAACCTGCCACTCTTTCTCGCCCTCTCCTGACACCCACCCAACCTCCACGAAAACACACGAACTTGCTTCCTCTTACCATCATCATCAGTAAAATAACAACAACTCTGATACCAATAATGTTAACTTTTAGACCTCAATTGATGGGTGAAATTCTTTTTATATAATTAACATGTATAGATTTTTCGTAATGTCAAAAAGAGAAATGACCCGTATGTTATAAAAAAAAGACAGCAATACAAAAGTCAATCAATAAAAGCAGGAGACCTAGAAAATTTCCCTATAAAACCATATGTAAGGAACCGTAGTTTAATATATATCAGCTGAAACTGTGAAAAATGAAAGATATAGTACAACAGCCAGAGAGAGAGAGAGAGAGAGAGAGAGAGAGAGAGAATTACTTACTGGGATGTATTCTAAGTGGCACATGAGACTCCCTAACACCTCTTCCTTAGCTATTTATTTTGCATTTGACACCTGAACATACTACTTCCGTCACTTTAATATCGTCACAGTTTCTATTAATACTGTAATAAAGATTGTGAAAGTGTAATGTGAAGTGTAATGAAGTGTAATGAAGAGTAATGTGAGGTGTAATATGAAGAATAAATCACTAAGGACCAGGCGTCACGAAGCTTCCAGTGCCACAGAATACACTCATTGCCTATACTCTGTTCACTTTGCCTTGGCCTGAAAGTGCCATCCTTCCAACTTCAATGCTGAGTTAAAACAATAAATTAACAAGAGAATATGATGCTAGTCATGAAGAAGTGATACAAGAAGGAGGTAGAGCCACAATATTGTCCTTTTTTGGCACTGAGCTACAAGAAACTGGCAATAAAAGGGACGAAAATTTGGGCCAGGTTAAAATGAATGACTTATATAACGCTTTAATTTCTACCGGCATAGAGCTACGAGAAATAAGCCCCAAGGAGGGAATTTTGAGTTAGGTGAAAATGAATGAACTGAATAACGCTATAATTTCTCCTTATTAATTTCACTAGCAACACAAACAACACACTCAGGGTCACCTCTCCTGCTGTGTCACTGTCCCTCCTATTTTCAACTTTTCCCGTGATCTGTCCAAACTTTTCCCAGCCCTGGAGAGAAAGGAGGGAGGATAAACAAAACAAAAGCCTGACTTATTTCGCTTGCACGACCTGACGTATGAAAAAGGAAAACATCCAGACACAAAATATCTTTATTTTATGTGGACATTTTTAGCAGCACAGAGTAAGAAAAAAAAAAAAAAGCAACGAAATAATCTAACTTGCTTTTACTTTTTTTTTTTTTTTTTTTTTTTTTTTAAATACGGAACGCAAAAATTAACACAAAAATCTTGGCCGTACTAATACATTTTTCAGAATCATAGTTGCCGGTAAGTTTATGCTGTTTTTTTTTTTGTTTTTTTTTTGCACTTATTTCACTTTTACAGGTACCAAACACTTTCTAACCAAGTTAAATACACCATTAGCAAGCCTATCTACTTGTATCCATCTGTCTTCCCAACTATCAACTGATCGATGAATTCTATCTTTATTACCAATCTACCTACCTACTTTATCAATCTATATACGACGAATCGAATTTCTTCCTGAATACTGTAGACAGTATATATATATATATATATATATATATATATATATATATATATATATATAGAGAGAGAGAGAGAGAGAGAGAGAGAGAGAGAGAGAGAGAGAGAGAGAGAATATATATATATATATATATATATATATATATATATATATATATATATATATATATATACAGTATATAATAATGAGACTACTGTATTGTGAACATTGGTCACTATAGTCGGGGCGCTCGACTCTGAGACTGTTATTATCGTGCCCTGGCAACCTACAACTCAAGAGTGCGTCTGATTTCGCGTATGAGACGCATGTGATTCGTGTATAATATGTTCGTGTATAATAATATTCGTGTATAATATATTCGTGCATAATAATACGATACGAAATAGGGCGCACTTTTGAATGGTACGTTGCCAGGGTACGATAATTACAACCCCAGAGTCGTGCGCCGTGACTATAGCCTTTACGAACTTTTTCTTAATCCGTGGACTCTACCCCAACCCAACCATACGTGGGAGATGAAAACAAGATTACAAATGAATGTAAAATAAAATATATAGACTAAACAAATCCAACAAAAAATGAACAAACGAAAGAAATAAGAAATAACAGAGCCGGGCAAGGTAAGTCGAACCCCCCAAAAAGAAGCAAAAACAAAAGTGTCCTCAGCTCACCTTGCCCCGTCGCCACTGCATGACCCGCACTGCCCTGCCGTGACACAGGACAGGCCCGCTGCACCTCACTGCGTCCGGGGCTGCCAAACACACTACAAAACTATTTCCCGGGCTCTTAAATAAAACACTACCTTTCCACTATCTGTCTATCTCTCCATCTATCTAATAACACTAGCTTTCCACTATATCTATCTCTTCATTTATCTGTCTAAAAACACTATCTCTCCACTGTATCTGTCTATCTCTCCGTCTGTCTACCTAACTATTTGTATAAAATGTACCTTTCTATATCCATAACATCCTTTTCTCACACATTAGTTCGTATTCTTGTCAGGTTTGGAAGCTCCCTAACACCTCTTCCTTAGCGATTTATTTTTAGATATGGCTGGTTAATAGTATCCTTGTGTATTTTCTACAAGGTATGGCGATACTGGAAGAATTTATGTAACACAGACGAGGAAAGTTAACTGTAATCTGGGAAATAAATCGCTTAAGAAAAGGTGTTAAGGAGCTTCCTCTACCGACGAGAATACGGGCGCTTGAGTAAAGTAAAATGTAATCCAGCCTTTAGAAAAACAAGTTGAATGAAAGGGTCAGGTAATAAAAAAATGAGCTAACACACACACACACACACACACACACACACACACACACACACACACAATCGTGGTTAAATCTCAAACGGTGCGGATAACCAGGGTCTTGGGGGGAAGGAAGGGGTTGCAAACGTTATTCGCACGGCCATCTGGTAGGGACGCCTGCCATTAGTAAAGCCTAGTAAAGCCAGACAATTACTTCCAACCCTAATTACCCCGGCTTTAATTATAGCGTCAGCACGGCAAACGGGTTATTGGCTCCTGAATTATATCTTATCCTTTAACTAAAATTATCTGCGTTAATTACATCGTTTACGTAATCCTAAAGAAATCGTATGAGTAACCATATAAATCGTCTAATCCTAATGAAATCCTTCGTGTAATCCTGATAAAATAGTTTGATAAATCCTACCTAAATCGTTTGAGCACTACTAATTATATCGTTTGCGTAATCCTAATTAAGCTTAGTATCATCTTCATTAACTTGTTTGCGTAATCCTAACCTATTCGTCTGCGTAATCCTAATCAATCGTCTGGGTTAAGGGATTTAAATCGTCCACAAACCGAATATCTGAGTATATGGAAATCAACTGTCTGCATAATCCGAATTCCGCGATCTTCATTAACCGATTTAAACTCTCTGTAGAAGCCGAATTAATCTGCCTAACCCGAACTAAATTATCGAACACAAGTTAATCGTCTACGCAGGCAATGAACTCATCTGGGTACACGGGATTAAGTTTTCAATAAAAGCCTGCTGGTACCGCTTAATCGTGTGCTACTTGATCAGTTATGTACGAATTTATCCAGTATGCTTCAATATTTCAGCCTTCGTTAAGAGCGTAATCACGGCAAAGACAATGCTACCTTTGCTGTTAACTGTACATAAACGAATACATTACTCTGAAGATAAGAGCAGCTGTACACTAATCTCCAGTGCTTTGTCCCCCTTTACTTACATTTCCTGGAGTATAGGAAGAGAAGATAGTTACTTACCTGCAAAAAAATAATATGGAAATAATAATAGGTAAAGGTACTGCTACTAATCATCTGAAATAAGTCGCCTCAGAAGTATCGAGAAAAATGAACAAAAGAGGTTAATGCACCGATGGGATTAAAGGGTTGCACACAGAAAGACAGGGTGGGTCATATACTGCACATCTCAATTCTTGTGTGTTCCGGGACAGGTCAATCAGCGTTACCACAGTCTACCCTCCATCTTTTTCTCCTTCCCTTAACACTTTACACCATTATAGTGTCCGTTTTCTGCTCTCCGTTTTCTCCTATTCTTGAGTGCATATTTAACATTAATCACCCAATATAATAAGTACTCATCACAATAACATGCCAAGATAAGAGGCGCGCAATTCATGAACCACCCTGGAAACATGCTTGAGGATTTCGTAAGCTGACCAGATACATATATTTACATTTATTCATTTAAACATTTATTATATATATTTAGTTATTTAACGTACTATAACTTTTTTTTTTTTTACGACGATGAATAAGGTTAGATGAATATACATAATTTGCTTTCATTATCATTTCTTATTTACACTGACTAACCTCTCCCTCTCTCTCTCTCTCTCTCTCTCTCTCTCTAACCTCCCTCCCTCCCTCTCTCTCTCTCTCTCTCTCTCTCTCTCTCTAACCTCCCTCCCTCTCTCTCTCTCTCTCTCTCCCTCTCTCTCTCTCCCTCTCAAAAGACCCCCTAGGAGTAGACCGCCATCACCTCTCTACCTGTCTGAAGTTGGTTGCTTGTTACCTGTTAATTAGTCCATGAGAGAGAGAGAGAGAGAGAGAGAGAGAGAGAGAGAGAGAGAGAGAGAAATGTCACTTTACTGAGGTGGTTAACGAGACTAGGCTATTTTCTTTCTGTTCACCACTACCATCATCATCATCGTAACCATTATTCCCACCTAAGGACAGGGTACGGCAGGATCTAGAAACTAGGAAAGACCACTAAACTGGAAAATCAGGGAAGCAGAAACATTTAAAAAAAATACTAATAAAGCAGAAAGGGAAAGTGTTGGAGCAAAGGAACAGAAGGCACGGAACTGGGAGAGAAGAAAATAAATAAAGACAATGGCAATAAAAAAGAGGAGACGAAGAGATACATGAAAGAAAGAAAAAGCAGGCACATGGAAGTATAGGAAAGCTAGAAAGTAAAAATCAAGAAGTACAAATCAACGAGATGAACACTTAGATGAAACAAGAAAGAGAACAGAGAAAGAACGTGGCAAAGATGAAGCACGTGTTAAGACAAAGCACGTGGCACGAAACTTGGATAACAGGAGAGCACAGGAGTAAAAGGAGTAAGAGAATAAAGCGAGGAGACAAAAAGATGGATAAATACAGAAGGTTAAAACGAAAACAGTGCCAGTCAAGCTCTCTCACTCCTGCTGCACACTCGTCTTTTCCCACGGGTCCCTCCAACACACACACACACACACACACACACACACACACACACACACACACACACACACACACACACACACGAAAAACATGCCACACGTCTACCAATACTGCATACACAGTCACTCCACACTTACACACCTACATAGCACAATTCCACACCTACACATCTCATTTTAACACCTACATATTACACAGCCACACCTGCCCACAAACACGGACACACATTTTCTCTCTCTCTCTCTCTCTCTCTCTCTCTCTCTCTCTCTCTCTCGCACACCTGCCAACACAAACACTTTCTCCAGTTCTTCTACACTACAACTTGCCATAAAAATTTAATCTCTCTCTCTCTCTCTCTCTCTCTCTCTCTCTCACACACACACACACACACACACACACACACACACACACACACACACACACACACGCATTTTCCAGCATCATTATCCCGTGGCATAGGAGGCTTCGAAACATCTCTTCCACGGCGATTTATTCCACATAATTATAGCAGCTAATTATTCTCTTGTTCATTATTTATTTCGCTAATATAAACATAGGTTGCATTAATAATTTTTATGAAATTACTGAAATCTTATGTGCACAGTAAGTCGCTAAAGAAAATGTGTTACGGAATCTCCAAAAAATCCACTCAAAAATCCACACCACTGTCACATGCTCGTCCATCGCCAAAAACTTTTATACACCCCAAAAATTTATTGATAAAGTTCCTGGCCCAGAGAGAGAGAGAGAGAGAGAGAGAGAGAGAGAGAGAGAGAGAGAGAGAGAGAGAGAGAGAGAGTCAAGGAAACTTTCTATTTCTACTTTTTCTTCCGAGACCTGCACTGAGATGATAGAAAAACTGTGTGTGTGTGTGTGTGTGTGTGTGTGTGTGTGTGTGTGTGTGTGTGTGTGTGTGTGTGTGTGTGTGTGTGTGTGTGTGTGTGTGTGTGTGAGAGAGAGAGAGAGAGAGAGAGAGAGAAACTAAACAAAAACAGCAATGCGAATAACTGATGTGAAAAAATGAGAACCGAAAGAAAGAAAAAAAGGACTCCCAACAATAAAAACAAAAAATATATATGAAGAAAAAATACCACGAAATGCCAGATAAAAACACAGCATAGAAAACGGAGTAAAGAAAACGCGAAGAGCTCCCTCAAGTAAAATCTGGCAGAGAGAAAACAGAAAAAAAAAAAACAAATCTACATATACCGAGGGATGAGAAAAGGCAGAAAATAAAAATAAAAAAAATCCTTCTGTATACAACCAATGAGGAAAGTATACCCCACCCAAAAAAAAATCTATACGGAACAATGGAAAACGAATAGAACAAAGAAACGAAGAGCTGGACCAAAACAATCCCAGCCACCAACACAATTACACTTCTATCTTCGCCTTTATACCTTCTCTCTCTCTCTCTCTCTCTCTCTCTCTCTCTCTCTCTCTCTCTCTCTCTCTCTCTCTCTCTCTCTCTCTCGTGGAATAAACTGCGAGGGAACTGAGCAGCGTTGGCGTTCGGTCTAATATTTTTTCATAAAAGTTTGTTGAAATATCTGAAGCAATAACAGATGCACTACTGTATTTGCTTCAGTGGATATTTTTCTTGAAGTTCTCTACCTCTTCCTTATTTTATTTATTCGTTTATTTTTGAGAGAGAGAGAGAGAGAGAGAGAGAGAGAGAATCAATATACCTTCATCCTAGCCTCGCAGGTAGAATCCCCGTTATTATATCTCGACCTTTTCTAATATTCCAATATTTGCTCACTTCCTCTAAATTTTCTTTTCTTTTTTTTTACCTCCACTATGATGGTGATTTTATTTTCTTCACCTATCGCCATACAATTACATTTTCCCTTTCACTGTGATTATTATTATTTTCTTCATATTACCTCCTGATAAACCTAATAATGTCTGTACTAGGTTTATAATATTTTTTAATTATAATTTCTTTACTAGAATATTTTCAACTTACATAAGACCGCCTTGTATCGAAAGGGTTAAGATTACAACCTTTTTAAGAACAAAATTTCCTAAATGAATGCCTTTTGTTTCTATATTTTTCCTGTTTACGGTATTTTTTTCTCGTGTTTTCTTTCGTACTCGCATTTTTCAGTGGTGATTACTTTACTTATAATTTTTCCTGCTTTCTTTGGTGCTGTTCTATGTTGATTTCATATATTTTTGTCTTTCCATTTCTTGTTTTCTGTAGGTCTTTTTCTCAAGTCTATTGCTGTCTCACTGTCTGTCTTGCCTTTATCCTCATATCACACTCATTCACCGTTTCGTTCTTTCTCCTCAGATTTCCTCTTTTCCTCTATTGTTTTCCGTTTCGTTGTCTTCCTTTCATTTCCTTTTTCATTCCCGACTTCAAGGGCGCACTTTAGAAATTTTACGATCGGTCTGTCCCGGGTGAGGAAATTTAGAGGCCCCGCAGAAGGCTTCACGTCCCTCTGGTTGTCTGCTGCACCGTAACTCCTTCGACCTGATGGCTGGGGAGGACGGCAAAAGCAGACAATGGCTCAGATCCTATTAGACATCCTATTACAGACAGAGTGTGACAGTTCCATCTCTAATTCCGGACAGGGAGCAGACAGTGGCATGATTCGATACAATTGGCTAGAGGCAATGATTATATTCAACCCTATTAAAATCAGTGAATTCTTCTATCCTCTAACCGCAGGATCTTATAGCTGAATTCGATCCTATAAGTGACAAACAGTGACTAAATTCAATCCTATCCTTTCAGAGGCTCCCCAAAGGCTTCACTTCCTTCGATCCTATCCCCCATGAGGTCCCAAAAAGCTTCACGTCCATCTATCCTATCCCCTAAGAGACCCCCAAAAGGCTTCACGTCCACTGGGTTGTCTGCTCCACCATAACTCCCAGGATTTGATGGGCTGGGAGGACGGCAGAGGCAGGCAACGGCTGGCGTGACCTTCCTGAAGAGAGGTTGATTAAAATGTTCCTTACTGACAAAATATCAAAGTCGTATCCCCGGCTGCAGTTGGTTATTTGATTAGCTATTTACGACAGATAAAATTCTCTCACAATAAAGACACGCTGATTAATTAATTTCGCCAGACAATTAAAACGTTCTCTCTAGTTGAAGCCAGTGACTTGATTCTATAAAATAAGCTCCAAAGAATGACGAATTTCCGTGCCATTAATTCGAAACAATGCCTAATTTCGATCCTATCAAAGAAAGACTAAAATCAATCTTACTAACTACACCATACTTGCAAATAGTAAGTGAATTCGATCGCTTTAGTTCGGGACAAAATATTTTTGCTTTCAGGGATCCCAGTTTGTCATTCTATCTTACACTGACAAAGGAAATTATACTCTATCACTCGTTTTCTCATTTTCAAGAGAGCACAATCTACCCATCTATCGATCGATCCATCCATCCATCTATCTATCTATCCATACATCCACCCATCCATCCATCCTTCCATCCATCCATCCATCTATCCTACCACCCATCCATCCATCTATCCACCCATCCATCTATCTATCCATCGACCCATCCATCCATCCGACCATCTATCTATCTATCTATCCATCCATCCGACCATCTATCGATCTATCCATTTTCTAAGTTCGCAGTGTAGATATCTGAGGTATACTTTCATCAACTCGGGAAAAGTGTGGCAGGAAAATATTTTACCGTGCCGTCGCCTCTCTCGGCCTGGCCTGACCCGACCTGACCCGAGTGGCCAGATTTATTATACATGACGTCCGCCTCAGCCGTCTCTCAACTCTGCCACCGCGACCCAGAAGTTAAGGAGTCGTAAATGATACAAAAAGCAGAGACAAAAATAAGTGTGGGATAATGCTGGCCACAACAGGACAATATTCTACAGTGACTTTTTTTTTTGGCAACACCTTCATTTCATAAAAGTAAAAAAGTCTCAAAGGAACTCTAACCTCAAAAAAAGTCACATTACTAAACAAAGTAAAATATTTTAAACAGTACAGAAAATGCTGATCAAAATAATAAGATATCAGACGATAAAATGCGAAGAAAAAATAATCTTAAAAAAGATCTACCAAAAATTATGTGCATATATATATATATATATATATATATATATATATATATATATATATATATATATATATATATATATATATATATGACAGAGACAGAGAGACAGAACGCACACAGCCATACTTAACGGTAGCAAACTTCACCTAGTTTGTGACGATTTAGTAATTCTAGTATTTAATATATTTAGCATGTTACTTTGCACTGACAGGTAATTATTGACAGGTAATTACGGGTAAACTGAAGAGTTGCAGGTGAACACGCAGGCTAAGTTAAGTCCTGATGGACATACTGCTTTATATTTTGACACAGTAGCTTAGCGAATTTGCCTGTGATGGACAGGATGGGCTGAATCCGTAATTGTTTCGTAGTGATGTGTAGCGGGGTGTAGCGCTCATGTTCTATTAGTGCGTTAGTAAGCGTTTCGTAGCGATGAGTGGCGAGGTGAAGTGTTATGTTTGTGTTTCTTTGGCATACTGGATATTAGTGTGATGAATTCATTTCCCTTTGTTCATTACACTAATCTCTTCAGTACGATGACGTACTTACTATTTATTTTTCAAATTCAAAAGACTGCATCCCCCTCCTCCCCTGTGTGTGTGTGTGTGTGTGTGTGTGTGTGTGTGTGTGTGTGTGTGTGTGTGTGTGTGTGTGTGTGTGTGTGTGTGTGTGTGTGTGTGTGTGTGTGTGTGTGTGTGTGTGTGTGTGTGTGTGTGTGTGTGTGTGTGTGTGTGTGTGTGTGTGTGTGTGTGTGTGTGTGTGTGTGTGTGTGTGTGTGTGTGTGTGTGTGTGTGTGTGTGTGTGTGTGTGCGCGCGCGCGCATTCTTCAATCTTGTTTATATCACTACCAATTTTGCCTTCCATGTACAGTATATCATTTTTCAGTGTTCTCTCTCTCTCTCTCTCTCTCTCTCTCTCTCTCTGACCAATGCACATCTAAAAGTAATACCTCCCTGGACCAAAAAAAGCCAAGCCAGACCAAAATGCGTCTCCAACATCAAAGCAAAAGACCAGATATTAAAATCGAAACAAAAAATGAGACGCTTCATTAGTGGAATTAGCTGAATGAGATGGGGATAAAAAAAATTGAAGGGAAAAATAATGAAAGGAAAGAAGATCTGGGCTAATACTGGAGAGAGAGAGAGAGAGAGAGAGAGAGAGAGAGAGAGAGAGAGAGAGAGAGAGAACCACCACCCACAAACAAAATCAACAGAACAAAAGACAAAGACCAATACACAAACAGAAAACAAGTCATGGAAAACGGAACAGGAGAAGGGTGACTGAATCATATGGAGGAAGCAAGGAAGGCAACAAGCGAGTCCAAAAATAAATATAATTCGCAGTAATGAAGTGGTAATCAGAGAAGCGAAGGGGAAGAGGGATAAAATGAGAGAGCAAAGGAGGGAAGGGAAGAGAACGGAGGAAGCGATAATGGCAATAATAAAGAAGGAATAATTGAAAGAGGAGAGCAAGAGGAGGAGAGGAAAGGAGAGGAGAAGGAAAAACAAAGGATAAGATAGCAAAGTGGGAAAATGGGAAGGAAACAGGAACCGATAATTACAATAAAGAGGAAATATGTGTGTGTGTGTGTGTGAGAGAGAGAGAGAGAGAGAGAGAGAGAGAGAGAGAGAGAGAGAGAGAGAGAGAGAGACAGACAGACAGACAGACAGACACGAAACACTAATAGCAATAATAAGAAATAATTACTGAAAAATATGAAGGGGAGGCAGGAATTTATGAGCTAAAAATGAGGGAAGAGCCGAAGACAATGAGTTCAAATTATACCCCAATTTTCATACATCATTTTGAACAAGGGAACATTATTGCATTGCGTACACACACACACACACACACACACACACACACACACACACACACCACAGTCCCGGCGCTATCTGTCACCATGAGATGTAATCAGCCCCGTTCATCACAATCACCACTAATACAAACCCTCCCTCATACACAACTCCACAGCATCATACCACATTCACCACAGTTACCACACACCCACACCACAGCTACAACTACCTACCACAACCACAATCACCACATCTACAACTTACTACCATCACCACAACCACCACCACTACCAGACCTACATCTTTCCACCACACGCCACTACAACCACACACACTACCACTACCACACGTACCATATCTACAATTTACCACCAACACCATCACGCCTCAGTGTTTTCACCGCACACCACCACAACCACAAACACATCCGCTTCCACCACCACCACACATCATCATCATCACACTATCCTTTACGCACCACCTCTGGGCTTCCGGCATTTGGTCCCGTTTTTTCATGGATGTAAATAGAACAAGAAATAAAACCACTATCAGCACCATCCCCGACACCTACCACATTCACCACCACAATCACCAGCTCCACCACTCGCTATCACCACTACCACACCTCCACAGTCGTCACAATCACCTCCACAACCGCCACACTCTGCAATAACTACCACAGTAACAAGGATTTCCATATCCCACCACACCTACCACAACCACAACCATACATCATAGTCACCACCATCGTTACCAAACTCCACTACCACTGCCGCAACCTCCACCATAATCACCACTATTGTTAATGCCACCAAACCCTGCTACAAAAACCACAACTACCACACCTACTGCACTCCACCACAACTGCCACACTCCACCACAACCACCATACTCCAGAGGTTTTTAATACAATCAGGGTAATTCCTAATGAAAACCCACTCAGTGAAAGCGCCATCCAACACTCCCAACATTTAATTCAATATTTTTTCATTCCCGATTTTTTTTCACTTTTCATCGTATTTTGCCATCCCTCGCTTACAAATATTTTCCTAGCGAAGTCTTTTTCCCCCCCCCCCCACAGATAACTCAGTTGGTCATGGCTGTTGCCTCCGCCAAAAAAAATAAAAAAATAAACGATCAAACAATTCTAAGCACCGTCATTACCATTACCCATATTTTTATAATCATGATCAAGACCATTATCATTATTTGCTACCTAACTCGAATTTCGCAACAGAATACTATGATGACAAGGCCACGATCACCACCATTATTATTTTTTCTTTCCACCAAATTCCAGAAAACGAGAAGCACGAAAGAGGGTGATGGAGAACAATCAACTGCATGCCCAGTGAAAAAAAAAAATTGCCAACGATACGCACCATTTCACCAATACTCAATGCTCTATTAATTTCCCACTGAACTCCTGCTGCAAAACTTCGACTTATCGCTCATAAGCCTCTCTGACCCTCATCTGCTTCTGACAACTCTATCGCTCATTTCTGTCACGCAGTTCCCGTTGGCCTCAATTCCGACATCATTTAATATTACCGTCCACTAATTCCGTAACTCAATTCCCTTCATCTCTGCCACATCTCATTTTGCTAAACCAATTCTCTCATTGTTCTCCGTATTTAAAACGTAATTAAATTCTTAACTGGTGCTATCTCCAGACGATTTCCTTAAACTTCAAGAGATTTTTTTCCACTACTCCGAATAAAATTGTGTTGGAAGCAATATTAAAAAAAAAAATGATTTGAAAGTCTTAACTCTATCAGGAACACTTTTCAAACTGGAGGGGTTAGCTGATGATGATGATGATGATGATGATGATGATGATGATGATGATGACGACGACGACGACGACAATGATGATGATGATGATGATGACGATGACCATGGCGATAGCGATGACGATGATGATGATGACGATGACCATGGCGATAGCGATGACGACGATGATGATGACGACGATGATGATGATGATGATAATGACGATACTGCTCCAGGTTCATCTGAAATGTGAACCCCGTGGACAGAAGGCTTCATTTGCCGTTCCGCAGTCCACCATCCTCCTTTTGGGGGACAAGGAAGCAATTAAAATCCATTCCATTCACATACCTAAAAAAATCATTAAAAATAATAAAAACTAAAATCATTCCTAATAAATAGTAAAAAAAATAAAATACAATAAAATCATTCTTTTTCCCAATACTAGTAAAAATAAGTAAAATCATTCTTAATTTTAATCCCAGCATCAGTAGGTGATATGAATTGCAATAAGAGAGTGATAAAGTGCTTAATTAACTGCGAGGGTCTGGCTGCAATACGGCACCAAGGGCCCTGCAATCCGGCCGAATTAATGAACCCGGCCCTGTTATTAGCGCCATTTTTATTAGTGTCTAATGAGGTGGAGGGATTGGACAGATTAGGGTATAATTAGCAGGTGCAAATGGAGGTATACAGATTGGTGATTAGTTAAAAAGGTATATAGGGTACTAAACGGTTTACCTAATTAGCTGGGACACAGAGGTATAAGGATTGGTAATTAGTCTGTAAAATAGTACCTGAATAAATACTGCTAATTAGTATACGTGACTGACTTTATATTGGTGCATAATTAGTTGATCAAATGTAACGGGAGTAAATATATTGGTCAATTATTAGCTTATAAAGAAATGAGGTATGGGGACTGGTGAACGATTAGTGTAAAAAAAAATAGTTTCTGAGAGAGAGAGAGAGAGAGAGAGAGAGAGAGAGAGAGAGCAATTATGATTTCCGTACTGATCTTGCCTTATCTGACTGCCAAATATTAATCCAGAGAAGAATGTTCTTGCGTTATTGGCGATATTAGGGATTCGCATTTCAGTATACGATTTAATGAAGAGAGAGAGAGAGAGAGAGAGAGAGAGAGAGAGAAACATCTTCCCAAAGTCTGACGAATACATTGCGGAAAAATCGAACCATCTGGAACACACACTAGCAGAGACTGGGTTTTCACTGCTCTTCGTCAGTTGTACATTTCCTTCAGACAGAATTAGGAAGATAGTTTTTTCTCCGACTTCTAGTAAATCTATTATAAACATTAAATTCCAGTCCCCCAATTCTTGTTAGCATCTGTGTCTGTCTCTTTTTCTGTCTTTTTTCTTTCCCATGTTTTCTGCCTTTTTTCTTTCTGTCTCTGCACATTCCTCTTTTCACGTCTCCTGAAATGTCCCTCTGTTCCCCTTTCTTTCTCATTTCTGTTATTTTTTTCTTACACTCCCTATGCACATTCCTCCTTTTACATCTCTCCTGAAATCCTGAAATTCCTGCCCCTTTTTCTATCCCTGTCGGTATTTTCTGTTTCTCGATTTTTTCTTTTTCCGTTCCCAAATTCCTGTCCCCCACTAAACCAACGTATTTTCCGTTTTTCCACTGTTCCCTTCCCTCCTGATTTTACATTCTACCACAGACATTCCCTGCCTCTCTTCTAGCTCTCCCTTCGTCCCTACAACCCCTTCTGTAGCCTTCCTTCTCACCCTTCTCCTTTCTCTTTTTGTGTTTCTTGTCTCTGCTTGCCAACCATCCCTCGCAATGTCATTCTGTCCTTTTCTCCAGTGGATCCCCTTATTATTCCTGCTAACTCACATACTAGGATGAAGTGTTAAATGGGACCCTTGCATAGATTTAGTTACCCACTCTCGCATGTGATATCCTTACGATCTTTAAAGGTCGACAGCCTCTAGATATTCCACTCCTCTCTCTCTACCCACTCAGGTTGTCTTCTCAACACCCCTCTCCTATCTTATTTCTCTTGCTTTTTATTCCTTCTCTCTCTCTACCTCCTCTTCCTTTCCTTTACACCCCCATCCTTCAGGTCTTTCCCTATACCTACCCTGCCTCTCTATCTGGCTGTCTTACCTTTCTCCCTTCCTTCCTTCCTTCACTTTCAACCCCGTCTCGTCTTTCTCTCTGCCTCTGACTGCTTCCATTCCTGTTCCCCTTCCTCACAACCAACCCCTTTACCTCCCATTCCCTCCCTCCAGCCTCTCTTTCTCTCTCTTTCTCTCTCCCTCTCTAGCCACCCTTACGCATAATTCAGAAGGGGGCAAGAGAGAGACAAACACATAGATATACGTACATAAACAGATTCCGACAGAGATACACAGAAGATAACGTGCGATGATAGACGTAAACAGAAGTACAAACAGCGATAAAGAGAGAGAGAGAGAGAGAGAGAGAGAGAGAGAGAGAGACGCTACACATAATTCAGAGGGGGGCCTGTACAGAAGGAGGGAGGGGGGGCGTAGATCCCTTTCAAATGTCCTGGCTTTTGTCAGGGTTTCTGAAGCCAATGTAATTTCCGGGCAGATCGCTTTTATTTCCCGGGTTTCATCTTCCCTACGGCAAAGAGGAAGGAAGAATTAGCCCTTTCCCTGCTACGGTTTCTCTTGGTATACTTATATTTCCTCTTATGAACATTATTATTATTATTATTATTATTATTATTACCACTACTACTACTACTACAGCCAAGCATCCTGATCTCTGAAAAAAATATTATATATATATATATATATATATATATATATATATATATATATATTACTTGAAGACAGCTGAATGGCCTTCAGAGAGTAACTACAGATTAACGGCCATGAATCATCGCTATTATACCCAAGTTATCTCAGTGCGTTTATAATGAAGGATTAATCGAAGTACAAGTGTGTAAAACGCAGTCACTACTGAAGATTTCCCTCAACCTAACAATGTCTGGCTCTTGCGTGAATAATAATAATAATAATAATAATAATAATAATAATAATAATAATAATAATAACAACAGTGTCCTGCTACTACTACTGTGGTGCTACTACTACTACTACTACTGCTACCACTACTACTACTACTACTACCACTACTGCTACTACTACTATTCCTACTACTACTACTACTACTACTAATAATAATAATAATAATAATAATAATAATAATAATAAATGACCCACAGAAAGCCTAACCATAACATACAAATTAATATAACCCACACAAACTTAAAATCAAAATCCAAACAGACAAACACGATTCCAATTACCCCCACAGTTCACGACTC
This sequence comes from Coenobita brevimanus, assembly GCF_032717465.1. NCBI lineage: Eukaryota > Metazoa > Arthropoda > Malacostraca > Decapoda > Coenobitidae > Coenobita > Coenobita brevimanus. The sequence goes on from NC_137051.1 coordinate 2,713,319, forward strand.
TTGGCAATTCAGAAGGGGGGGGGGATAAAAGTAAGCAGATGGCGTTTCTAAATGAACAAAGTTACATTAGGACCCTGTACCCGTCAGGACATTTTTGTAACGATAATTGCAATGATTATTTGGGGAGTTCAAGAGTGGGGGAGGAGGGTGTGTGAGCGGGAAGGGATAGTGCGTGTGGGGGGGAGGGGGGGAGTGCGTGTATGTGGGGGGAGGGAATGAAAAAGGAATACAGAAGGAAGTATTGGGGAAGAAATGTAAAGAGACTGTGTAAAAAGAATAAGTAAACGCAAGAAAAGAACACAAATTTGAATAACCAGAGGGAAAAAAAAAGAAAAAAAAGGAAACAGGTAAGGAAGGAAGAGGAAGTGGTGTGTGAGAAAGAATGTGAAAAATTTGGGTAAAAAACAGGATGTAGAATTTTTGTGGATATAATTTAATTGGACTGGCTGTGTTGGCAGTTAAAGAAAACGGGAGAGGGGGGATGGAGGGAAAGATGTGTGGGTCTAGAAAAAGTGGGATAAGGGAAAAGAAGTGCATGAAAAATGAAAAAAAAAGTAAAAAATGAAAGTAAAATTAATTCCAGATCAGAATTAGTGTGTTGTTAGCCTAAAGGGGATTGTGTGGGCCTGGAAAATGTGAAAAAAAAAAAAAAAAAATGAAAAAGATGGGAAAAATGAGAAAATGTGTACAATAAAACAGATATCTTTTTTGTGAACATTAATGGGTTTCCGGGACTCATTACCTACATGGATGCGGAAATTATTTAAAAAAAGGATAATTAGAAAATAAAAGAGAAGTCGTATGAAATGGGAGAGGAATGTCGAGGAGGCAGAAGAAAAGGATGTCATTTTTGTAAGTATAATTGGACTGTCTGTCTGTTTAGCTCCAAGGGTTTGTTGGGATGCTTAAAAGGGAGGAAATATGACAACAGAAAATGCAGAATGAAAAGACTAAGGAAAATAGAGAGAAAAAAAAAGGAAATAGTGTGAGAAGAGTGAGATGAAACGCAATGGGTAAATGCAAAAAGGGAATAATAAGTAGAGTTGGTGACAAGGAAAGAAAAAAAAGTAAAAAAAAAAAGTGTAGGATTTTTGAAGGCATAATTGTATTGGGAAAGTCGTTAGGTAAAAGAGGGGCTGTGTGGTGCTAGGAAAATGTGAAAAAGGAGGAGGAACAGAAAATAATGATAAAAAGAAGCAGGAAGAGAGCATACTTGAAAAACAGGAGGTGAAAAATTTAGAAATGCAAAAACATAAAGGGGAAAATGGGAGAGGGAAAAACAACGAAGACAAAGAAACTGGAGAAAAATAAAGTACTGTACTAAAAAAATTAACCAGGAAAACAAAGAAAAATGAATAAGAAAGAAAAAAAAATTAGAGAAGCGAAAGAAAGCAATGGGGAATAAGTCAACAAAAAGATAAACATAAAAAAAAAAGGGGCGAAGTATGAGAAAAGACGAAAACTGGAGAAAAGTACGAGGAAGAGGAAGTAGAAAAGGAAAAAGAAAAAAAAAGGAGGATGCAGCATTTTTAAGGGAATAATTGGATTGGCTGAGTCGTTAGCTAAAAGGGGTTACGTAAGCCTTGAAAAATGTTGGGGGGGGGGGAATAAAGAAGTGTGAGAAGGGAAAACAGAAAAATGAAATATGAAGGATAATCAGACAAGGAAGAAAAATGAAAAAGTGTAGGAATAATGAGTATGCAAATGAGTGAAAAGGAATGAAAAAAGTCTGGTAAAACAAAGAGAAGCGAAAATAAAAGAAAAAAATGAAAGTTAAATTTATAGGAAAAAAAAAGGAATTGGGAGAAAAGAAGAGAATAAAATTGGAAGAAAAACCGGAACAAGAGCGTGAAAGTGTAACAATATTGTGTGAAAGAAGACACCGAGAGAGAGAAAGAGAGAGAGAGAGAGAGAGAGAGAGAAATGCATCAAGAGGACGAGGTCGTGAGGAGAGAGGGAGAGCATGGATTAAGGTGACAGAGGGAAGGCAAGGACGGCGGAGGGGAAGGATGGAAGACGAGGAGAGAGGAGGGAAGGAAGAGGAGAGGACGAAGAGGAGGAGGAAGAGAGAGGAGGGAAGGAGGAAAATCAAAGAAGGAAGACAGGTAGATGGACCGTGTAGCCTAGGTAGGGAAATAAGAAGGTAAGTGAGGAAGTGTAAGGAAAGGAGGGAGGGAAAAGGTGAGTCCTGGGGGAAAAGGAAGGAAGGACGGGAGGGAAGGAGGGAAAGCATGGAAAAAGCAGGAAAACTAGAAAGGAAGAGGGTGAGAGGGGCGAACAGTATGAGGGAGGGAACGTACGGGACTAGTGAGAGGGAAGGTATAAGAAAAGGTGGTGAGAGGGGGATAGGGCAGGAGAGGGAAGGGAGAGGGGAAGAAACGAAAAAGATCAAGAAGGAAAGAACATAGGTGTGCAGGAAGATGGGTAAAGAAAATGATGAAAAGTGGGAATAAAGAAGTGTTGGAAAGTGATAAATAGTGAACTGGAGAAAAGGTGAGACATTCGAGTATGGAATGGAGGTACGGAGGTGGTTTGACAGAGAGAGAGAGAGAGAGAGAGAGAGAGAGAGAGAGAGAGAGACAGAGAGACAGACAGACAGACAGACAGAGATGAGGAACAACTGAAAGACGAAATTGAAAAGAAAATAGGAAATTCAGGGAGAAAAGAAAATGAGAAGTACAGGAGAAAGAAATAAAATAATGAGGAAAGAGAGATGGAGAAGAAAAAAGTAAGGACATGAAGGAGAGAATACGAGGAAGGAAGATAATTTGAGAGGAAGATGTGGGAAAGAAGAGATATAAAAATGGAGAGAGGGGAAAAGTTTTAGGAGAGAGAAAAGAAAAACAAAGATAGGAAGAATGTGTGTGTGTGTGTGTGTGTGTGTGTGTGTGTGTGTGTGTGTGTGTGTGTGTGTGTGTGTGTGTGTGAGAGAGAGAGAGAGAGAGAGAGAGAGAGAGTGAATATGGGCGCTATAAATAATGAGGGAAAATAATATCGGTAGACACCCACGGGAAAGGGGTGAGGTATTTCGTGTGTGTGTGTGTGTGTGTGTGTGTGTGTGTGTGTGTGTGTGTGTGTGTGTAATGAACAAAAAGGCCGAACGACAGAGAATGAAAGAATCGACGGAAAAATTGACAAACGAACTAATTCCTATGGGGGAAAAAATCAGACACAAAAGAATGACAACAAATGAAATAAATCCTGGAAGCAGAATATGGACGAGGCTTCAAAAATATAAAACTAAAATGACAAAAATGGAAAAATAATGAACCAAATAATTCTGGCGGAAAAAGGGGAACTCTAAACCTGAAACAGAAAACTTAAAAAAAAAAAGACAAAACGTGAAACAGAGAGAGAGAGAGAGAGAGAGAGAGAGAGAGGTCCTAAAATCTCTCCTGTCAGCTCACATCTCGGAGAACACGTATTTCACAATTTGGGTCCTAGAGAGAAGCTTTACACGCGTCCAGTGTCACTTGGCATAGTCACCCCTCTATCACACATTCGCCCGCCATCACAGGCTTGAGGAAGAAGGGGGCGGAAGGAGATGAAATGGGAATGCAAAAAGGGGAAATGAGAGAATGTACTGTGAAGAAGAGATGAAGAAAGAAAAAATAAGGAAAGTCCAAGAAGTGAAATGAGAAAGATTTAGAGGAGGAGGAAAAAAAAGAATGTGCGAGAAATAAATAATGAATAAGAACTTGACAATATTAGTAACAGATGGAATAATAATAATAATAACAAATAATAATAATAATAAATGCTATTACTACTACACTGACTACTACTACAACACTGATTACTACTGTCAACAAAAACAACAACAATAATAATAATAATAATGCTGTGATGGCACCAGCTCTTACAAGAAAAACGACACAAAACGACTGCATAAAAAAAACTGAAAACCTGACGAAACACGAATGAAGTTACTGAAAACATCAAAAGCTGAGATCGCTCGGAAAATGTCGCCTTTGTTGTCATCGCCGTTTTCTCTCGTTTTCTAAGTCCGTCTTCTCTTTGCGGGAGAAACTCAGGAAAATTGGGAGAAATTTACAAGTACGATGTGTAGAAATACGTAAGGTTAATTTTATCTACCTGTCTGTCTGTCTGTCTATCAATCCTTCAGTATGGGTAACACATGACTGATAATAGATGGATATATAGATAAGTTGGTGGAGGTATAAAAATAGTGTGTGTGTGTGTGTGTGTGTGTGTGTGTGTGTGTGTGTGTGTGTGTGTGTGTGTGTGTGTGTGTGTGTGTGTGTGTGTGTGTGTGTGTGTGTTGTGTGTGTGTGTGTGTGTGTCATTAACAATTCATCGAGCTTCAATTACGTGAAATAACAACCCATCTCTCTCTCTCTCTCTCTTTACAAATTAGAGACTAACTTCCACTACACAACCCTAAAATAGTAATAAAGGCTTATCACATTCCCCCCTCTCTCTCTCTCTCTCTCTCTCTCTCACACACACACACACACACACACACACACACACACACACACAAAGTATATACAATTTACAGACCGTACTCTTTCCAATACGTCCCCCAAAATAGCAATAAAGGCCTATCATATATTTCCCGTCTCTCTCTCTCTCTCTCTCTTTAAAAGGGTAACACAGGCCTACCAAACAAATTCTCTCTCTCTCTCTCTCTCTCTCTCTCTCTCTCTCTCTCTCTCTCAAAAAAGTAGCACAGGCCTAACACATGCTCTCTCTCTCTCTCTCTCTCTTTTCTGCACCTCCCCAACAAGACCCGGAACTGGCAATATATATACCATTAATGTCGGGTTGCAATCAAGAGCCCCTACCCAACTCATTTGCATAACTGTTATTGCACGCTAAAACTGCAACGCATATTAATTCGTCTATCTTGTTGCAATTGGACACAAACCTATTTCTAGATCTATGCCTATAACTGTCTATACTGGATCTATCTGTTTATTTATATCTATTTATCTATATATCTTCATCCCTCCACTCATCCATCTCTATCTAGAAATACCATATCTTTTTCAGTATCTATCTACTTTTCTATCTATCCGTCCATTCTCTCTCTCTCTCTCTCTCTCTCTCTCTCTCTCTCTCTCTCCACGTGTCAGTCTTGCTACCTACGTACCTACCTCCTTATCGATCAATTAATCAAAATTAAGACTTAAACTACAATTATAAATGAAGTCAGACACATCCACGAAAAATAATCCACAAAATCAAGAAATTATAATATATTCGTTACCTGTACCAGTTCATTACGAGGTCCACGGCAAGACTACACCTTCTCCTCCCAGGTAATTGAAAGAGAAGAAAGGAAAGTTATGGCGGCAGTGTAGAAACCAAGGAGACTGGTGTGTGAGTGGTGGGAGAGGTGTGTGTGTGTGTGTGTGTGTGTGTGTGTGTGTGTGTGTGTGTGTGTGTGTGTGTGTAACAGACCGTATATAACATCAATATTAACCCTTTCAATCTGATGATCTATTTTTTTAGTTTTTTTCCTTCACCCAATAAAAGATTTGGAAAAAAAAAATTGCATGTAGTCTTAAAAAGTCTTAAAATAATATTCCATCCTAAAGTAAGATCTTCGTAAAAAAAAAATTAAAGGAAAATGGAGAAAAGCGAAGACGACGAAGACAAAGGGAAACTAAAGGAAAACGAACTCCCAAGGAATAAAGTTTCGAAGTCGGAGAAGAAGGAGGGAGGGAGGGAGGGAGAAGAAGAGGGGGAGGAACAGAGGCACCCGAGCGAAGAAAGGAGAGACCAAGAGGAAAGTTTAAACAAGCTCTGAGAAAGAAAGAAAGAGGGGGACAAAGAGAGAGTGAGAACTGAGAAACTGAAATTGGTCAGGAAAGGAGAGGAAAAGTATGGACGAGGTAGAGATGATGAAAAACGCGGCTGAGATGAAAAAATGGTCATTATTATTTTAGGAAATTATTATTATTATTATTATTATTATTATTATTATTATTACTACTACTACTACTACTACTACTGAGATACGTCTTAAATCAGATCAAAACAGCATGTTCAACTCAGCAATTACAAACATTACATTCTTTTTCTACGGTATATTTTATCTCTTCTTCAAATGGTAGTAATATATCACAAGAGCTAACGCAGCTCAAACATTATATATTATTATTTTCCGAAACTCTGTACACAGTCACTTTTCATTTACCGCGCAGTTCCCTTTAATCACATACGCTGACGCTAACTCAATAATGGCGATATTCGTTCCCATATTACATCGATTTTTACACACCAGTTAGGCTCGGTCAAATAATTTCGCATTCTGTATTCGCTTTTATATTTGGTCTTGTAGTCTGTGTAATCCGTTTTAATCTATGCCACGTGTGATTTTTTTTTTTTCATTCTCCAAAATTAAGGTGAAAATAATGAAAAATCTAGACAAAACAAAAATCAAAACATGAAAATTTGCCCGAGTCTGCAACCTGGAAAATATAGCCTTTTAATCCAATATTTTCTCATATTTTTTTTTTCATGTTACGTATTGCATTCCTTGCCGACGCTTACCTGCTGTCAGTGAATCGATATTACATGTGCCTTTGTACTTACAATTTGTAGTACAGGAAGTGGAGACAGCAACTTACCTGGAAAGAAAGTACAGGTAATAGTACACTTTATTATAACAAACATTACTACTACAACTACTACTACTTCTACTACTACTACTGGTCCTTCCACTTCCTGACGCTAAGTCCACTGATTTTGTTATTTTTACACACACACACACACACACACACACACACACACACACACACACACACACACACACACACACACACACACAATGGGGTGAAGTGCAACTTTATCTATTTCTTTAGTGACACTGAAAACGATCCACTTTACAAGTTTCCTTATAATCCATGAAGGTTTCTAGGATAAGAGAGAGAGAGAGAGAGAGAGAGAGAGAGAGAGAGAGAGACAGACAGACAGACAGACAGACAGACAGACAGACAGACATCTTGCTGGTAATTGCTAAGTGACAATCATTACATTAGTCAACACAAACCTCATGCTATATTTAATTAACTATGCTCCACTATGCTGCCCTACTATGCTCTGTTATGCTCCACTATGCTTAATGTCACTCCACTATGCTACACATCGCTCAATCAAAGCTGTTATACTCAATCATGCTCCATCGAAGTTAGTTATTATGCTCCAATATACTCAATTATGCTCTACTATACTCCACCACAGCTCATTATACTCACCCATGCTCCACCACAGCTTATTATACTCCACTTTGCCCCACAATGCTCCACCATAGCTCATTACGCTCCACCTCAGAAAGCGTGGAAAGGTGACGGCACGAGCACGCTCACTCTTGTAATGATGATTGGGGGAGGGGGAGGCAAGGGTGGAAGAGGGAGGGAGGAAAGGAGGGTGGAAGGGAAGAAAGGAAAGGAAGAGGAATGCGGGGAGGGGGGGAGGGCGAAGGAAAGTAGGTAGAAAGGAAAAGAAGGAGGGAAGGGAAAGAGGAAGAATGGAGGGCGAGAATGTGGAGGAGGAGGAGGAGGGAAAGGAAAGGTGGGGAGGGAAAGAGGGAGGAAAAAGAGGAAGAGCAGGGCAATGAAAAGGGTGAGGAAGATTGGAAGGAAGGAAGAATGGAAGGAGGAAAGAAGGGAGAGAGGATGGAAGAAAAGAGAGAAGAATGAATGAAGGAAAGAGGGACGGATAAGTGAAACCGCACACAGAGGTTAAAATAATTCAGAGTAAAAATGTGAATAAAAGAAGGAAAACAACGATTAAGAATGGAAGCAGCGTGAAGGAAAGGAAGGGAGGAAGCATGAAGAAAGAAAAATAGGTAACATGAATGAATGAATAAGGGTAGTAAGGCACTGTGAAGAAAGGAAGAAGACAATGCATGGCAGGGAGGGATGCAGTCTGACAGAAGAGAAAGAAGGCTGGAAAACAACAACAAGCAAGGCAAGGTAATGAGAGGAAAGGTAGAGCTAAGGAAAGAAATCCGCTGAGGTAGACAAGGCAGTGTGAGGAGACGGAGGGAAGGAAGGAAGGAAGGAAAGAAGAATGACAGAAGATGGTGTGAAGGATGGACAGAAAGCAGTACAATGGAAGAGGGTGTGCATGAACCGTAAGTGAATGAAGAGAAGTTTGTAAAGAGGAAGTGCAACAGAAGGAAGTGTGAAGGAGGGAAGCGTGAAAGAAGTGAAGGAAGTGTGAAGGAGAGAAGTGTGACGCAGGGCATGTTTAGGTTCAGAATACTGTTCTTTGTCTTCTCTCTCTCTCTCTCTCTCTCTCTCTCTCTCTCTTCCTCCTTCCTTCCTCCCTACTTTTCTCCCTCTAGTAATTCCTTTCACCATCCCTTCTTTCTTGTCTCCTTTCATTTTCCTCCTCAATATTTCCTTCCTTTGCTCTCCTCCCTTCTCATGCCTATCTTTTCCTCTCTCTCTCTCTCCGCTTCATTACTTCCTGTTTTCTTCGCTTCCTCGTTTATCTCTCCTCCATTTCTCTTATCTAATCACCTTTTGCAGCCTCCGCATTCCCTCTCCCCCCCAAACCCCATCCCCCTCCATTCAATTTCGTCTCTCCTCTTCCCTTCTCTTCTCCGTTACTCTCTCCCTTCTCCACTGCGTCACCTCTTCATTCTCACCATTCCCTCCTCATCCCCCCCCCCTCCTCTCTCTCTCTCTCTCCTCGCGTTGCCACCCCCCATATCGTTGTCATGATCACCCATTCGTGTTGCACTCACGCCCTCTCCCATTTTTCTCACACACATAAGCCTTTCAACATCACGCAACTCTCTCTCTCTCTCTCTCTAACATTAGCATTCCGCGTACCCTCCCGCCCTTCATTTCGTTCCCTGTCCCTGCTTCACCTCATAACAAGGCACTCACATCGCCATTACTCTAAACTTCTATCCCACCGCTGACACCACTCGCTATCTCCGCATTTATTTCACTCAGCCATCTCTTTTATGAGTATGTCTTTACCTCTTGCTACCACCGAGCGATTTTGTGTAGTTTAAGGAGGATATTTTGTACTGAAGGGGTTTATGATACCTTTATATAACCCGCTAGATTGAAAGGTCACTCCCAAGCTGACTAAAACCGCCTTGAGTCAGCATGAATTAAATAAAAATATCTTTGGCAAGGGATTCGCTTACTTTTCGCCAGGCACAAGAAACATGAGTATCCCTTAAATATGGTGATGTCTTTTTATACCGTCTTACTCCAAAGAGCTTTCTTCAGATTACGAACGGCATCTCCAGAAATCGTCTTCACTTACTCCTTCCGTAAACTGACGTCTTTTATGGTTCTTGAGAAAATCTGAACACACAGACATACACACGGGCGCGCAAAAAAAAAAAAAAAAAGACCGACATTAAAATCCAGGAACACACACACACACACAACACACAACACACACACACACACACACACACACACACACACACACACACACACACTTTCTTCCCCCCCCCCCTGCTCTTCATTGTAATTTCCAAGGCGTTTCATCCTTAATGAGTTTTTTTCCCTTTGTAAAACTTTATACCCTCCAGCACACGAGAACTTCCTTTTCTTTCTTTCCCTTTTCCTACTCTTTAATTCCCTCTTTTTCTCTCTTTTGTATTTTTCTCATTTCGTTTTTGCTTTTCCTCCTCATTCTCTTCTCCTCCTTTACTTATTTTTCTCCCCTATTTCTCTCCTCTTCTTCTCCTAGTCTTATCTTGTATTTCTTCCTTCCTATTCTTGTCTTATTGTCTGTCTTCTACGTTACTTTGCTTCCTCTCGTTTCATCCTCTTTAACTTACACTTTCCTTACATTTTCTTCCCCGTTTGCCTCTTCCCTTTACATTCTCTTGCAGTTAAGTTCCCTCTCACTTTCTTACATATTTCTCCTCCTTGCTCCTCTTATTCTATGTATCTTAGCCTTACCACTTCAGACCCTTCATTTCATCATTCTCTCTCTCTCTCTCTCTCTCTCTCTCTCTCTCTCTCTCTCTCTCTCCATATCACATCATTTGCATTAAGGAGCCTATTTAAACCCCGTACTTAATTGCGTTATTACTTATCATCTGAAAAAACGAAGGGCGTAATTCTGAGTTGTTATGAGAGAGAGAGAGAGAGAGAGAGAGAGAGAGAGAATTTGTGAAGTGAGTCCTGACGAAATATGAGACGATTTATGGAACCATCTGATTCATACGTTCTCTCTCTCTCTCTCTCTCTCTCTCTCTCTCTCTCTCTCTCTCTCTCTCACACACACACACACACACACACACACACACACACACACACAACCCTCATCCGGATCCACAGAACAAGAAAAGGTGACAAAAAAAAAAACTCACATGCCAGCTTCTTTTTCCTCCTCCTTCCTTTCTCTTCTTCCCTTTCTTCCTCTTTGTCTTCCTCTCCTTGTTCATGTTCATTCATCACCATCATCATAATCTTCTTCTTCCTCCTCCTCCTCCTCCGCGTCACTAATTCCAAGTTTCGTCCAATAAAAATTCTCTCTCTCTCTAGCCCTCAATCAGTTTCAGAAGTTTCGTCGCCGTTTCAGCTCCTTTCCTCCGCCGTCAGTGCTGTCAAGTTTCCCTCCACGCGCTTTTACGACCCAAATTCCTTTTAAACTTATCTCGATGGTCGTCGAGGGAACTGCTGACTGGATGGACGGGAGTTCGATCCTTGTCCGTGGCACGAAAAAGTCTGGGGAACATCATCATCATCATCACCATCGTCGTCACTACTATCGTCATCATCATCGCCTTTCTCATCATCGTTATTATCGTTTCCACCACCACCATCATCATCATCATCATCGTCATCATCACTGCCAACATTATCATCATCGTCATTATCGTTACCACACCACCACCATCACCACCACCACCATCACCACCACCACCATCATCAATCTTAATTCCTATGTAAATATGGAATGAAGGGGAGATTAATAGTATCATTAGCTCCCTGTAATTATTTTTATTTATTTATCTGAATATTTATCTATTTACTTATTACGCTCCAGCTAGACGATCCCTCACAGCAAATGTTCACATTTCCTCTCTCTCTCTCTCTCTCTCCTTTTCTTCCCTTTCACTCCTCTCTCTGCTCTTCATTCCCTTCACGTTTCACTTCTCTCCAACTCCTCTCAATACTTCTTTTCCTCCATCTCTCAGCTCTTCTCCTTACTCTTCTCTTCCTCCATCAGTTCACTTCTCTTCTACTTCTCCCTCCTCTTTTCCTTCATCTTTTCAGTTCTCTCTTCTTCTCTCTTTTTCCTCCATATTTTCAGTTCTCTTCCTCCTCCTCTTTACAATCGTTATTAATTTTCTTATTCTTCCATGTTCTTTCAAAAATTTTCTGATTACATAAATAACCAGAAGCATTCTCTCTCTCTCTCTCTCTCTCTCTCTCTCTCTCTCTCTCTCTCTCTCTCTCTCTCTCTCTCTCTCTCAGACCTTTTTCTTCCATCATTCCACTGGGCATTCTTCGTTTTTCCCTTTCCTAAACTTTCTCTTCGTTTTTTGCCCTCCCAAACTCGCAATCTCTCTCTCTCTCTCTCTCTCTCTCTCTCTCTCTCTCTCTCTCTCTCTCTCCTAATCGCAAATTCCCCTCCCCTCTTTGCCGGCCCATCAAGTCTTCCCAACTTCCTTTCCTCTCCATCGTTCTTCTTCCTCTTTCACTGTCATCATCATTACCATCATTTTCTTCCTCATTTCTGTTATTCTGTCACATTTGCGTGTAAATTTGAAGTTATCTGTGTGTTTTTTCCGTCTTCTCGTGTGTGTGTGTGTGTGTGTGTGTGTGTGTGTGTGTGTGTGTGTGTGTGTGTGTGTGTGTGTGTGTGTGTGTGTGGATTTAGCTACTAACCAAGGAGACTTATTCCTTCCTGATAACTAAGGATTCTAATGCAAAGTGTAGGAGTGGCTCAGTTCCGTCAGATGAAAACAAACCAATAACAACTACCATTACATAATTCTGTTCTGCTTAACAGAAATTTGTATTGGAGGAGGTTAGAACTAATTTAGGCGATTTTTTTTTTTTATGGTGTCTTCCGCGGCCAAAAGGATGATGAGGATTATTTTTGTAACCTCTTTATTGATATCTCTCAAGGTGAATAAAATCGTCTAACTACCAAAAATGTAATAAAAATAAAAAAAATTAAAGGAATGCCAGTGCAGGAGGGATTAAGATCTCTGGAAACTTTTTAAGGAGTTTGTAAGACTCTTATTGCGTGCTAAAGTTTCTGAAATCTAAGACACTTTACGGAGGTCACCACGCCTGTTTGGTTGGTGGTACTGTCCTCTGCAAAATCCAACACGCAAACAGGTCAGCAGGAGGGTCAGCAAGATGGCTAGCACCTTAGCAAAGTACATCAGCAACCCAGTAAATCACCAGAACTACATGCTATTAAATCAGCAAAATTAGGGGAAGGTCACGTCACCAAGAAAGCCAAGATATCACAAAGTGCGCTGATGGGTCAGCATGCCATTATATCAGTAACTCAGCAGGTGAACACGTCATAAAGTCAGCACGTCAACAGAAGGCTAAGCACCTCAGCATGGGAACATATCATGTTAGCAAGATCAGCAAGACAGCAAGGGAACACGTCATCCAGTCAGAAGGAAGAGCAGCACATATCAAGTCAGCAGGTGAAGACGTCGTCGAGTCAGCAGGAAGGTCAGCAGGTTGGGATGGCGCCAGCAACACTTGGGAGAGGGCCAGGAGAGAGAGACAGCCTAGCACAGCCTACACCACCACAAGTGTGTGTGTGTGTGTGTGTTTGAGAGAGAGAGAGAGAGAGAGAGAGAGAGAGAGAGAGAGAGAGTCGCCAAGGGGGTATAGGGACTCAGTTGGGGGATAAGTAGAAGGAGAGAGCAGACAGCCACTTTCTCTACACTGACATTTAACACCTATTCCCTCCTCTCTCTCTCTCTCTCTCTCTCTCTCTCTCTCTCTCTCTCCACTGACATTTACCACCTATCCTCTCACACTTTATAACCCTCTCTCCTCTCATGCCTTTCCTCCTTTACCTGCCAAGTATTTTCCCATTGTACACGACTTCCGGTAGTTACTTCCTCCAGAGACAGCAACTATTAAAACTGATTCTCTCTACGCCTTTTATCGTATAGTAATGGATTGGCAAAGGATTAAGTATTCCGAATGATATATACTAAGTGAAGGTCGAGTGGAGAGGGACGCCTTCACGTGGTGGCATTGATATTACCTGTCGCCTCAACTACCTGGTAATATGAACGTTCCAGGCAGAAAGGTAACTTAATGCAGTCCACGGAATTCACACATCAATGAGTCTGGGACAACCACAACCACCACCACCACCACACCATCAACAACAACAGCAATAAAGGATGAACATTTTACATATATAGAGGGACAGAGCTTCAATTTTTGCAAAGGTTAACCAAAAAATGTTACTAAATGAACGTCAATATGAAAATAAATCAACAGTAACTTGGTGAAATAATGATGATGATGATGATGTCATTTATCAGCATCGTGTTCACTCCCCTCTCCTCTCTGCACAATGCCCCAGCTCCTTCATTCACTCCCTCTCAGACTCATTCCCCGTGCTCATTCATTCACTTCCTCCTGCTTATTCCTCGTACTCATTCATTCACTCCCTCCTGCTCCTTCCCCGTGCTCATTCATTCACTTCCTACTGCTCATTCCCCGTGCTCATTCATTCACCTTCTTTGATCGTCAACATTTTTCATTTATAACTCCTTCCCTGCCTCCTCCCTCCCTCCCTCTCTTTCGTCATCTACGCCTCACTTCCCTTCTCTCTCTTCTTCCCTCCTTTTCTTGAGCTGTCACCTTACTTTTGTGTCTTTCCTCCACGACTCTCCTCTCCTCTCCTCTCTCTCTCTCTCTCTGCCTGTCGCGTCATAGGAAGCTCCTTTCCCCCTCTCTCTTTCTCTCCCTTCCCTTATTTTTTTTTTGTCTCGCTTCTCTTCCTCTTTCCTCCACGATTCCCTGCCTGCATTTTTTTCCCCTCTCTCCTCCGTAACTCTTTTTCCTTGTCTCACTACTTCTATCCACTCAAATTCTTCTCCCACCGTAAATTTTTTCCTCTTTGCTCCCCGATATTTTTTTTTTTTTTTTTTTGTCATTTTTCCTGTTTCGTAAGTTCCTCCAGCTTTTTTAATATTTCAGTACCAAAAAAATCTCCTTAACTTTAGCTCATCCTTAAAGCGAGACAGCATTTTGCACGGTGAGGGTCCTTTTTTTTATTTTTTTTTATTTCTTTTTATTTGTTATCAGTGACGGTGATTGTGTAATAACCCTTTCCCTTTAAGACGTCTCCTCAAAGATTAATATGTCTGGCGTTATGAATTAAATCGTCTATCTATTTATCTATCTATCCATCTATCTATCTACAATATCTATGAACCAGACGCCTTAACCCGGACAGGGGGAGGGGTGGCCACAAACAAACTGCCTCCATGTCATCCTTCTCCCGCCTTCAGGTTGTCCTCCCTGCAAGTCGTTACCACCCTCACTCATATATCACTCCGTCCCAACCCTCCACCTCATGCTCAGTCTCCCTCTCTTTCTCTTTCCCTCATTCTCATTCTTTCTCCTAGTCAATCTCTCATTCCCCATTTTCGTAGAGAGAGAGAGAGTGAGATTGAGGTATGCACTCCACAGAATATCCCTTCCCTTCCCGACCACACGGCCTGTCCACCACTGTCCCCCCTTCCTCATACCCTCACCTGCTTTCTCTAATTCCCTAACTTCTCATAATTATCACTAACTTTCCACACCTTTTTACAGTTTTTCCTTCAGTTTCAAATTAGCTAAAATCCTGAGCTTTTACCACTGCTGAGAGTTCTAGCTTTTTTTTTTTTTTTTTTTTTTTTTTTTTTTTGATAACTCAGTCTCGTCTTTTCTCTTTTCCAGTTATTCTACTAATGTTTACTTTAATATCTTCTACAATAATCTTAAATACTCTTCCACCTTTTTCTTTACTTTTACCTATTTTTCTCACCCTGTCATTTTCTTCTCGTTATTATCACTCATCGGTACTGTTATTAGCCAAATTTTCTTATATTCATTTCCTATGCATCACTTTATTTTTCAAAATTTCTTCCTCTACATTCCCCTTCCCTTTCAATTTCTAGCAGTATTTATTTTTCTTTATTTCATTTAGCTTTTTCCTTAAATTCAAGTTACTTCTGTATCTCTCTCTCTCTCTCGTTTCCATTATACCTACATGCATCATTCCTATAAGCATTTTAGTGATTTTCCGCTTTCACTATACATATTTTTTAAAGCAAATTTTCATATATAATCTTCAGTGTTTTTCATATGGACTTCATCCTCCCTCTCCAGACTCAAAATTATTTCCTTTTCCATGCACTTCTCCAATATTCATTTCTCCCAACGATTTCGCTTCCCTCTCACCTCCAACTTCTTGTCCTTTTTGTATGAACTCCCGTATTAGTTTTCTGACTGACATTTTTTTTCCTTCTCTAAATTGTCATATTCTCATACTTTCTTCATACATCCTTCCCACATATTATTTTCTCAGAACAATTTCACCTCCATTCACTAAAGCCTCCTCCTCCTCCTCCTCTCTCTCTCTCTCTCTCTCTCTCTCTCTCTCCGTCTTCCACTCCCCCTCTCTCCTCAACTCTCGCGCCCTTTCCATTCACCACCCTCCCTTTCCCTCCGTCCCTTCTTGATCCTCTCCCTCCCCTCCTCCTCCTCCTCTCCCTTCCTCACCCTCATCTCTCCTTGATCCATATTTCATACCCTTCAAAATTCTTCCCCCTCCCTCCAATCCCCCTTCATCTTCCGACTCTCTTATCTGCCCGCCACATTTTTCCTCTCTCTCTCTCTCTCTCTCTCTCTCTCTCATAATATATTCCATTCAAGCCTCCTCTCTTAAACCACATTCTTTCCCATTTACGCTCAGCATCAGGAAAAATTATTCTCTTCTCACAAACTCCTATCATCTTCGCCGCGTCCTCCATCATCTCTCTCTCTCTCTCTCTCTCTCTCTCTCTCTCTCTCTCTCTCATTTTTCTACCTCCTCCGTCTTCTGGTTCTCTCCCTGCCCCCTTCCTTTCTGCCTCCTCCATTTCCATTTTCTCTCCTTCCATATTCGTTTTCCATCTCTCTCTCTTAACTTTAATATGGCACGTACGAGCAACCATCAATTTGCGATCCAGGTTACTAATATCTCTAGGCAAGGACCATACTGGGAAAAACTAAACCCTCCCAAATGGTCTCATGATCGGCCGGGGAATCGAACCCGGGATCTCTAGACCGCGAGTCGAAATAATCCTTAATTCATGACTTCCCTCCCCATGCTCTAAAGCAAGATCACGTTCCTAGGCCAAGCTACTCCTAAAACACACGAATAATACTACACACACACACACACACACACTCCTTTCAAACACTCGCTCTTCCTACTTTCCCCCAAACTCTCTTGCTCCTTAAAGTTTATGGCAGCTCTCTCTCTCTCCTCTCTCTCTCTCTCTCTCTCTTTCTCTCTCTCTCTCTCTCTCACACACACACACACACACAATTCCTTCTTTCTTACACTTCTTTCAAATACCATTTCTTCTGACTCTTCCCTCCTGCACCACAAAGATAGTCCTCCCCTTCTCTCTCTCTCTCTCTCCTCTCAAATGCTATCGTTCCCCACCCCTCCTTTCGTTCAAGCCTTCCTTTCTGTACATATGAATTCTCCATTTACGCCCCACCCCTCCCCCGCCGCTCTCTCTACCTCAATACACTCCTTTCAGACTATCAGCTTCGCCCATACTCTCTCTCTCTCTCTCTCTCTCTCTCTCTCTCTGAGCCACGGTACATTCCTTTCAGACTGCCTTTTATGTTTTCCTCCTTTCTCTCAAACCTTACTGCATTCTCTCTCTCTCTCTCTCTCTCTCTCTCTCTCTCTCTCTCTCTCTAGCAGCAGGTAAGATGATTGTCCCTCTTCTCCCTTTACCCCCCTACGGGCGATCCGGGGGGGATGGGGGGGAGGAGGGGCCACAGCCGATAACACCACCAATCACCAACTCGCTTAAAGGAGAGCTACGGAAGCCCCCCCTCACACACACACACACACGCACTTCTCTCACCTCACACACACACACACGCACTTCTACCTCTCACCTCCTCCTCATTCGCTTACTGCACACCTAACACTTGTCCCTTTCACTCACTCTGCATCAATCAGTTTTGCTTACCTACTTAATCATTTATATTATCTTTACAAGGCGAAAAATTTGTAGATATCTGCATGTAGAGGCTGTAATTCGATCTTTAATATCATTTCTGACTGTACATTTATCAGTTTCTTTTTTTTATTAATTATTCTTTCCGTTGTCCATATTTCTGCCTAATTTCTCTACACATTTCTACCTGACCCGTCCCCTCCTACACACATTCCGGCCTCCCATCTCCCTCTCCCGACCCGTTTCATACCTACCCATTCTCGCATCGCGCCTGTTGCACGCTATTCCAGTTTATTTTTACGTTTCATATCGCCAATAAATTAAACAATAACTTTCTTTATTTTGGCATCAGATCTATTTCTTTATCGACTCCTCTTATATTTCAGTTCATTCAGTTTCCGCCATACACCCGCTTCCCCTTCTCCTACTTCCTTCGTTCACTGCAAAACCTACAGTACCCGTTGAAGCCTCCTGTTTACGTCTTCCATTTCTGTGCGCGTGTTTTCATCTTGACCGGAACTAATCTCACGCTCGGAACTAATCTCACAGTCGGAACTAATCTCACGGCCGAAACCAGGGCCAAAAGTTCTGTTTACTTTTACCCGTGTAAGCCTGCCAACCGAAACTTCAATTTCTCTCCTCTTTTCCATTGGGTTCTCTTTTGTCCGCTGACTTCTATTCGCATGCACACACACACACACACACACACACACACACACACACACACACACACACACACACACACACGAGCTTCCGCCTTTCATCTTCCTCGTTGACTACACACCTACCCATTGTTGCTTCGGTTTCATTTCGCCGTCTCTCTCTCTCTTCTATTCTTTCCCACATATCCCATTTCTCTACTTGTGGAAGGTTGTATTTATAAATGTTCTTGGCTGAAATCTATCTTTGGTACTCCTAGTCTACAGCATGCTTTGGGACTGTGAATTTCGTTTATTGAAAAATATGTTTTTGCTTTTGCCGATTTCTGCTTGGTTTCATTATCGTTTTCTCTCCGTTTGCCTGCTCTCTCTCTCTTTCTCTCTCTCACACACACACATACAAACACACACACACACACACACACACACACACACACACGTGGTGGCACTGATATGACTGGGCAGTGAATCTTCCCGGCTATACAAAGGTCCCTATATCCTCTCCCCATCGCCCGAAAGGAGGATGACCTGTGGAAGGCAGTCCATTGGGTTCACGTTCTGATGTACCTGGGGCTGCTACAGTACCACTACTACTACTACTTCTACTACTACTACTACAATCGCCAACACAAGCACTACTACTACTATCTCCACAACAACCACTACCGGTATTACTTCTACAATCGCCGTCACCACCACAAGCACCACCATCACTATTATTACTACTACTATCTCCACCACCACCACTACTACTACTACTAAGCTCTCCACTAACACTATAATCACTGCTACTACTACTTCTACTACTACAACCGCCAGTGCAGTACTTCAGACAGACAGGAACAGCCCCTCTCCTGTTTGTCTTGCCTCGCCCCTGTCAGTTGCAACACCAAATTGAGCCATTGACTGCGTTGATGAATGGCAGACGGCGCGCTTTGCAAGGTATACAGAGTTCCGGGAATTTCTCTCTCTCTCTCTCTCTCTCTCTCAAATAATTCCCCCCCTCTCTTAAATAATCCCCCCCCTCTCTCTCAAATAATCCCCCCCCCCTCTCTCTCTCTCTCTCTCTCCACCAGGCAATCTTCAATTACCCAGTCCATCAACGCACGCTCTAAAACGCACCATCGATTTTGCAGTAGAGAGAGAGAATCCGATTTCCTTTGTGTGAGTACTGAATAGCGATCTTTCATCCCTGCAACTCACTCTACCTGCCGTCTTCTCATCTACCAAAACGGGCCATTCGCGACTTGAATACTAAAGTTACATAAAAATCCGATTAGCTTTAGTTACAGGGTACAGTCTCCTTGGTTACTAGTCAAATGTACCCTCCCGTCTGACTACGCCTGGCCATTAATTGAACTGAATGGCCTTAGAAATATATGCTTCAGTAACCTCACTATGATTTGTCTTTCTCTCTCAATATTTTTCTCCAATTTTCCTTCTATCTTTTCTGACTCTCTTCCATATCCATTCTTTCCTACTGAATTAAAACTTTCCCTTAGTTAATCTCCCTTTCTCAGGTTTCCTTCCTCCCTTCCACGCATCTCTTCCATACATATTCTTCCTGCTGAACTTGCCTCTCTTTCAAACTATTATGGTCTCCTATTTTGCTGTCGTTCACTCAATAGATCTTCATTACAAGTTACCTATTAATTTTATCTCCCTCTCCTTTATTTCTATCCTCATGTTTTTGTACTTTTCGTCTTCCTTATATTTCTGATCTAGTTTTTCTGTCCTTTCCTTACCTATCTCATTATAAATTCCCTTCACCCACTCCTCTTCCTATCTGCTTACCTATATGCCTCTCAACCTTGCTTTTTACTATAATTTCATCAATCGTCTTTACATCTTCAAATAGCAGACGAAAAAAAAGTTGCCCCGTAAATTTTCATGTCTGTATATGCCTTCTGTTTAGCCCAGGATACTCACAAGACGAAGGAATTTCATGCTAGACAGGATATACAGCATCAGTTCGAAATTAACACACACACACACACACACACACACACACACACACACACAAAATGAAACCCTCGATAGCCTTAGATTTTTCCTTTTTCTTTTTTTATCAAGTATACGTCTACCCTTTACAGCACCAACGTCAACCTCCACTATCAGTTTCGCTTCAGGATAGAGCCTCCATTCAACCCCCGTCCCCCTCCCATCCTCGGGCTCTCTCTCCTTACATTTACCTATCTCTCCAGTACCTACACTTCTACCTGAATCAAGCCTTTAGAACCCCTGCATAAAAAATCGCTATCAGTTTCGCTTCAGGACAATTTCCAATCTACTCCCTCCCTCTTCACATGGACAGCAACACACCTTGACTCTAACACCTGAACTGTCTTCTCAAATTATTATAACATCCAGGTAAATATTCACTTTGATTTGGCTTCAAGACAAAATAAATTCTCTCTCTCTCTCTCTCTCTCTCTCTCTCTCTCTCTCTCTCTTGAACCCCCTCATACACCACTTTCTTCCATCCTCCCCCCTCCAACCTTCACGCAACCCCCTCACCCTTCATCCCACTTACATTTTTAAGCGTCCGTATTTCTTTCGCTCTGGCATCACCGACGTCTCTATCTCCCTTCTCCTTTTGTCTCTCCGATGAATGGTTCGGCGGTTCTCCTCAAAAGATGTGGAACCAGACTCGAGTTTTGCCTTCACTTTGACTACCTCCCCTCCTGTCAATCAGCATACCAGTCTCTCCACGTACTCACTGACTATTTACCTACCTAACTACCCACCTACATTGTTTATTTACCAACCTGTATATTTAAGTCTGCCTACTTTATCTAGTAACCAAACAAATTACCTACCAATCTATATTTCAACTTCTCTGCGTTCCGTCGACTATCAACCAACCATTTCAGCTATATATTTACTAACTAACCAATCACTTACCTACCAATCAACCCTACCTACCATCTCCCACCAATCAGCCAGTTGACCTACCGACAAAGAATACCTTCAACCAACTTACCTACCAACCATCTAACCAGTTTACCTACCAAACAACCAATCGACCTAACAACTACCAAGCTTACCTACCGACCTACCAACCACAGTGCCTACCGACCACCCAACCGACCTGCCTTCTATCCAACCAATTATCTTACCCAAACCAGATCACCATCCAACCAATCAATCATCCTACCAACGAACCCACCAACCAGCGCATCAAACTACCTCCCTCTTTATCTCCCGCGTCCACCTGAAGGCTCCCCTCGCCCTGACAACCCCGCTATCAAACATCAGTACAAACAATCGTCTCTATTGAGGCCCACAATGAATAGGATGACGACTCCCTCAATGTGCAGGAAATGAAAATCTTATCTTTCCCCTTTTTTCTACTGTCTACCTGTCATCTACCTGTATAATGTTTATTTGACTACTGGTTACTGTCTACCTGTCTATTGTTCACCTGACTACCTATCTAGTGTCTGTCTACCTGTAGTGTTTATTTGTCTACCTGTCAACTGTCTGCCTGTCTACTGTCAATCTTTCTACCGTCTACCCTTCAACTGTCTACTCACTGTCTCCCTTGGTCTGGACGTATGATCGGCAGACATTCTTATGATCAATTTTCTACTCCAGGTAAGATTTGTACAAGGGAAGGAAGACCGCAGAATGTCGCCCACTGGAGGCTTCTCTGTGCCTTTTTCTTAGTGATTTAGTGTCTGCATATTACACTTAACATCGTCTTGAGTGCTTTCTGTATCCCTTTAATATCGGCATAGTTTCCATCAATAACATAAACGAGGATACTTAGATATAGTGTGCAAAATAAATCGCTAAAAGGTAGGGATTAAGAAATTTTCCAAAGCCACTTAAAAATCCAGTCTTCGTCCTAGCGTTTACAAATATCAGTTACGAGAGAAAAATTATCGTATATATGCTATTTTTTTTTTCTTTTTTAACCTGAAGCCTGTATTGCAAAAGGGCTTTCAATATCTTGCGATTAAGTTAATGTTAATACTCCAAACTGGGATATTTATTTTGATGCTGGGAGAGTTGACAGGCCCTACAACAACAACTCCCTCCTCCTCCTCCTCTTCCTCTTCCCGTATTGCACAGGCCTCTCACTATCTTGCAAAGGATCTGTCACCCGATGCATCCAACTGAGGTATTGATTTTATATGCTGGGAGAGTGACAGGCTGCAGTTTGTTTTGTCCTACGATGCATGAGTCCAGTTTTCTCTTTTTAGCAAGGTAGGCTACTCAGTATCTAGCAACACTACTGCTACTTCTACACTACTACTACTACTTTCAACCCCAGGCTCATCTAAACGTGAACCTGGTGGACTGCAACCTGAAGCTGCCCTCCTCCTACAGTCCACCATCCTGCTTTTGTGGGATAAGGAGGAAGTCGAGGGACGTTTGTATAACCGGGCAGCGGAGTCGCCCTTCCACACAAGTGCCACCGCGTGAAGGCGTCCCTCTCGAGCACCAATTAGAACTCTAAAGTGAGATATTGATTATGTCGTTATAATAACTGACTTGGTATCACTTCAAGATCCTCCCCCCTCCCTCCTAGCCCACCCTTCTCATCTATTTCCTGTACTGTATTGGTGTCTCAACATTCTTGCAATACTAACGTAACCGATGTTTGAAGGTGTGATACTGATTTTGTAGAGAGCTGGCAGATTGCACTTCAAGGTGTCCTACAATGCATCTTCAAGGTGTTTTACGTTGCACGCGTCTAGATCTTCCTGTGTTGCAAGGGGCTTTCAACTTACCCCTCATCAGTTTGCAACAGGACTGTCAACAGATACATTCGATTGGCATACTGAATCTGTCACTGAAATAATCACTTGCACCTATAACCTTCCTACACTGAATGTCTCTGCCTTGAATGATTCTTTCCTTCACTCCCTCTATATCCCCCTGCATTGCAATGGACTGCCAGTGTCTTGGATTAGTGTCAGTTTTCCGACGTTGAAGAAAGAGGTATTGATTGCATCGGCGGGAAAGCTGACAGGGTGATATTCAAGATCCCCCTCCTCCCTCTTCATTCTCCTCTTTTCCCTTGCCCTTCATTCTTCTCCTTTTTCCTACCCATTTTTTATCGTTATTCATCGACCGTATACACTTAGTTCTTCTTTCTCGTTTTTTCTCCTCATTCATCGACCGCCTGCCTTTACTTTTCCTCTTTCGCCTTTACTTTTCCTCTCTCTCCTCTTTTTTCTTCCACTTCTTCCTTTTTGTCACTCTCAGTCCTTCAAGCTTTACCTTTTTCTCTCTTGCCAATTGCTCCTCATTTCCTTCCACCGTCAGTTATTAAAATCGCCAATTGTCTACGCAACTGATCGCTGAAATAATTGGAACTGAGATACACAGAGAAGCTCAACATGGACGCTAACAGAAATCCGGCTTACGAAAAATTGAGAAGGATAAAGTAATAAACAGAGTACAAGCAAGAGAGAGAGAGAGAGAGAGAGAGAGAGAGAGAGAGAGGACACCAGTAAGAAAAACAACATTCCACAGACGACCCAGTAAGAGAGAAGAATGACGGTAATAAAAACCTGTCTCTTATTAACCGAGTGGAATCAACAATGCTGGAGGGGAGCTTTTTGTCTCGGTGACTGACAACTTTGATCAGCCTTAAAGAAGAACTGCCCGACAGAGTTCCCCAGTCACCCAACCCATCACCCTGCCTCCTGCCACCACCACCACCACTGCCACCACTTGTATTGTTGTCACCACTGCCACTACCACCCTACCTCCTGCCACCACTACTACCGCTGCCACCACTTTTATTGTTGTCACCACCGCTATCACCATCCATCATCCTACCACCTGCCACCATCACCTCAACTGCCACCACTCATTGTTGTCACCAATACTACCACTATAATCACGACAACTGCTGCCACCACTACTACCACTGCCACAACTACTACCCATTGCCATTATAACTATTGTCACAACCTGTACTACTGTCATTACTACTGCCAACATTGAGCTCTTATGACTGTTGCTATTTTAACTACTGACACTCATCACCCCAGCTGCCACCTCCACTACTACTACTACCACTATTACCCATCACCACAATTACTCTTTCAACTACCGCCAACCCCACCACAGCCACAACTATTACCACCATTACTGCTGTCATCACAACCGCACTATCACTGCTACTACCACCACCACCACCACCGTCAACCATCACCATTACTACATTACCGCCACAGCTACCACCATTGCTACCACCACCACCAATGCCGTCATCATCACTACCATTACTGCCATTAATAAGGCCCTACTGCCACCACTTCCACCAGCACCAACACCCCCAGCTACTGATCCATTGACCTCAGTACCACGGCGTCTGCTATCACTCCTTGCTACCGTCACACAATTTCTTTCAGCTCAGGGGAAATTTCTCGTAGTGAAGGGCGTCATATTCTAGCAATTCCGCTCAAAGGCTAGTAATGAACGCGCAACCACACACCACCACTACCACCACAATCACCCTCACCACCACCACATCACTATCCCAATACCGTCAATTCATCGTCATCGTATCAGGTAACTCTTTATATGCAGGTGTTCAGGTGTTTTAAGCGATATATATCAATACGGTAATATGGATGTGTAAAGTGTTATGATGTTTTATTCAGATACTTCAGATGATTCAAGTGTGTAGGTGTTTTATGTAGTTTGGTGTTTAATTCAGGTGTTTTAAGTGTACAGGTGTTTTTATGAGATTTTGGTGCTTAAGTTTTGAGGTGTGTACATGCGTAGGTGTTTAAGGATTTTAGAACTTTAGTCATTTAAGTTTTGGGGGGCACCTGGTGAAACTTAAGAGCTGAGATACACACACACACACACAAACACACACACACACACACACACACACACACACACACACACACACTCTCTGGCTGTGTGGGTGGATGCGAAGGCATTCATAATGAGGAGAGAGAGAGAGAGAGAGAGAGAGAGAGAGAGAGGGGGGGGATAATCAGAGTGGCATTAGAGTCAGCAGCAGCTATGATTAAGTTAGTGGGTTCACACGCACACGCACACACACACACACAGGTGGGAGAGTAGGCTACCTGTTGCTTATTAGCGGACAGGTGAGAAGGGGGGAGGAAAGGAGGGGTGGGAGGGGGAATTAGGACGTTCCCCCCCCCCTCTCTCTCTCTCTCTCTTCTGACTCATTATATTTTGCTTCTTTCATACTATTCATATGGTTCAAACTCCTTCCTCATACTAATCTCACTCTCTCTCTCTCTCTCTCTCTCTCTCTCTCTCTCTCTCTCTCTCTCTCTCTCTCTCTCCCATCCTTTATCTCCTTATCATCTCTTCCTGCCTCCATCTTTCGTCTCCCTCCTTACATCGCATCTCACTTTCATCTCCACATTCTCCATCATATTCATTTTGCCTCGCTCTCCTCTCCCTTTCCACCTATTCTTTCATACCTCCAACTCTCATCTCCTCCTACATATTCCTTTCATCTCCTTCCCTCCTCTACTCCCTCTCCCATCTTCTCTATGCCATTTCTTTTTTTGTTGCTACTCTCTCCGTTCTAATCTCCTTATTTCTCCCCTCCTCCTCCTCCTTCCCCTGGAGAATTTGTGTTCTTTCTGACAAAGTGGAGAGAGAGAAAGAGAGAGAGGAAAGATGCTTCTGTTAACTGCATATCGTATTCTCTCTCTCTCTCTCTCTCTCTCTCTCTCACACACACACACACACACACACACACACACACTGGTAAAGCACTGTAAAGAAAACGGACAGTGATGGGGAGCTTTCCTATTTTCAAGGGGATTTACACAGGCACTGAAACAGGACTAATGTACACTATGTTTTTAAGGGACAGGAAGTAATGGGAAAAAGGTTTTAGTCTGTGTGTGTGTGTGTGTGTGTGTGTGTGTGTGTGTGTGTGTGTGTGTGTGTGTGTGTGTGTGTGTGTGTGTGTGTGTGTGTGTGTGTGTGTGTGTGTGTGTGACATAATGACCTTTTGAGTGTGACAAGATTGTAAAGAAAAGCATCATAAATTATAAAAAAAAAAAAAAAATCTGGAGAAAGTGGTTTAAAGGGAAAAGCAATCATCTTCTCATATGTAAACTGCAGATTAAAAACTGTTCGTTTCAAAATTACTCTGAAGATAAGAGAATATAATCAAAATTACTCGAATATGCTGTTTGTAACTTATGCGCTACCATTATATACAGTATATCCTACCACAAGTAATGGTCTTCTCCATGTATGAACTCGATAAAAAAAAAAAAAGGGAAAAAAAAGGAATCTCATTTGCCTCACAATCTAAGGTCTTGCTTTCACTCCCTCAGCTTAAATAGGTATATACTTGATCTGCTGATTCCAAACGTCCACACGGTTTGATTATATATTCTGTTCATTTTATCTAAACGTTAATCTGTTATATATCCATTTTGACTGCTGAACTGCATCACTGAATTAGCGCTAGAATATGATGCTAATTACAAAGCAGTGATTTGGAAACGATGCAGAGTCGCAGTACTGTATCATTCTGGCGCCGATCTGCGGGAAATAAGCAGCAAAAAGAGCAATTATCTCTACCTTGTTAAAAATAAATGAACTAGGGTCGATCAGAATCTTTCCTTCCATATACGCTACCTCAGAGCCTTTGCCCATTTACTTATTTCTGATACACACTCGAAAAATATGATCCAAATTTAACAGCAAGATATTTTTCCACGACAGTTTCTCATGACGTCCGCCTCCAATTTAGCGCAGGGAGATGCTGGCGTTGAAAGGGTTATTATTGCTTTCCAGGTAAACAGGTGTGAAAGGCATTGCAAACTTTCCCGCAACACAAGTTCCTTCCCTCATTAAATCTTTCTTGGAAGATGGGGAGGTTGGGATTAGCACTATCTGGTTCCTACACTATGCTTGAGAGAGAGAGAGAGAGAGAGAGAGAGAGAGAGAGAGAGACGCAATCAACGTGAATGGCATAAGTTGGAACAGCTTTGTGTTCTGTGTGCGCTGGTTCCAAGGATGATGATGATGATGATGATGATGAGGAGGAGGAGGAGGATTCCGTGGCTGGGATGGCAGTAGTGGGTATGATGATGATGATGATGATGATGATGATGATGATGATGATCCTTCAATAGCTGTGATGGCAGTAGTGGATATGGTGATGATGGCGATAACGTGGTGGTGACGATGGTGTCGGCAATGTAAGGATGAGAATAATGATGTTAATGCAGGTATATAAGCGTTAATAATTCCCTAGTTAAATGATGACAAAACGAATAAAAAAATGAGTTAATGAAGTGCGCTGATTTCAAGACGCCTATCACGAACTGCATAATGGGAAATTCTATACCCATAATAATCCAAATTTCTCCATGTGGCCAAGTCTTCCATGAGATTTTGAAGTTAATTTTGAGTGTCCATTAATACGAATAAGACGATAATAACACCAGGGGAAAGAAAGGTAAACAATACAAACTATCACATTTGGATACCTAATTTATGTTCGTTTTATCTCTAAACACAAAATACACAATAACGTCAATAAACCAATAAAAATAAATAAATGCGAGATATAAAAGCATTTCCAAGAGGACCATAACGAAAAGCATTCAATTTGCATACAGAATCACGAAGCATAAACAAAAGCTTTAACGAGCGCTGTAAAAGCTCATAAAAAGTTGAATTGCTATCGTTAAACCCAGCGAATAGATCCGGAGACAGCCAGACTAGAAGCATGTATCAAAGAGTGGCGTGGTTAAGAGGAGAGGCAGACCGAGAATACAACAAAAACGGATATACCTCGTTAAATGGCTCATCAATAATATTTATAGAATTCACGAATCGAATATAGAAATGCAAAGTGAAATATAGGTAAAAACTCCAAGGCGGAAGCAATAATTATAATAAAAACAAAAATAAATGAGAATATATATATAAATGTGTATGAGGAAACAGAAAAATAATCCTACTCCTCTTTCCCTAATACAAAAAAGAAAGTAATTATGGCTTCCAGGGCAGACCCAACCATATTCATTGACTCTGCAAAAACATTCCCCCCAAGAGCAGAACCTCACAGCTTCGTTTCCTGAGCCCTCTGTGTGTGTGTGTGTGTGTGTGTGTGTGTGTGTGTGTGTGTGTGTGTGTGTGTGTGTGTGTGTGTGTGTGTGTGTTTCATATATAAGTGAGGATATTGCCTGATATGATTCACAATAGACAGGATCTGATTAGGTGTAAGAGTTCAGTTAAGCGCGAGAAAGATAAGGAATACAGCCGAGAGAGAGAGAGAGAGAGAGAGAGAGAGAGAGAGAGAGAGAGAGAGAGAGAGAGATTCACGAAGTACTCCCGACAAAGCAACCAATCTTTAAGAACACTCTACGGAGATTAGAATCCACGTTTCATTACCAAAATGCGATACGGAATACCAGCTTTATAAACTTATTTTGAAACGCTACAGACTGCTATTTATAACAGTATGAATAGTCAGTTTACTGCGAGAGAGAGAGAGAGAGAGAGAGAGAGAGATGAATCTGTTTGAAGATCATTCTCTCGGACAAGGAGTGTGTTTTCACCCGTCTGATTGTTTGTTAGCAAGATTACTCAACAACTAAAAGAGATGTGGACCAAATTTGGTGGGTAGATAGCCCACGTCCCAGGGAACAATCGATTAACTTTAGGGATTGAACCAGATCGTATTACAGACTCTGGATCAGGAAAACACTTCTTGTGAAACCCTAATCAATGAAAACAGAACTCATTTTGAAGAGTGGCCTGGAAATTACGTTGCCCTTGTCGGAGAGTTAAGCTCACTGAGTGCCCCTCTAGTCAGACTACAGAATTATCAATCTTGAAAGCTGCATTAACTGTATAAAAATACAAATATTTTCTAATGACATTTTCAGTAGCTGCCAAAGAAAAGATTGACGAGGGAAATTGCTGCGACACAAGATATAAAATTCTCATAAAAAGTGAGACAATACGGTAGTGGCAGAGTTAATAAGCACTCAGTAATAAAAAAGTTGAAGAGAGATATACCCTCTTCATCGTTATAATTCAGTCATCCTCTTTCATAGCACGATTAGCGAGCGAGCGAGCGCGCACGCACGCACACACACGCACACACACACACACACACACACACACACACACACACACACACACACACACACACACGCTCAATACATAAAAACAAGTAAGAAACAGTACCGTGCAAATATGAGATACAAGGCGACAGTACCAAGGCAGAGACGAACACGGCCACCAACACTCACCTGGGGAAGAGAGAAAATAATCGATTAGACAAAGGTAGCAAAAACTGGGATAAAAATCAATATTATCTTTATCTCCATCAACACCCTGTGCAATTTAACATACTGAAAAGAACAATCGGAGCGTGATTTTGGGTGATATAACGATGAACTAAATACAAAAGTTACCAGATGCAGACATAATACATATAGCACAGAAAATCTAAAATCCTTTGGACTTGAAACAATCTGATACGGACCAAAGATTCTGAATTCTCATCAGTAACAAATGGACGTGGTTTCACTTGGGGGAGGCGGTGGCTGAATCGGTAGAGAGGCGGCTTGCAGTCCTGATGGACCCAGGATCGAATCCCGGCTGGGGCAGGGAACAGTTTAAGGATTTGAATTTCCTAAAAAGCAGACTTTCCTGATCTACCAGATGACCCGCGGACATATCGTAAAAGTACCCCCGCTAATACCAGTACACCAGTCCTGTATGAGACAGCCCTAGTATGTATTCAATATGGACGGTGGGTGTTAGCGCCGAAGTGGTGACATGTGGAGGTATAGGAGGACTACTGGGCCTTGGGATAGGCCACTGCCCCCAAGAAATAGGCCCTGAGCCTCTGCCCAGAGTCGGACACGTAAAAAAAAAAAATAATAATAACCATTTTGGAACTCAGTGTTCAATGGTGGAGATTTTTCCTGTTCCTTCCCCCCCCCCCCGTTTATTTATTATTTTTTATGGGGTGCATATGAATTGTTTTTCCCTTCCTCCATCATCATTACAAAATTATTTAGACAAAGTGAGTTATACTAGAGTTAAATGGATCTCTCTGCCTCTCTCTTTCTCTTATACACACACACACACACACACACACACACACACACACACACACACACACACACACACAATGAATGTACACACGATAAACCAATCTGAATAACTACATACACAAACACGCATACATTCTCCCCTCGCCACAAGATTATTCAGTCGCGCCATCACAGTCATTTCCAATTCGTGCGGTCAGCGAGCGAACAAACACATACCTGCGTGCCTCGTGGTGTGGGTTGTTCTCCCTGCTGCATCACTAAAGCTCATCTGCATCTTCATATTTAGGCAGTTTTGAATCCTAAGTGATTGTGAGGAAATGCGAATCTGATAACTTCTTTGACAAATTACTGGCTGTGAATTTTTCTCGTCTGCATCTCCATATTTAAGCAATTTTGAAACCTAAAGTGATTGTGAGGAAATGCGAATCTGGTAACTTCTTTGACAAATTACTGGTTAAGTGGATTTTTACCGTTCTGGCAAAAAAAAAAAAAGTTAGTGTATTATTTTCCCACAGGCTAAAATTAATGTTCTACAGATTTAACAAAAACGATTGGGAATATCTGAGAATCAAAAAAGTCCTTAATAATGGCTTAATAATGTGTGTTGGAAAGAAAATCAGTGTGTAATTACTGTAAACCATAAAACGTAACCTGCATAATTCACAGTCGTTTTTCCTCGCCGCTACAACAATAAAGGCTCATCTGTCCCTCCTGACTTAGGAAATTTGACTCTTACGGCGATTATGAGAAATTGGAAATGCGTTTCTGATAATTTCCTTGATAAATTATTGTGAGTCGTGATTATTACTTTTTTTCTTATATCACTCGTAAATTAACATTCTTCGAAGTTTCATTACCAACTGAGGACTAAATTTTGATGCTCTGTTGGTAAATCGACTTATCTTTTTTCTCTTCATTAGTAATTTTTTCTTCTTATAAAATGAACTCATAAAAAAACTGTCTCATGTTTTCAGAATGATCTAACCAAATAACTATATATAACTAAGCATAAAAATTTAGCTCTTATATATTTTTGTGGGAAAGATCTGCGGCCTTATAGCTTCTGATTCCTTTTTCCTGACATTAAGAACAATCCTACACACACATACATACACACACACACACACACCTTCCCTCCTGCCATTCATTCCACTTGATCTCATCTAATCTCCATTGTATAAAGCTTAACATTTTTATCCTGCTCCTCAGCCTTCTCTTCTTCCTAATTTACTAATCCTTAATCCTATTTACCACAAAAGGTCTTTCAAAACTCCATGAATACGCTTGGATTTAGAAAAATGTCAAGGTACAAAGGGATACAATAGGATTTAAACTATCTACCTACCTACCTACCTATCTACCCACCTACCTACCTATCTGTCTATCTATAAACGTACGACACTGTAGCAGCTATTCCCTTTCCCTACTTGTTCAGCGTAAGGACCTGAGGCTTGGCTAATGTAAGCGAAAACTAAGGAAAATAACCAGCCTGAACCCCAAATAGAATGAAGAAACAGAAAAAGAAAAATAAGAAAAAGAACGAAAAAGAAGATAAAGGAAAAAATATAAGAAAACGAAGAAGTCTGCCTACTGAAAAAGGAACCACTCATCGATTCGGAAATATTAAAGATTCTGATAGTGAGACCTGGACGCGTCGATGTTTGCCCAGTGCCTGCCGTCCTCCTGCCTTCACTGCCAAAACACAGACGGAGGAGGATGGCCACTTAGTTCTCAAGGCTACACCAGGATAGAATATTCATCAAATTAGTGGTGTGTGTGTGTGTGTGTGTGTGTGTGTGTGTGTGTGTGTGTGTGTGTGTGTGTGTGTGTGTGTGTGTGTGTGTGTGTGTAGCAAAATACATAACTGTCGATGTATACTACTGCACATACACTTCACTGTCACACTCACTTTATTTGTCTGTCTCTCTCTCTCTGCCAATCCGTCCGCCTGTTTCTCTGTCTCTGTCTGTCTGATATGGAACTGATTTGTAAGGAAAATATATAAAAGGCATATAATGAAAAATATAACATTGAATCAACCTTTCCCTTCTATATCACTCTTCGTTCTTTCTCCTACATAATAAACCAAATCAGTCAATTTATATTTTCCTCATGTATATCAACAAACCAATAAATACTTCTCATAAATCGTACCCCCAGAGCTGTTTATCCCCCTTTCCATTACCGCTGCCATAGTAAACACATAAATTGCCATATTCATTTGCATATTGGCCAAATTTATACAGATGTACATAACAGTTGATGCAAGGTTCCCCACTGATATATATTTATAAGCATGTACATTTAACACCAACTGGACTGATAAGGAAATGTGTATGTGGTTCAATGAGATGAATTTTTATCTTATCAGTTAGTTGGATGAAATAGTAGTAGTAGTAGTAGTAGTAGTACAGTAGTATCGTAGTAGTAGTAGCAGTAGCACCAGTAATAATAATAATAATAATAATAATAATAATAATAATAATAAAACAAGAGAACTCCACAACCCACTGCAACTCCATTTACTCCAATCCCTTCGGAGCGCTTTGTCGTTTCGCCAGACATTCGGTTTTTTTTTTTTTTTTTTTTTTTTGGGGGGGGGGGGGAGAATCGATGGCGTCCGTATCCGACAACGGCTGAGTAACGAAGCCTCGCCACGCACATTACGACCGTTCTGCCTCTCGTAAAAATGCAACTTTTCTTGTTTACGACGGAAATCCTAAACTTACGTCCGGGCCCGCAGTGCAAACCTAAAAACCAACAGCATTCCCCTCTCCCCCTTACTGTCCTTCCCTTCAAACCTCTTCCCCCTTCCCCCCCTCCCCCTACCTAGTCACTCTCGTCCCCTCTTTCCCCCTCTCTCCCCTCCAGTGTTACCCTCGTCAGCCTCCCTTCCCCTATTTTCTTTCCTTCTCAAATTTTCACACTTCCCCTTTCAACTCTTCCCCTTCACAATTTTCCCTTCTCTACTCTTCATGCTTTCCTCTGTTTCTTTTGGTCTTTTTCCTCCTCCTCCCCTTTCTACAGGTTTTCTTTCTGTCTCCCCCTTCTCTTATTCTCTTTTCTTATTTCATCTTTCAACGCTTTGTCCATCCCCCCTCTCCCCTCCTCCACTTAATCCTCTCTCTCTCTCTCTCTTTCTCTCTCTCTCTCTCACTTCTTTCATTCTCTTCTCCCCTACGCCCATTTGACTAGATTTTATTTCCTTTTCTTTCTTCACTGTTTTTCTTGCCCCTTTCAGTTTCCTTTTCTCCCATCCCTCTTCCCCTCTCCTCACCTTCATCTCTCCCTCTCTTTTATTTCCTCTTTCTTACTTTCTCCTTTCTTCTTGTTGTCCATCTCTTGCAGTTCTTCCATTCTCTTTGTTCCAACTCCCCTTTAGCTTAACCTCTTTTATTTTCCTGCTTCCTTTCTCCTTTCTTTTTTTTTATCTCTCTTCCTTTGCCTCCTCTTGTTCTGTACATGCTCTCTCCCCCCCTCCCCCCCTCTCTCTCTCTTTGTTCAGTGTTTCATTCTTTTCTCCACACTGCCTTTCAGCTTAGCGTCTCTGCTTTCTTCCCGTCTTTCAATAGCCACAATTCTCCCCTTACCCAGCTTCACTTTCTGCATTCTTTTTTGTCAGTTTATCCCTGAAAGTTATTATTATTATTATTATTATTATTATTATTACTATTATTTCAGGTACTATATATGGGTGGAACATTGATAATTAAAACAATGTCTAGTAAAGAAAAAATCAATAAATGTCAATCTATACAAAAACGTACATTAAAAAAAGGTTAAATAAAAACATCATTCCTTTATTATTATTATTATTATTCAGCTACTACCGAGTCATAAAATCTAGAGTTAACAGTTAAGTTGATTACACTAGCCACCATTAAAAGGGTTAATTTTGGCTCAAACACGAAGCTTATTTTGAACAACGTGTCCAGGGTTCATAATTATGTTAGGCTTGATTACCATACCTACCCTAATTGCCCCTAATTAACCTACCCTAACTGTCGCTAATTATCCTACCCTAACTATCGCTAATTAACCTACCCTAACTGCTGCTAATTAACCTACAACTGCTGCTAATTAACCTTCCCTAACTGCCGCTAATTAACCTATCCTACCTGCCGCCAATGAACCTACCCTACCTGTCGCTAATTAACCTACCCTAACTGCCGCTAATTAACCTACCCTAACTGCCGCTAATTAACCTACCCTAACTGCCGCTAATTAACCTACCCTAACTGACGCTAATTAATCTTATCGCGTCTTTTAACGCCCTTGCTTAACACGATAAAATAATCAGTGCTGTGAAGTGGGCATATGAAGTAACCAGAAACGTCAATAATAATAACTTAATTACCACATCCCTAATTCTCTCTCTCTCTCTCTCTTAATTCTATCGACTTATCTACTTCCTTTTTTATAGTGAAGTCGGGTGGGTAATGCGAATGTCTACTAATTCTTGTCCTGGGTTCAATCCTACTTGGGGGAGAACATTTAAGAGGATGGAAAGGTATGTCATTTAACGTGTTCTCGGTATGTTAGCATCGTCTTTATTATTATTATTATTATTATTATTATCATTATTACTCGCTTAAAGGCCGCCTTCGTCGGCCTCCGATCGATGTCACTTCCTATCTTCAGAAATGAGTCATAACTCGGGAACCGGTGCCCCGATTGGACTGGAAATTGTTTTATTCTTCGTTAGGACATTTTAACCTAACCTTGCTCTAACAAAAATTTGTGCTACATGCGCCGTTTTTGCGGTGTTACGGTAACAAACAAACGAACATACAGAAACCGGATCATTATAATATAGGTTATTATTATTGTATATCAGCGTTCCAGCCTCCAGCATATCCCTGGCAAAGCTGGCTAAGCACTAATACAATTTCCCCTCTATTACCTCTCACAGGAAGCAGCGTCGGATAATACATACAGGCAGCTTAGACAGACAGACAGACAGACAGGCCGGCAGACAGACAGATAGATAAATAGATAAACAAACTGACTAGATGATGAACAGATGACATTTCCTAAATATAGGTAACCACACGCGCACGCACACACACACACACACACACACACACACACACAGATAGGCAAATAAGGATTCTGACAAGAAATTGCCTATTTCTAGACACAAATAGACATTTTTAGATAAATAGAGACAGATAGACAGACACGTGGCCAGACAATCACACAGAAGGTACAAGGGGATTTTGGCAAAAATTGCTTATTTGTAGACAAAAATAGACCTTTTCAGATAGACAGACAGATAGACTGATACACGGGCCAGTACAATTTCCTACCTCTAAACTTATCCTCCCGCTTACGTTTTTCACCTGCTCCCGAACCCTCACTTTTTTTTTTTTTTTTCTTTTTTTTTTTTTTTAGCTACTATTTTCCCCCAGTCGACTCGGTTCGACATGTTCCTCTCGCTACAAAATTCTTTCTTTTTTCGTCTATCAGTCTCTTCACGGCCAACAGTGTACCCTGAGCTGGCGAAAATAGCTGAGACGGCAAAAAAGTAGCCGTTGTTTCATGCCCAAGTTTAACGAGACGAGAACCCCGTGGACTGCAGGCTTAAAATCACTCTTCTCATACAGGCCACCATCCTTCCCTTCTGGGTATAGGGAAGTAGATGGATATTCGTAGAACCAGGCAACTGAGCCGCCCGGTTATAAAGATGCCACCACGTGAAGGCGTCCCTCTCCAGCACAAAGAACGTAAGAAAAGGATCACCACATGGACAGGGTTAATGATGATTATTATTTATACATTACAAGAGTTTTCCCTTAAATTGATTCGAAGCGTCTCGAGGAAAAAAAAAAAAAAAAAACAGGAGGGTAGGCGTGTATTACAATCATTTTAACCCTTTCGCAACACCGAAATTGAATAAAATCGTCTCAGCAGCAAAAATAAATAAATAAAAATCTCTCCCTCCAAGGCTTAATAGAAAATGGAGGGTGGGCAGAAGGGAAGACTTACATAATAGAGACGGCGTGAGGAAGAATGACGGCAGATTGGAATTGGATTGAGCTGACGCAGGATGGTAGATTCAATTTCCACCATTCCACCCACAGTTGTAAAAAAAAAACAGATGAGTAAAAAAGTGGAAGGAAATGATGGTGTGGCATTACGAAACGAAAACGTGGGTGGGGGAAATGAATCAGTGAATGGAGGTGGGTCTGTTTTAGCTGTACACAAAATGAATAAACAGATACAGATGAAAATCAGGAAATGAATGAAAATCACCTGAATATAAAGTTTGGTGTGACATGGCGAATGAAAACGGGGGTGGGAGAATGATTAGTGAAAGGTGGGGTCCGTTTTGCCCCCCCTCCCATCCCCCCAAAAAAATGAATAAATAAAAAATAAGAGAAATGTGTGGATTAGCGAAGGGGATAGATGCACTGGGGAATGATTAGGGAATGAGGGGGGTTCGTTCTACCTGGGCACTTTTGATGGTTGCATTTTTGTGGTGTCTTCAAAGTTTCGGGATCCTGGCTAGCCAAGTAGGTAAGTGGGAAAAGGGTGGTGGTAGTGGTGGTGGTAAATGTGGTCGTGGTGATGGTGATAGATGAACAGATGATGATGATAGTTTAGCTGTGGATGATGATGATGATGATCTAGTTGATGGAATGACTGATAACGCTATAATTCTGGTTAATACTCACAACGCTGATTTAAGATCTGATGATGCTACTGAGTTATGGCCACTGTATTGATACGAAAACAACAATGACGACAACGATGATGATAATTTTAAGAGACGAAGAAGAAGAAATAGCTGGGAGTCAGAGAGATAAAACTTGAGGTATGTGGTGACCGTCAGGAGTAATGCAATACGACGCTGTATGAGAGGGGGACAAGGGGCTGGGAGAACAAGAAATTGGATTATGGGGGTTGTGGTGACGTCTGAGAGAGAGAGAGAGAGAGAGAGAGAGAGAGAGAGAGAGAGAGAGAGAACCTGTTTGTGGGTTGTACTTTGAGTTAGTAATGAATAAGCTTTCTAAGATGATTATCAAGGTGTGTCTATGATTCAGGGGTTCGTGATGTGTGTAACTGTATTTTGATATTAAGGGTGGGAAATAATTGAGATCAGAGTAAGTCGTGCTTTGTGTAGAGCTGAGAGGTTAAGAGAAGCTTTAGTATAGGATAGAAAAATAAACAAATAAAAACCATGTAACTATATGTCAATGGCAGACATGATTACGTGTGTCTGCCTCGCTATTTCTCTCTTTTGTTTGTCAAGATGAAGTGTAAATCACTCTCATGAGACTGAATCAGGGGCTATAGACACGATGACGACCAAACTATCACCAAACAAATATATCAAACAACCCCATAAAATAAAAGTCGTACACTACACGAAGAACGCGAGCGAATCATTCCATCACTGCAGACTTCGCGAGACACCATATCCGGGAAAGAACGACCTATAAAACCAAGGCACTCCTCTTTGTGTGCCTGAGTTACAGCCCTCCAGGTCCTCGGTAACTTCATCTTCCAGCCTGCAACAAAGCCACCAGACAGCCCACGCAAAACTCCCACACTACCCCTCCCTCATGCACCAGCCCTGACCACACGACGAGAAGAGGGGATATGCAAGAGAGGCGGTGTAAGGGACAGCTTTTGGGTTTTATTTCGCGTTGCTGTTAATGCGACGACGAACTTTTTCTTTTCCCCTTATGTGTTCCAAGCATACCACTCCTCTAATGCACCAGACCAGAAAACAAGGCAAAGGGATATTCTTGCAACGAAGAGCTTAGTCTCGTGTGTGTGTGTGTGTGTGTGTGTGTGTGTGTGTGTGTGTGTGTGTGTGTGTGTGTGTGTGTGTGTGTGTGTGTGTGTGTAAGGACCATTTTCACAGATGTTCTTTGTGTTTGCCTATACTCTAAACGAGAAAACATACAAGAAGTAATACAGAAGTGCTTTAGTGAGAAGTTTAACACAAGAAGAGATACCTCGGTTTCTGTTTCTTTGTTTTCTTTTTGTTCTCTCAGCGTCCAACAAAAATACAATATACATACATATATATATATATATATATATATATATATATATATATATATATATATATATACACACACACACACACATACACACACAGGGGGGAGGAGGAGAATTTTGAAAGGGGGGCATTGGCCCCCCCAAAAAAAGCTTTTTCCAACACCTTTCCTCTGCCAGCTCTACTCTTGAACAACGACTAAAATCTTCAGACAAAAAAAAAAAAAAAAATCGTCATCGTACTGAAAGGCTCACGAAGCTTCATGTTAAAGCTGGGACACCTTACTTCCCCTGAGTGCCATCTCGCCCATCACTCCCCCATCTTACATCAGCCCAAGACGTTTTCTCTGTCTTCTCCCCTTCAACCTGATTACCTTTGTCATTTCACTCGCTGCTTCTTACAGGTGATGAGTGTCAGCTTAGAAGACGCGGCTGTTTGAATGGTGACTACAAATAAATAAAGTTAGTATGGCGACTACAAATAAAAAAATAAGTTCCACTAACATCTCTGCTACGTGAGGACTACACTAGGCTGAGTAAAAATCAAGTGGAAGCGAGAATAAGCCTATGAAAGACGTCTATGAAAAGCTGTTTAATAATAATAATAATAATAATAATAATAATAACAATAAACTTTTTTCAGACTGCCATATCGTCAGTCACCTCACATCCCCAACTTAACAACAACAACAATAATAATAATAATAATAATAATAATAATAATAATAATATTTCTACGAGTGCCATTTTGTCCGTCATCTCATTTCCCCGACTTCTATCACCTCAAGCCATTTTCTCCGCCTTAATTCACAATCTCTGATAAGGCTGGGCTTCATTACGGCTCCTCAAAAGTCCATAATTACCTCCACCTCAGCTCGGCCAAGTTTCGATGACGTTATATGCATTAATTATCATATGACCAAAGTTTTCATAAAGGTAAATCTGTTTTTCATGATTTCGGCGGGATTTTTCTTTTTAAATGAAAGTCTCCAAAAGCTGTGGACATTTTGTAAAATTAAACAAACGTAAAAAGTAGGAATCGACTGCTAATGTGTCTGACTTATGCATGGTGCGTATTAATTGCTGATTTATTTAAGTATATATATGTTTTTCATGATTTCGGTGGGAACTCAACACCAGGTCGAGTAGCATTGCCTTCTGATAATGATTATAGCATAACATTCATACAAACATACAAAACCAAGTGTCGGTAACGAACATACACTATAATAAAGATCTGGAAGATGAATTATGACTAACTTCTAGTAAGAGACTGAAGACAATCATAAAATCAAATAACAATCTATAGTTTTGGTTAGTATAATTAGAAAGGCACGAATTCTGTGGTTTCCTGTAGCAATGCGGAAAATAAGCGTTTGGTTTATGTGTTAAAGTACGATACGTGCATCTCACATCTAGATCAGCTGCACGTTAGGGCCCACATATAAAAAGCACGTGCAAGTCAGGCGATAAGATATATAAAATGCGCAAAATGCAGTTGACCCAAGAAACCCTCCAGACCCATCCTTAGTTACACTGTCAGACCAACGTGAGAGCGGGGCCTAATAAATTCTGATGAGAGGAGCCAGAGATGAAAAAAAAATAGTTATCCCAAATATATAGTAGTGCAGATTGCAATATACCCCTACACGCATTACCAACCCAACCTAGACACACTTCCAGCCCACTCCAGACTATCTACCAACTCACAGGCAGAAACAGCGAGGCAACAGTAATACCACAAAACAGAACCCAGAGGAGGGAAGGAAGTGTGTGTGAAGTTAGCCCCGCGGTAACTAGTGCAAACAGACGCGCTGCCCTCAAGCCCATACCCCGCCATCTACCGCTCTGCTCTGTCAATACTCCCCCGCAGCGCGCCATCTTCCGCTTTGCTTTGTATACACACTCCCTCCCCCCGTCTCTCCAGCCGGGTAAACAGGCTTACAAAACGCGGGCTATTCATGCTCCCGCCAAGGCGGATCGATGCTGGCTGTACAGACGCTCCACACGACCCAAGGACCTCATTAAAGCCTTCCTACATCCCATTAAGTATCATTTACTTGAGGTATACTTGGCAAGTCTCATTACAGAATATCAAATAGGTCCTAAAAGGTCCCACTGAGCATCCTTGGCCCCTGAACAACACCATTACCATAATTAGGTCAACACTGCATAACAGGCAACATCATTCTTTTTTTTTTTTTTTTTTATACACGCACACCAGTTAAAGCGATAACACAAGTCCACAACTTTAAACACACTACATCATGGAGTCATTCTCTTTATATGAACCCGGAGCAGTTAGGTTAAGTGCAAGATTTTTTTTTTTTATTTGTTTATCTTCCTTCCATTGCTGTTACAAACCCACTGCTTTTACCTACACGTTATGCGTATTTTGCTGAATCGATATCCCTAATTTTTTTGACAACCAGACAATACAAATCGTCTGAAGGTAAAATCATGATCATCATCTCAGTAACATTCATATTAGCGTCACAGCAGCATCAGCACAAGACCATTTCCTCGTGATAAAAAAAAAAAAAAAAAAAAAAAAACTAAATCACCAAAATAAATGCAAAGAATATGAAACCTAAGGAAAACAGCTTCAGCATCTGCAAACAGTTCCCTAAAAGAAAATGCATAACAAAGCCAAAATCTGAAATGTCCAATGAAAAAAAGTGCAGTAGATCCATGATGAACTAAAAAAATAAATAAATAAATAAAACTGTTCTTATTCCGAAACCTGCACACAACTCAGAGAAATGACCAAAAATATAAAACATAAACTTCCTTCATCCACTAAGAGATAAAGTGCTTGATTAAAAAATGAATAGTTCCAATCAAGACATAAAATTGAGGGGAAAATCTGCCCTATTATTTTTCTCATACCCAAATAACCATATATATACAGAAAAAATAACGGATAAAAACGTGACATATGAAAAAATGGGCACACTGAAAAATACATATACGGTCCTAGATCCACTGACATCAAAATTAAATCTATATGTACAAGCTGCCCCGGAAATAACCAATAACCGAAAATAAAAACCCAAATAAAAAGCGCAACTTGTAGCCAGTGAAAAATATAGTTCTCGGTTGCACAGTAGAGGCGGCGGTGGATGTTTTTAAAGGGTAACTCGCAGCTGCAGTTGGGGTGAAAAAATACACGGGGTTGGCTTTTTTGGCAGGCTGGTTTAACACGGCCGAGCATACATATTTTTCAGTGTGTGAGAGTGTGAATTTCATGGATTTGTTAAATTTAATGGATTCTGTGGCAGAGCGTGACGGGTTTAATAAGTGGAACA
The DNA here is from genome assembly GCF_032717465.1 of Coenobita brevimanus. Taxonomy (NCBI): domain Eukaryota; kingdom Metazoa; phylum Arthropoda; class Malacostraca; order Decapoda; family Coenobitidae; genus Coenobita; species Coenobita brevimanus. The sequence goes on from NC_137051.1 coordinate 2,754,540, forward strand.
GAAATAAAAACGGTATTTGTGTGTATTTTTGTTTATCTTCATTAGCTCCCCTTGAAACCAGAGCTCCGGCCACTAATCTCTTTTGTGGCTTTGGGTTCTGAGTTACTGAAGTGCTACTCTAATCAGTTTAATCTACATAATAAATGATCCGATTTCTGTACGTTTGTTGGTTTGTATGTTACCGTAACACAGCAAAAACAGCGCAAGGTAGCGCAATTTTTGTTAAAGGTACAGTTAAAATGCTCTAACTTGAAGAATGAAAATTTCCAGTCCAATTGCGCCACCGGTTCCCGGGCTATGACTTACTTTTGGCCTTTTGACACTGAATGGAGGCTGTCGAAGGTGGCCTTTAAGCGATTTACTGATTAAATACGTAACATGGGTGTGCGCTTCGTGTACTTATTTTCATTAGTTCCCCTTAAAAGCAGAGTTTTATTTCATTTATTTCTTAATTTTTAGCC